>NW_008331606.1:407587-442618 GCF_000622305.1 Nannospalax galili
AAGGTGGAAGGTTTCTGAGGAATGACGCCCAAAATTGACCTCTGGCCTCCACCTGCATTTGCACAAATATGCACACACCAGCATATACATGTGTACCTGTACACATATGAACACACACAAAAATAAATTATAAAGAAATTGATATAGAACATCTACATAAAATTTACATCTAAAATCATACTCATGATACAAAACTTTTTTCTCCTTATGATCAATAACAAGGCAAAATTCTCTTTTCATTGCTCCTACCTAAAATGATGAAGGAAGCCCAGTCATTACTTAAGACAAAAATGAAGGACATACACATTACAAAAAGAAAAATATCACTCTTTGAAGATGAGATGATTATGTACATAGAAAACCCCAAGAAATCTATAAAAATCTTCAAAACTAGTAGATGAATTCAGCAAGTTCCTAAGATTGAAGATAATCATGCAAAATATCAACTACATTTCTATATAAAAGCAATGAACAGAAAAATAGTGATTTAAAATTATAATGCCTTTAAAAATATTTTGGGGTGATCTCATATAACTTGAGACTAGAATGGTGGTTACCAGATGCCAAACACAGTATAGGGCAGGAGGGGTGGGAACATGTTGATATGTGAGTACTACAATACCATTAGATGGGAAGCTGAGGCAGAAGGATTGTCAAAAGTTCTAAGCAAGACTGGACTACAGAGTGAGTTTCAGGGTAGCCTGGGCTACAGAGTGAAACTCTGTCTCCAGGAAAAAAATATGGTTAAATAGGAGCAAGAAGTTCCAAGAACTATTACACAGTACAAAGAATACAGAAAACAGTTATGTAGTGTGTATTTCAAAAGCTATGATGACGGATTTTGAAAGTTTTCACCATTTTCAAAAATAATTAGTACATGTTTGAGGAAATAATTATGTTCAACCTGATAAAGACATTATACAATGTATACATCTATCAAATATAAATGACATTTATTAATATATACAACTTCCATGTTTTGTGTATCAGTTAAAAATGAAACGAAAGTAAAATTCCTTTTAAGATCAAACACACGTGAACACAAAATAAAACCACATAAGTAGTTTCATGTACATTCTAAAGACCATTCAAGATGAATGAATGAACCATCTAAATGAAGACATGTAACAAGTTCATAGACTGAAAAGTTAAATATAAGCTGTGTGTGGTGGTCCACAACTTTAATCCTAGCACTCAGGAAGCAGAGGCAGGCAAATGCCTGCGAGACTGAGGTCAGCCTAGTCTACATAGTGAGTTTCAGGCCAGCCAAGGCCACAAGGTGAGACCCTGCTGAAAGAAATAAAGAGAAAGAAAGAAAGAAAGAAAGAAAGAAAGAAAGAAAGAAAGAAGGAAGGAAGGAAGGAAGGAAGGAAGGAAGGAAGGAAGGAAGGAAGGAAGGAAGGAAGGGGAAAACAATATAGTAAAAATGTAAATTCTATACCAATGGATAAACAGATTTAAGCAATTTCTATAAAAATTCCAACAAGACACTTTGTATGTAATTCCAATGCTTATATGGAATGGTAAATAAACCAAAATAGCTGAAATATTTTTTTATGTTTTTAATTTGTTATTTTTTTAATTTTACTGAATTTTTGTGATTTTCATACAATATAATTTGAAGGTATTTAGATCCCCCCCAATCCACACTTTCCTCCACTGCCCCCCACACCCCACACCTAATTCCATGTACTCCACCATATATGCAATATGGCCTAAGAACCTGATTTGTGTCTCCACATGCTCTCAATGTGTGTCCATCAACTGGAGACTGATCAACCTAACAAAAGTTCCATATCACTGTAAGAGACTGTTTCTCCCCCTCTGAACAGTCAGCAGTTGTCAAAAGTTCCTTAGGTTGGATTTTTTTAACCACTTCCCCGTGTCTATACTGGGATTTTGTCTGGCTTAAATTTGCATAGGACTTGTGCATGCTGTCACCATTGCTGTGAGTCTGCACGTGTAATTGTCCAACTCTCTGGAAGACTGTTTCCTTGTGGTCATCCACCCCCTCTGGGTCTTACAGTCTTTCCACCCCCTTTTCTGCAATGATCCCTGAGCCTTGGGAGGCAGAAATTTGAAATAGGTGTCCTACTCAGGAATAAGCACGCCGTGGCTTCTTGTTCTCTGCACATTGGCCAGCTTTGGGTTTCTGTGTTAATCACCATCTTCTGCAAAAGAAACCTCTCTGGTGACAGCTGAAAAGATACATTCTTCTTATGTGTGGAAGTTGTATTGAAAATGCCTCCTTAAGGCTAAGCGGCTCACAGATAATTCTCTGTGTATTTGACCAATTGTGGAGTTCTGTATTAATCTTCATTTGTAGAAAAAAGAAGTTTTTTGATGAGTGGTGAGAGATAAAATTATCTGTAAATGTAAGAGTGCATATCTTTTAGAATACACTAAAATTTACTTTGGTCTAGGGATGTGGCAAAAGTAGGTTTTACTCTAGGATCTATGACCATTCCAGCCATGTGTATTTGCTATGGTTATAGTACTAAACATGAGTTCCCTCCCATTGAGCAGTCTTTATGTCTAATTAAATAGCTGTTGATGACCCACAAGATAAAAGTGCCAGTACTACACTAATAGAGTTTGCTGTGCTGGCCATTGTTGTGGTTATTAATCTTAAAAGCTGGGGTTGGACCATTGATTGATTTTTCTCCCTTAGCAACTTGCATAGTATCCTCTAGAACTGTGAGAGTTAGTATTCAGGGAGGAGGCTTCCAGATGTGTTCCAGTTCCATTGTTCCAAGTCCTGTGTCCAAAGTGTGGCCTGTCTTCAGCAATAGGGTCTTGCCTTCAAATTCTTGGAGGCAGACAAGGACTTTGGCAATAGCCTGTGTTATTTGTGGAGTGTTTTGGACTATCCTGCCTGACCAACAACTTGAAAGCAGGTTTCTCTTAACTGGCACTGTTTTTCATTATATATCTTTCAACTATACATATGCTAACTCTGTTATTTGACAATTTCAGTATGTCTGTATGTATATTGTATATAGTGTATTCTGATTACTCCCTCCCCCAACTCTGTCTTATCTCCTTCTCATCTCTATCAACCTCCCATCATACTTACTAGTCTCTTTCCTAGAATTATGACTATAGGTTTTCTTTTGTCACCTGTTTAATTTAACCAGGGCCATATGTGTGACCATTGGATTGAAAATATCCATTGAAGCTTTATGGGGTCACCAATGGGTATACAAGCGAAAACAATGATTCCCTCTCTCTCCCTCTGAATCTATAAGTAGGAAATAGATCAGTAGTGAAAGGGTAGGGCTTCTGAGCTCCTACTCCAATCATGCCTGACTGTTGATGACTTATTCTGTTCAAACCCAGTGTAGGAATTCACAGCTGCTATGATTTCATGACTGCAATGGTTGAGTCTAGCCCAGAAGGTGAGGTTTCATAGTCCTTATCCCTATATTCTGGCTCTTACATTATTTCTACCGATGACACACACACACACACACACACACACACACACACACACGAAAATGAAAATATAGGATCTACATTTGAACAAAATATGCAGTATTTATCTTTTTCAGCCTAGCTATTTTTTAAACTAATCATTTTTATTATTTGTGTGTGTGTGTGTGTGTGTGTGTCTGTATGTGTACATGTGCCACATAATATGTGTGTGGAGATCAGAGGACAACAATTTTATGGAGTCAATTCTCCCTACCCATTTCTGTATGACTTCCAGGAATCAAACTCAGGTCACAAGAGCTATGTGGCAAAGAGCTTTACCTGCTGAGACATCTTCTTATCATGAGTCAGCCTAATTTTTTATTGACATGATGATCCCCACTTCCATCTACTTGCCTACAAATGTCAGTTTATTTTTACTGTTAATTAAGTCTATATATATATATATATATATATATAATATTCTTTATCCATTCATCTGCTCATAGGCATCTAGGCTGGTTCTGTTTCCGGGCTATTGTGACTAGGACAGCAGTAGACATGGATGCATAAGCATCTCTATGGCAAGACTGAGAGTACTTTGGATACATACCTAGGAATACCTACTATCATTTCGCACTGAGGGCATCACCATCTATGTATGTGTCCATCCATCCTCCCTTCCAAATTGAATACCTCCACTTTCTCCATTTCTCCCTTGGTAACATCTGTTTCCTATTATCCCCTCTTTCAGGCTCTTTCTTTTCCTTTAACTCTGTGGTTCCTTTCCATTTTCCTGGTTCCTGCTGTTGCATCAGGATATATACTCACTTAAAAGGGATGAGTGCTAAGATTCACAAATGAGAGAGAACATATGTTGCTTGTTTTTCTGAGTCTGTGTTACTTCATATGTAATAACAGTTTCGAGTTCCATCCATTTGCTTGCAAATTTCAAGGGATCTTCTTTTGTTACAGCTGCCAGTCGCCAATCTTTACAATTCAGTACACATAGTAAGTTTAACTCTAGCACCCGAAGGGACACTGCCAATTCTCAGGACCTCAATGACTTTGCCTAGTCTCTCAGCTTGAGATGCCCTTCCCATTTCCCTCATTTATGGAAAACCCATAATCTTTCTCAAATCTTGATTCGCATTTTATCATCTCTACAATCAGTGCTTCATATCCTGTCTAGGATGGGTGCCCTCACACCTCTCACTCCACTAACCTAATTTCCCTAGGAGCAGGGAAGATATTCAACACTGTATTCCAGATACTTTTTAAAGTACTTGATATACAATAATCCAGTAACTTTTTTAAACAACTGGTTTCATGAGTAAAGTCTATCTTCATTAGACTTGTGCCCAGGAGACTTGCAACTCAGCTTCAATCTCCATTTTCATCCATATCTCTCACTATATTCCTAGATGAATCTAATGCCCAGTTGAGGCTACCACATTATAGTATTTGACTGAAAAATTAGTAAACTTGACAGTCCATATTTCAATAAATTGGCACAGTGACTGTTGAATAAGTAACTAAATTGTTCTACTTCATTCTCTGAAGTACCCTGTACAGATTTCCTACCTCTATCACTCTGTCCTGTTCTCCTCAGTATCACCTTTTATAGTGGTACAGCTCATTTAGAATTTGTCTAGCATTTATCCTGGCTTTTACTGGAAATTGCCATAACACCCCTAAACTCCTCTTATAAATCTGACTTTCACACACAGGATTAAATGCAATCTATTTTCTTGAAAACTGCCCAGCTCTACCCAGCCAAAAATCCCAAGTGATTGTTCCCTCCCCTGAGCTACTCACACTTCAGATTATCTACCTTAGATCATCTGATAACTACTCCATTTTACCTTGTTTTCTAGGCTCTGTTCCATATCTTTTATCCTCTTTATGACTATAATCTCTTTCAGAGCAAAGAACATATCTTTTCTGACCTTTAGGTGCCCTCCTGAATTCTAACTTAGCAGATACCTAATACATGCTTTAAAATGAATATTAAACAAAATCAGATTAGAGGAAAGAAACATTTCAACTAATTATAAATGCATTTGGCATGTGATTATTGTCTCCAAAGCCAAGTGCTTTGTGAATCTGAAAAAAAAGAGACTCATCCACGGTAATGATTAAGTATTAATTATCCTGATGGTGATTCCCATTTATAAATATTAACACATGGAGAGGGGGCTTTCAAAGTCAATGAAAGGAGTATATACTTTGGTTTCCATTTTTAAAACTAAAGCTACAGAAGCTGTTTCCATATGGCCTGTTTGGAGGGTGATAACTTTAGCTTCCAACTGAAACTATATTGGCAACACAGAAGTATCTCTTCAAACCCTGAGTAGATCCCTGGAGCTTTCCTGAGATAAAGAGCTAAAATTTAATTTGCCATTGTGTAACCCAGTCACGGAAAGCAAGAAGGAACTCACGTTTTCATTCCCTTCATAGTAGACATTTAATTATATGATAATTACTTACAGCTTGCTGCTCAGCTTCTACTTTTATGAAATGTAAATTACACTTCACTCACAAGTGCAAGATGAGCATTTAAAATACTTCACTGTAGGTTTTAAACAATTTTTTGACATTCTCCCCCAGGTCAAGAATTAGAATGGCAATATACCTTTAAAGCACACTTTCATTTAGGTACCAGGAAGTTAAGCCCTTAATGAATACCTGAAAGAGAGAAAAGCTTCCAAGAAAGAAAAAAATACATACTAGGTTCTAAACAATGAAAATAGCCTCAATAAAGGCAAATCCTGTATCTCAGGGTAAGTTAACCAGTTTATCAACTATGCCTACTGGGGGATTCATTAGCTTAGTTTTATTGGTAAGGATAAAGATCAAATAAAGTGATCACAATGATAAAGGTGATAATCATGTGGGGGCTGGAGAGATGGCTCAGTAGTTTATAGCATTTAGTTCCCTAGCAGACTAGAATTCAGTTCCCAGCACTCATGTCGGGAGCTGAAGGACTCACAACAGCCTGTAACTCATTTCCAGGAGAATCTGACACCTGGTTTCCTTGGGTACTTGCACACCTGTACTGAATACACAAAGACAGACAAAAAGATACCCAAGCTTAATTTTTTTTAAAAAATCTTTATCAAAACATGATATCATTTGAATGATTATATTTGGAAATGATTATCAGATGTTTATTGTTCCATAGTATTACTTTCACTTGTTATTAGAATTATGGGCCCCAACAGAAGTCACGTGATTTAGAAAATCATTACTATTTCTACCACAGATTATGCAACATTACCTTTCCATCACTGTGACAAAATATCTAAGAGAAGTAAACTTAAAGGAAAAATGGTTTGTTTTAGTTCATTGTTTCAGATATTTCAGTCCATAGGTGTCTGACCCCATCAGTATGTGCCTGAGGTGAAGGCAAATGTCACTGTAGGGAGCCAATGGTAGAGCAAACCTACTCAACTCATAGAAACCAGAAAACTGACAAAGCTTTCTTCAAAACAAAGTCACTCCCCCAAACCCAGTAAGTTTATCAGTGGATTAATCCATTGGTGAAGTCAGCATTTCTGATCAAATTACCTCCCAAAGACCCCACCTCAAAACACTGAGGTTTTGGGGACCAAACCCTCAACACACAGAGGTTGAAGTGGGTATTGAAGGCATAAACTGTAACATGCTTAATTTAAGTAGAAAACTTTGGTGAACACAAACCCAAAAAAAGCTGGCTCAAAGCAATCACAAGACATCCTCCTTAAGTCTTATACTCTGCATTCAGTGTCTTTGCCATTGTTTTTTACCAGCTCAAAATGTAAGGAGTGACCAGTTTTATACTCCATAATAGAAGTCTCTCATGGCTCATCTGGGATCTTTTTTATAATCTTTTAATTTTTTCTTTAACTTTATGTGTATGAGTGTTTTGCCTGCATGTATTTAAGTGCACCCACGTCATACAATGTCCACGGAGGCCAGAGGAGAACATCAGACCCCCTGGAACTGGAGTTATAGATGGTTGTTATCCAGCATGTGGGTGCTGAAAATGGAACCTGGGTCCTCTACAAAAGCAGCCAGTGCACTTAACCACTGAGCCATTTCTCCAGCCCCTCATCTAGGTTCTTGAAAGGAAAGCTTAAAAAAACACTAGGAAATTAACAAGAGCCAGAAGAAGAAAGGAATAACAAATTTTCCACTGGGAAAGAAATATAGAGAAAAAAAGCAAATTACAAGATAATTATTATCAGTGGTAGTTTACCCATACTTTGATCAAGAAATAGGAATTATGGGTAAACTACCACTGATAATAATTATCTTGTAATTATAGAATTTATTTTCAAAGCATTTTCACAAAATTCATAGTAAGTTAGGTCTGTGGAGAGCATTAAAATACAACCATTGTAATTGCCTTTTAATATATTCTTATTTTATATTTTTATCAAATTATAACATATCAGTACATTTAAACATTAAGTATGCATACAATTTTTATTAAGTGAGCACACCTGTGTCACTACCACCAGCCTCAAAACATGAACTATCATCAGTACCCCAAATGCCTTTCATATGTCCCTCTTGGTCATCTTCATTCTATTTTTTATCACCTGTGTTTGAACTAGTTGTAAATGGCTTCCAGTTTACATATGGCTTCTTTACCTTATGTCTGTACAACTTCTCAATATTGATTGGTATGTAGGATTTTGCTTTTTTAGTTGCTTATAATATTCCATTGCACAAATATCTCACGGTATACTGTTCATTCCAATGTATATAAATGGTTAAATTGACTTCAGATCAGTGCTATTAAAAATCAGGCTGCTGTGTACATTTTGCACATTTCTGGTACACATATATGTACATTTATATATACATAGAAACGGATTTGTTTCTATGAAACAAATAGAAACACAAATATTTGACTTGGACTGCTACATTTTCTAAAATGATTGTACCAGTTCCCAGCCAAATCCAGAGTTCTGCTAGCTCTGTAACACAGACAGTACTTTATGCTGTTAGCATAAATAGGTGTTGTAATAGGCATGTAGTGGTACCACATTGTTTTCTTTATTTTTATTTCCCTGACAACTAATTATACTTGCTTACCAATTTACTATCCATATTTTTTACTTTTCTGTTGCTAAGATAAAACATTATGGCCAAGGCAACTTACAGAAGGAAGAGTTTATTTGGGTTTACAGTTGCAGAGATACGGGTCCATCATGGCAGGGGAGGCATGGCATGAGGCAGCCAGAGCAGAAAGCTCACATCTTCAAACGTGGAGGTGAGAGAGAGAGAGAGAGAGAGAGAGAGAGAGAGAGAGAGAAGGGACAAAGGTATGAACTCTCAATGCCTACCCCCACTGACGTACTTCTTCCAGCAAGGCCACACCTCCTAAAGTTTCCATGATCTTCCCCAAGCAAGGCCACCAACTGGGGACCAAATACCAAGTGTTCAAATATTTGGCGCCTATGTATGGGTGGCATATGGTTCATGGCTCTAGCATCTTCAACATTTCAGTTTCTCTACTGGAACCCAGGCTTCATTCACTTTCACAGCTTCATGCAATGGTCTCTCAGGGTGTCTTGGCTTCCAAGGCATTCTTTATGCAGGAACTCTCCTGCTACATGCTGCCTGGTCTCAGTGGCTCTCTGAATCCATATAGGAAGAATCAATGACCCCCTCACTCTTGAATCTTTCATGTATCTAAAGACAGTATCTTGTAAACACCACTGTCAAGTTTAGCTTCCAACTTAGGTTGGATCTTGGCACCCTTGGGTCACACCAGCTTTTTGGTGAAGCAAATTCTTCGAGGAGCAGAAAATCTCTTAGACTCTCTTCCACAAATTGGAAGCTTAGCTGGCTGTAGTCTTACCCTGAGGACACTTCCCATTTGTTCAGTAGAACAGGAGGTCTCTCCTTAATGGTCATAATCTCCTTAACAATGAGAGCCTCTCTTCCAGGACATGCCTTGACTGCAATATTAAACTTCCTCATGCTTCCTCTGTCTCCAAACTGTCCATTTTGTACTTCTTTCTACCCTGCTTGCTCTTTTTCATTATACACCTAATTTATCAGTAATAAATTTATCAGTAATAATCAAGCCACAGATTCAATATTAGGCTATCCTGGAATTTCCTTTGTCAAGAAAATTAGTCAATTTTTCCCCCATGGTCCCTGATTCTTTTTTTTAAAATATTTTTTACATTTTTTTAGAAGAAGCATTTCATTACAGCTTTAACATACTCAATAACAGTTTCCAGGGCAATGATACATCTCATTCAAAAGTGGCTATAAAATTTTTAGGTTCAAATTCATCTTTGGGAAAGTTCTTAGGCCACAGGCACAAGGCAGCCAGATTCTTCACCAAAATATCTCAGTTGATGTTTAGGTTTACATCCTTGTTTCCAACTGGAACTATATGTCTTTCAGCACTACTTCCTTCCAGGCTCCTACTACAATGGCCTGTCACATTCTGCTTATAGTATTCAACTGCTTTTCTGGTCCAAACCTCCAAAATCTTCTACATTTCTCTAAAAATATCATGGTCAGGTTCTACACAGCAACAGCCCACTCTATGGCACCAGTTTCATTTTTAGTCACTTTTCTCTAGATGATAAAAACACCATGACCAAGGCAACTTACAAAAGAAAGAACTTATTTGGCTTATGGTTCAAGAGGGGTAAGAGTTATCATGGTTGGGGATACATGGCAGGAGGTAACTGGAGCAGAAACCTGAGAACTCATATCCTCAAGCACATGAGGGAAATATAGAGAGAATGGCTGAAAATGGGACAAGGCTATGAACTTGCAAAGCCTATCCCCAGTAACATCCTTCCTCCAGCAAGGCCATACCTCATAAAGGTTCCACAACCTTCTCCAAACAGCTCCACCAACTGACCAAGTATTCAAATACTTGAGCCTGTGGGGGATAGTTCTCATTCTAACCACCACAATACCTTATTTGGTGACATACCTATCCTACTCTTCTAATATTTTTTAATTGGGTTATCTGTCATTTTCTTATCAAATGTAGCTTTTTATTTTTTTAATTTTAATAATATGTATACATATTATTCTGTGTGTAGGTCTGTTCCCATGAGTATAGTACCTGTGGAGACCAAAAGAAGGTGTTATATCCTTCAGAGCTGGGGTTATAGGCAGTTGTCAGCAGCCCAATGTCAGTGCTAGGAACCAAACTGCAGTCCTCAGCAAAAGCTATATGTGCTCTTAAGCACTGGGCCATCTCTCCAGCCCCAGTGGAGTTCTTTATATACTCTGGATGCTAGACCTTTATTAGTTATGAATATTGCAAATATTTCTCCCACTCTCAATGCCTTATCACTTTCTTGAGTTTCTAGATAGAAATTCTCCAAAAGAGAAGGCTGAAATTACCATGGTAAAGCATGAAAACAGGGCTATCATTACAAACATTATGTTAAAAAGATAACTAAACTCTATAACAGCTCTCTTGTTATGATAATAGTCTATGACTTCCAACATTCATTCTGTAAGCTATCACCACTATATAAAGAATGAAAAATCTTTGAAAATGGCCACTAGCTTGTTACTTCTGAAGTATAGAAAAACATCACTTTATCAGACATAGGTTTTAATCTTCTAAATATTAACTATCATGTGAGAAGGTAAGGTTACAACAATGAGCATAAATGATCATAACTTACCCTCAAGAAGCCTATAAACCATGGGAAAAAGCAAACGTTAACAATCACCCTGAAGCCAGGCATATTGAAACATGCCTATAATCTCAGTACTCTGAAGGCTGATATAGAAAGGTGGTGAAATTAAGGCCCATCTGGCCTACAGAGTATGATCTTGTTGCAAAAGAAAAATCAACCTAATAACTCATTATCATTAAAGTAAATGCTACATAGAATAACTATAAGGTGCTATGCCTGTGAATAATGGTGCCTTAATTAGTTTAGGGGGACATGGGGAGCTTATCAGAAAGAGTTATATATGAGTTGAAGGATAATTAGGTGTTTGCAAGGTGGGAGGGAGTAGAAAAGCAGGGATGATAAAAGAAAAATTCAGAAACTAGCCTGTCCCACTAACATAACATGCACACAGCCTACCTAGGGCAATATGGCACATAAATTCAATGACTTCAGATCCCACTTTAGGTGATCCTGAGTTCTAAAATCAAGACAAAAGGAGGCAAAGACTTAAATTATTGTCTTAAAATGGAAGTAGCTTTGAGGTTTAGAAAACAGATAAAGAAGTACCTGAATTTCAAAACAGAGTCCTCAAAACTATCAGGGCTACTGGAACATTACAAATTCTGCAAGTATGAGATACAAGCATTCTGTTCCTGGACAATACCAAAACAAGTGAAATACAGCAAGATAGTATCCAAGAAATGCTATTTCAGAGCTCCCAGCATAGACCAAAACTTCTGTTTTTCAACTTGGTCTACAATCAACAGAGCTACTAGCCATGAGGAGTTCATACAGCATTGCACAATGAATGTACCATCCATGGTGAGCAGTACAGAGACTGAAAACTGAGGACTCCCTGTGATTGTCCAAGAAACAGTAATTAACATGAACCAGGAAAATTTAGTAAAGGCTGAGATCGAATGTTGTATCAAATTTAGATGGGGTTTATGATTTTTGAAAATATTTAATCATCTGTAGTAAATACAAAACAATTTTGCTTCACTTCATATTTTGTAGTAAAATAAATGCCTATTATAAGAGTTCATATTGGAGACATGGTAGAATTTGGAGAAATCATCAAAGACTGAACTTAGTAAGAAGAAGCAGTTAAAGATGGAAACCAAAGGCAGACAAATGGTGGTGAGTGAATGAATGAATGAATGAACGAACGAATGAACAAACGAATGAATGAACGACCAGGCTTTTTCAGGGACACATACCAATCTCCAGAAATGCTCTCTTTCATCATTTTCTATCTCTCCCATAGGAGAGAAACATAGAAAGTTGGACTGCCTTCACTTAATCTACTACTTCCCAGCAGTTGAAATCCAGTCTCCCAAGTGGCTGCCAAGGTTGTAAGGGCAAAAATGTGTTTCACGCTTAACTGAGAAAGAAGCACCTCCTTGAGTTATGTGTCATTAGTGAATCCTAATGTCATTAGGTACAAGAATCAGAATTTGCATAGAAATCATTGCAGGGAATTGTTTCTTCCCCTTGCCAGTATTGATTTCCCAGCACCGTTAGCTGCTTAATGCTACTGCTTTTAATTGATTACTCCTGGGGAGTCCCTCAATAGCAGGCTTCTTCAATCGAGACACTAGGGCATTCATTGAATGTGATTCAACAACCCCAATTGACTCTGGAGACCTCTGCCTATCTAACGCATAATCACAGGAGTCCCACACAGCATAACAAATAAAGTGATCCTTCCAAATGCAACATTCAGGTGATGGCCCAGTTAAAAATATGAACCTATCCAGTTCTGTCTACCTGCTAAAAATCAATGATCAAGCCAAAAGGTGAGTACCTGGTGCCTTTTTAAAAACACTCTTTGTGTTGCTATATATGTGTGAAATCTCTGAAATGCCTGAGCTCATGCTTCTGTATTAGTGAATAATTGAGTGACTACAAAGACTCTCCTTTGACTAACCAAGAATGTTGTAGTGTTCAGTATTTGGAACATCACTGTCAGTACCAAGGACTAGAAAAGCTGAGATGGGCTGAGGTAAAAAAAAAAAAAAAAAATCACACTGTGGTGAGGAAAGCAAAGGTTGCACTACACTAATTTACCCAGTAGCAGCTTTTTGTCTTTTAACTCACTTCCACTTTCACTCCACCCACTGAAAGTTTTATTTATTTTTTACCCTAGTGCTTGGCCCCCAAAAAGCAATTTATAATATCTGTTAACAGACACACCAAGGGTTTATTCTTTTGTCCTTCTACTCCTGTATCCCACAAAATTTTCATCTACTTTGAGTACAAGAAACTAGCTTTGGCTGAAGCTATATGATATAAAATCTATTGTGGATTTCATGTATAGGTGTTAAGATAAGGCCACATATGACAGTGAAGCTCTTCGTGGACTCCAGGGTAAATATAGGGTAAATTTGAGAAAACAAAGAACAAATGATTTTTTATTAGCTCAGCCACATTAACAGAGATTGTAGATAAAGCCAAGTCTTATACCACCTAGAAGAATGGGGCTCAAAATAGACCAATATATAACAAAAATGTTCTTATACATCTGAATTTGTTTTTTGGCATTTATAATCACTTTTGCTGTGGCACATTTTATTTATTTAAATGAATTAATGAACCAGATTCTTTATCATGAGACCAAAACTTAGGAGGAAGTGAATGTAACCTACCCCTTTGGATGAAGTCCCAGGGTAAAGAAATAATATAATTTGCAATTGGTGAGGAGGATATAGAAAAATTTAAGAGCAAATGAGACTGTGCCTTGCCTCTCCCCCTACAGAGAGAAGAAGCACATCCTATAGCATTCCTCTGGACCTAGGCTGGTACCAGAGAAGTAGAGTTGGCAGAATATGTTATCACATGGGACAGGGCTTGAGAACCTCTTACAATTGCTTGAACTCTGATGGGGCTTTGGAAGGAGGCACCTTCAAAATACACAGATGATCCCTGTGACCTGAGAGAACTTTATCTCTAGGTTGAGGAGGTTGAGCAGTGACCTATTTGCTTCTATGACTAAGCTCTGGGTTTAGTTCCTGAGTTTTTCAGGACTTGTGCATTTGAAGCTCAATGTCTCTGGTTCCAGAAACTCTATAAATAGGCCTTTTAAAATAAAAAAGAAAAATGTTGCTGTTTTTTATTTCAATCCTCCTACTATATCAACCTTTCTCTTAGATGATGAGTCCCTTTGCTCAACATGGGAAGTGGCATCTATACACTTACACAGGGGATAATTTATTGACATTATTCTAACATGTTACTATGCATTAAGCCATGTTAGAAATTAGAAGACATAATAAGACACAGCCCATGTGCTAAAGAAAATAGAGCTTCATTATGGAGACTGGTTTATATACCTAAGGTACAAAAAGGTACAAATGTATACGATATTGTACATGTCACATATAATATATCAAATACTCTAAATGCTATAAAGGAGCCAAAGCAAACAGCCATCAAAATGATCAATAAGAATCAAAGATGGTTCCATGGACAAGACTGACCAGAAAAAAAAGCACCGAGACGTGAATGGGCAATAAATGAATACTTTCATGTTGAAACTTTCCTCCAGGTAAATGCCATGCATCATATGTTCAGCTTTTTAGGGTGTTTTCACTGTCCTAATATCTTTTTTAATGTAGAATATCCATTCATGTCTTCAAAACCTAATGAGTCTAAAACCTTGGTTCACTCATTCAACATATATTTATTAAATACTTATCATGTGCTGAGCCTCATGCAAGGAAGTGTTATGGCTATCTACATACAATGTGAACAACATGGATCTCCTACCCAGCAGAAATCACATGATGGAAAACGTCATATAGATCAGTGGTTCTTACCTTTCAGTGGGTCTCAGGTTCCCCCGGATGACTTGGTAAAACACTGAGTACTGCACTTTACCTTCAAAGTTCTGTCTGAAGTTTCTGGAAAATTGCATTCCTAAGGAGTTTTTAACCAAGCATGGTTGGTGCTCCCAATCAAGCAGAAGCCATCAATGTAATAGTTAAGACCCATAACATTTGTAGCCACCTATCTCTAAATTTGAATCCCTGCTCAGGCACTTAATAGCTGTGTAACCTAAGTTCCTTAGCCACTTGGAGCCTCAAATTCTTATTCATAATACTTGATACAACAAGACTAAAAATTTTTTTAGATCTAGTGTATGTCTAGGTACAGGAGAAATAACAAACATGACATAGACTCTGTTAAGATGATAACCCTTAAACACAATCAGCAAAAGCATTATATGATTGACATCGTGATTAGTACTATATGAAGGTCGGGGAGGTGCTATGATTAACAGAAAACAGGGAAACGTAATCCAAACTGAATAGTTAGGCAAGACATTACTGAAACCTGATGATGCTGAACTATAAGTAGGATGGACTTTGCTCATTAGTAACTGCAGTGCAGCAGTGCTGCTAGCATTTTAGAGTGGGCAGATGGGTGTGGTCAGCTTCTGAGTATGAGTAGTATTGAGTGGTAAAGATAGGATAAAGGGGGGCTTGGGTTACACAAGGAATGGGTGAGGCTATTAGTGGTTAATGGAACTACAGTATACTAGGGAGACAAGGCAAGGTAAAAGTGGTGCATAGGAGGTGGTATACTCACTGCATGTGGTGCGTGAGATTACTGCATGTGACTTGTAAGTGTAACTGATATTGATTGAAATCATTATAAAAAATCAAAGAGACAGTATTTTAGACAAACCAATCAGATGTTCTCTTTCTGATACTGTGACACTTAGATTGGAATGAAAAACAGATAGGTCGTATATACCTCCAGTAGAAAGAACTTGATGGATGATTGCTCTGCCTCAGCTGAGATATGATCCAGACACGAAACACCTTCCAATGGAAATGCAACTGAATCACTGAAGTGAATTGTCATGACATGAAGTTTCCAATGAAAGCACAAAGCAGAGCCTGGTCCTAATTGGCAGTCGAGTAGTCAGGTAAAAGGCCAATTCCAAATGGTCCATTCCAAAGTATGGTGTTTTCTTGACCCTGATGCTCACCATCTGCCCAAGGCTGTGTGAGGTAGAAGGAAGTCACTTGGGGCAAAAGAGAGTTGGAAAGGATAGCATGTTACAAAAGCTTTGCAATGGACCATTTGCAATTGGCCTCTTCCCTGACTAAGTCTACTGCCAATTAGTACCAGGCCATGCATTTTGCTTTCATTGGAAACTTCGTGTCATGACAACTCACATCAGTGTTTCAGTTATATTTGCAATATAATTTGTTCATGAGTTCAGATGGTGCTCCCAGGCTGATAGGAGATTGAAGACAAGATTCCTTCAACTCTGGCCTTGACAAAGGAAATAGGAAGTGCACATTTGGAAGATTTATCTGAGAAGGGAGGAAAATTAGAAGTGTAGGCAATCTAATCATTCTTTAGAAATGTCCAAAGAAATTAGAGCAATAGTAACTCAAAATGACATCCTACTTAGGTCATCAGCTCCCACTTGTTTAGGACTCTGTGCCCACTGAATCGTCACAAGCTTCAGAGACTAATGGCAGGGACCCAGGTCTGAACAGGAGACTGATTATCCAGCCGTCTCTTCCTAAGATTTGTGTTTTAGGAAGAAATTTACATAAAAGCTACCAGCGGTTGTATGCTTACTACATACATACCCACATGTCAGTTTAGCCTATCCTATTTGATCAAGACAAATGAGAGACTGTGACTCAAAAAACAAGGTGGATGGCTACTGAGGAATGGCAAATGACATTGATCTCTGCCCTCCCCACACACACTCACACACATGCATGAATACCCCCCACATACATATACCCACTCGCACATGAAAATGCACACAATCTCATAAACATACATGCTCTCCAAAAAAGAAAAGATAAAATTGTTCCAGTGATCTAAGTCACTTAAGTATGGGTCTTTTTTTTTTTTCTTTATCCTGTTTCCTCTACAATTCACTAATCTCATTCTTTGGATCTTAGACTACTTTTCCTCTCTCTTCTTCAAGTTGCAACCTATTTCCTGCCACTTCTGAAAGAATGACTCCAACTCCCTTTGTACTTGGTACCTTCTCCTGTTCACAGTCATCATACTCTCCCAATCCTGATACATATGCCAACACAGAGCAATACAGCCTGAATTTTGAGTTAAGAGACCATGCAAAACCTAAAACTAGCAACCGCATGGTGGCAGCATACTCAAATCCAAATAGAAAATCTTTCTAAATGAGAACAGCCAGAATTCATACAACTAAATTTAGAAAATGCAAAATTTGCAAAGTTAAAGTTCGAAAATGATAACCATGTCACATCTGCTCAGTGGTATCAGCTGACCTCAAGACGACTGAACTGAACATGCTGATACCTATTTAAAAAGAAGAGAAGGAAGAGGGGTAGGAAGAGAAAGGGAGAAGTGGGAGGAGGAGAGGGGCGGAAAGGAGGGAAGGGGGGAAGAGAAGGGGAAGAGAAGGGGAGGAGGGGCAGGAGGGGAAGAAGAGGAGAAGTAGGAGAAGGAAGGGAAAGAAGAGGAAGAGGAGGAGGAAAGAAGGAAGAGAAAGAAGAGCAGGAGGAGAAGGAAGGGGGGAGAGAAGGAGGAGGAGGAAGTAGAAGTCGTCACTATGGGGTTTACAGTTGTTATGGGTTTAGGGAGTACACACTCAGGACTAGACCCAAAAGACAGAACCTTGATGTCCTAGCTACTTTATATTGTTGTAATAAAACACTTACCAAAAGCAAAATTTGAGGAGGAAAGGGTTTATTTTGCTTTATAGTTTATAGCCTATCTTGGAGAGAAGCCAAAGCAGGAACTGAAGACGGGAATCTGGAAACAGGAACTGAAGTACAGACCACAGAGGAATGCCGTTTACTGACTCTCTCTCTGGCCGGTGCTCAGCCTGCTTTCTTATATAACCTTGTACCACCTACCAGGGTGGCACCGCCCCCAAAGGGCTGGGTCCCACCCCCACATCAACAAGCAATTGAGAAAATGCCTCACAGACATGGCCACAGGCCAATCAGTTAGAGATAATGCCTCAACTGAGGTTCTCTCTTCCCAGGTGTATCAAGGTAACATCTGAAGCTGTCCAGCACACATGAGTTATAGTGTTTAACACTAGAGCAGAACACCTTTCCGATTTTAATATTTGCTTACAGAAAACTAAAGTATTTGAGTAATCAGATAATCCAGACTATTGGAGACAGTGATAAGCCTAATGGTTTTATTTCTGGACCATTAATAATAGGATACTTATAATAATAAAAGCAGTACGTATATATATATGATCATAATGAGTCCAATCCTTTTCTGGAACCGGTATCAAATGTAAACTGATCTCCCATTTATGCTGAAGTAATCAGTAGGTATAGATTACTTTCCGAGGATACAGAATTCTACAAAAACTAATTTTTTATATTGTTTCACAGAGAGAATATCATTGTTAACATCTCAGAAAAGAACAGCCCTTAATATCTTGGGAAATGTGGGGGTTAAAATCATTTTCAACTTGACTCCTTAGTCGACGATTTTCAACTACTAAGGAATGCCCACACCGTGCATCGTAAATGACTAAAATATAAACAACTTCTCCCTCCCTCATTAGAGCTTTTCTGTTTCTCAGGACTAAATCTATAGTTTACATCGATCATATGACATCTGAGGCAAGGAATTCAGTGGCAAACATTGGCTGAGTATGTTAGCTCAGCTGGCATGCATATAACCAGTCAACCCCAAAACATATATTGAGCCCCTACTATCTACCCAGCTGCTGTCTACTAGTGCCAGCTGCGACTTGGTAGACAGAAAAATTACTAGCATGATGCTTGGCCTCAATGATTATAATGTAGTTGGGAGACAAAAATTAGCATGTAAAACAATTAAATAAAAATAAATCTGTTTGGAGTCAGATTCATCAGAAGCTAGGTGTTAAGAAAAGAGGAGGGTGAATGTGACTAAAGTTGTAAAGAGCTGTGAATAATCTGAGATTTATTTTATTTGCCAATTAGCAAGTTAGGCTAGCAAGTTTTATGAATACTAGTGAAAATATGAGGTTAGAGATGAAAGATAATTACTCATAATAATAGCAGTAACCAGCGTATCCACACCTTCATATCGATTCTGAATTCTCAGTTCTTACAGGGCAGTGGAAGGTGGGCCAAATACCACCTGTACATGAAAGAAATTGCATTATAGAAGAACTCTGGACTTAGGGAACTCAAGCTTATAGAATCTTATATACTGAGAATAAACATGCTTGCCCTTTGTACCACTTGGAGACACCATCAATACCATAAATATAATCCTGTACTAACAGCCTAGACAAAAAAAACAGAATCAACAAGCAGTCAGGATCTTGCTTTTAAGATATTCAAAGACACGACTCAGTTATCAGGCAAGATTTGTGGAGCCATGGTTTTAGTAGGAGGTACAATTCACCACAGAAATGTCTCATGCAAATTCATCTGTGTTATAAAGCACACTTCTTAAATTGGGTTATTTCCTCAGATGACAAATAAAGTACAGCCATGAGTTGCATAATGCAAGGGATGCATCTGAGATATTTGTCACTGGGTGATTCCATCATTGTGCGAACATAAACCTAGATGGTATAAGTGACTCATTCGACCTGGCCTCTTAATATAGTCAAGAGAGTCAGCAAATATGAGATGCTTGAAGCTGCTACTGGCATAACATGGCAAAGTACATTAGAGAAAATGTTTTTTTGATGAGCAAGAATATGCTCTAAAATAATAAATTATAGTATTCTAAATACACAAAAAGAAATAGCATTTATTATGATTATCAAATGTTATAAAATGTATATATAATTTTGTATGACTGGCAGTGCTATGGAGTTTTGTTTGTTTGTTTTTGTAGCAGCATCACCACAAACGTTAGAGTGATATACTGTGTGCTGACAATATGATGGTGTCGTTGTAATCTTATGGGACCACTGTCACACATGTAGGTACTTGTTGACCGAAACTTCGTTATTTGACACCTTATTACCTCAAAAATCTCAGAATTTCAGGAGCCTTGGTGCAGCCTACTCACTTTACAGAAATATAAACTGAGTTCAAGCAGTCATATTACTGTGATACACAACTGCCAATTTCCTTAGGTCTGATTAGTCCAATGTATTCTGGGCCCGCTAAACAGTATCTTATTTTCATACCAGAATGCGGATCAGAAACCTCATTAGAAATCAAATTATTATCTTCACGAGGTTTACACTAATGTATTAACATCTATGGAACTCATTAAATGAACTGTAAATCTGATACATTGGAGTTATTTTCCACTGAATCAAATTAGGCTCCAGTAAAAAGAATTATCATTATGATATACTTAATACCTGGCATTTTCAGTGTGTGTCTGATTAGATCATTTCAGACAAAGAAAGAAAACTGTGCAGTCATAAAGTAGTGCCAAATGAGCCACACTACAAGCATACTTACCCAGACCTAAGAGATTAAAGGCAATAATCACCTCTAGTAGGCTAGTTGGTAAGTGCTGACATCATCTGAGGACTCAGTTGTTTGTTTACTAACTTGTTTGCACTTCACTACTTTGCCCCAGATTCATGAGGGCCATAAATCTCACTACTCACCTTGCTTAATAATAGCTTCAGTAGTTCTCATTTCTCATAGCAGCAGAAAGGCAGGAATGGATAAGGAGAAATGTAAGTGCTGTCAATAGTATTTAAAAAGGACCTAAAGCAGACATACAGATAGACCTTTTTGCATGTGTGGGGAATCTAGATAAGAATAGTAACCCTAGAGCAAGAAGGTTAATTGGGTTTAAACATATTTTCTGGTTGAGTTTCATTAAATGTGGCCCAGAAAGTCAGAAGCAAGTGCTGAACAAATGAAAAAAAATCTACTTATGAGCTTCTGATTATGTATGCAAATCCACACAGGCTACAGGATGAAAAACTATAATGATTTTCAAAATTAGGAGCATAATGGCATAGAAAACCCAAAAAGGAATGAAGTGTGTTCCTCAACCTTCACTGTCTAGATTTCTAATGCCACAAGTTGATTAAAAATCACTGGCTCCTGCTACTAGCTTAAGACAACTTAGCTTTGTCTGGATTTTTAAACTGTCTTAACAGAACACTAATTTTTAGAGAAAAGGAGCTGAAAATACCATTGCACTAGATAGACCACACCTGAAGGATGTGTATTCAGTTGTAGGCACCATACGTAACAAGGAACTTTGAAAACTGTAGTGTGTTCAGAAAGGAGCATTCAGCAGAATCAGAGGCCTCGGAATCTCAGTCTCTAAAAACTAGTTGAAGAACCTAAGAATGATTAACCCAAATACGTATCCTGGGCTAACCCTGAGAAACTTGTTTGCATTTGTTTTTCCTCGGGTTTATTGAGGTGTTGACAAATAAAAACTGCATATATTTAATGTGTGCTACATGATGTTTTGATATACATATACATTGTGAACTGATTAAAACAATCAAGCTAATTAGCACATCTATCACCTCACATAGATACATTTTTTTAATTTCTGGTGAGGACATTGGAGATCTAGTTTCTTAGCATATTTCAAATATGCAATACATTACTAACTCATCATCATGCTGAGTATTAGGTCTTCAGAACATAGTCATTTCATAACTCTGAGTGCCTAACATCTCGCTTTTTCCCACACCTCCTGTCATTGGTGTTCATCATACTACCCTCTATTAGTATGAGGCTGACTTTACAAGATTCTGCATATAAGTGAGATCATGCAGTGGTTGTCTCTATGTCTGGCTTATTTTACTTAGCATAACATGGGAGGGCTGTTATTAGTAATACACTGCATAGCTGAAGTGGATCCTCAAATACAACTGGGGCAAAAATGAGGCAATTGAAATGAGTGTGTGTTTGAAGGGAAAAGATTTCTATTCATTAAAGAAATATCTTCCAAATAATTAAATCTATCTAAAAATGCAGTTTCCACACAGTAATACAGAATGAATTGTCTAAGCAGATACCATGGGGTTTAGCAAAATCTCACAATCTGGAAGTCAGATCCTTACCTTTGAATGTTTCTCTTGCTTCTATTAGATACCAGGACCGCCAACATTTTGACTGTGAAGCCCCTGGATCTCTGGATTTATTAGATTAAGAACAACTACTCTCTGAGCAGTAGTAAAGTATCCTAAAAATATATCAATTTTTTCCTAGAAACTTATTATAAGGCCATAAGACTTTGGAGGAGACAGTGCTCTAGAATTATTTCAGACCCTTTAATCTGACGGTGCCCAAGAGGGTTTCAGAACAAACATATGTGGACAACTGTGATGTTACTCAATTGATTGACCTTATTCTTGACCTAATTCCGCACATTCCAGAGTCCCTTCAAAAATGGTTTTAGCTTTCTTTGTGCCAGTCTGACTGCCAATAATTTACACTTTGCTGCTTTTAGCATCTTCTATCAGTTCACTAACAGCCAAGCTGAGTTGTAGTCCAATTTACAAAGTCAATTCTCTATGCTCTACAGGCAGGATGCTCTGGCACATGTAGTGTGAGTAATGCTGCTTGTAGCTGCTGCTGGGCTGGGACTTTTTCCCATATTCTTATTCCAGCTGTCTGGACCATGCAGAATGTTGCAAGCTTTCCTTCTACTACAAAAGGCCCCAATGCAAGTGTAATAGTCCATATCACTTGGAACTAAGGAAGTAGCTCTGTCTTGCTACATTTTCCATCCACTTAGTTATGCTAAGGCACAGGGTGTTGGCTCAGAAACTATTACATGGTAAGAAGGACAAGCTGGGATGCATATATGGCCTCTCCTTGCTCTCAGTGTTTTTTTTTTCCGCACTGCAGACCTCAAAGGGAAGAGCTTTCCCTTTTACATTTCTTGTCTTACTAAGCCTGGATCCTCTTAATGCTAAAGGAGGAGATTAGGGAATCCAAAAAATAATCCTTTTGATGATGTTTAGCTCTCAAACTACTTTCCTGTATATTATTCTATATTATTTTGAATGTCAAAAACTTAAAGGTATTGTTTACTTTTATTTTGACACTCAATCTTATTTCTTTAGCAGCAAATAGATGCCTTAAGCAAACTAAGAAAACAAACCATGTACATCAAAATGCAAATTAAAAAGTGCATTTATGTTTTCAAATTATTATCCCATCACATGTATTAGTTGTTCAACACTAATTATTCTATATACATTTTTATGTACTTGTTACATGAATAACTCAAGGGTTTTTTTCAGAAGTATTTGAGACAAACCAAATTCAGACTATTCAAACAAACACAGGAACTCATAAATTTGAGTATTCAAAAGATAATCCTCCTCAGACACAGGTAAACCCAAGAGCATGCTTCACTTCTCTCAACTCCCTTATGGGCAGTTGGCTCATCCTGTTGACAGATTTTCTACATGTACAAGAGACGATGACTACCCATATGCTCCAAACTTAGACACAAGTAGAAAAAAAATCAAAGTTTATGGTCTCCGTAACATCCAAAAACCATTGCACTGAAGGCATATGATTGACTCTATTTGGTTCTAGTGGCCACCTCCGTACCAACAGCTTTTGTCAGTAGACAGATACTATAGAATGACCATCTTAGAATTCAGATAGATGATAGATAGATAGATAGATAGATAGATAGATAGATGATTGATAGATAGATTAGATAGGAAAGATTGACAGGCAGACAGACAGATAGACAAACAGATGACAGATGATAGATAGATGATGATAGATAGATGATAGATAGATGGATAGATAGATAGATACATAGATAGATAGATAGATAGATTGATCGATAAGATAGATAGATGATAGATAGATAGATAGATGATAAATAGATAGATGATAGATAGATAGATAGTAGATAGATGATAGATAGATAGATTATACAGAGATAGATAGATTAGCACTATAGGCAGGACTGGTGGCATAATGATTAATACCTCCACTTCTACCTCGATCAATACATAAGAAGAGATCATCCTTCAATGGCTACAAAAATTTGGATAAAACAAAATACTGAAAGTCAGCTTCACAAATAACATCTCACTCTTTCAATCTTTTCAATTTATTTTCATTTATTTCAACTAAGCTAAATAAATTTCTCAAAGTCACATAGATGTATAATCAAATGGGAATTTAAAGACAATTTTAATAGTTTGTCAATGTCCTTGCTCTTTCTACTACATCTTGTACTTTTTTTAATACCACAGACCCCTGAATGATGTACAATGCCCTATATTTTCATCTATAACCCAAACTGAAACATACTCTGAGTAAAGGAGTTTGGCAAACTCATTCACACTCAGCTGTCTGACACTGAATGATTGAGATTTGGATATTCCTCTCAGGGAAAATTATAATTTAGCATGCATCAAATTTAGAAGGCAAAATTGTTTGATAATTAAGAGATGAAGAGTTAGACAGGCATTAGTTATAGCCTTGCCACCAATACTTGCATGATCTTGGGAAATTATCGCTCTGAGCTTCAGACTACTCATCTGTAGAAAAGAGGTAATAGCATATGTGAAAACAGAGATGTCGTGATGACTAACTGAATTAGTTCTGTTAAAAGATTCACCCCAGAATATGTCACACAGTTGATATTATGTAAATATTCATTTTCCCCTATTCTACAGGGATAAATAATTTAAGTTTTGTGTTTGTTTGTTTGCTTGCTTGCTTATTAGACAGGCTCTCCCATAGCCCCAACTCAACATGTAGACCAGGCTGACCTCGATCTCACAGAGAGCTTGCCTCTGCTTCCTGAGTGCTGAGATTAAAGGTGTGCACCACCATGCTCAGTGTTTAAGTTTTGTCTTTACCAAACTCATAGGTGAAGAAAGTTGGAGGAAAGCCAGCAGTTCTTTTGTTCCGAAATCGAGTAATAGAAATACTATTCGTATTAATTTGCTTTACTCATCATTGTGGCAAAGTACCTAATATAAGCAACTCACAGGAGGAAAAGTTTATTTGGGTTCATGGTTTCAGAGGATTACAATTCATCATGGCAGGAAAGGCAAAGCAGAATATCTCATTCTGTGGTGGTGGGAACATGGGTGACTCCTTGTTCACACAGTGGTGGGACCAGGAGCAGAGAGAGCAGACCAGAAACAGAGGGTGATAAAACCTTCAAGTGCTCACTCCTAGAGGCCTACCTCTGTCAGCTAGGCCCCTCTTCCTAAAGGTTCTAGCCATAAACATAGCCTTACAAGTTTGGGAACAAGCATTCAAGACACGAGCCTGTGGGGGCATCTCAGATTCAAAACATAGGACCTCATATGTACATAGCCTTATCACCTTAACTTTTATTCTGATCATTTTAACAACTCTTTTCTTTAATATTTATTATTTTGTGCATGCATGTGAGTGTGTGTGTGTCTGTGTGTGTCTGTGTCCGTGACACGTTGGCGGGTGCCCATGAAGGCCAGAAGTGAGCATCATACCCCTTAGAGCTAGGGTTACAGGTGGTTGTAAGTCACCCAACATGGGTGCTGGAAACCAAACTCGGATCTCCTGGAAGAGTACATGTACTCTTAACTGCTGAACTGTCTCTCCAGCCCCTTTCACATCTCATTATAAGAGGGTCAACATAGGCCGTTTTAAGTCCTGTTTGTTTCAATGATCTGAAAATACAAGTTCCAAGAAAGCTAATTCAGTTCTCAGTGTCTCAGGTAATATTTAGCAGAGCTAGAGCCAAAAGGTTTTTTCTTCTAATCCAAAATTTCTACTGATAGACAAGATATCCATTGGCAATCATAAGTGAAAGGGCAAATGCTATATTTTGCCACATGAATGATTTTCTTCTTCTTTACCAGCCACTAGATTGCCAGTAGCTCATGAAGTTTACAGCCTGGAAATGAAGAACAGATAAAAAACAAGATAGGTCTTACCTAACAGATCGGTTAGAATTCTCCAAAGATACAGAACCAATAAGATATATATATAATCTGCACTATATATTTATAACACATATATGTATTAGGATATATGGCATATATGTGCATATATACTATATAATATACATGTGTTATAGGGAAATGTTTAATCCAATTATGGAGGCTGACAAATCTGAAGTTCTTTAGGAGATACAGAAGAGCTGATGTTTCTTTTCAAAAGGCCAGTATGCTTGAATATCAGGAAGAGACAGCATTTCATTTCAAAGATAGGAAATAAAAACTAGTGTTCCAGCACAAAGGCATCAAGATAGGGGGGATTCCCTCTTATTCTGAGAAGGTCAGTTTTCTTTCTTTTGATACAGGCCTTCAATTGAATGAATGGGATGCATCCTTATTGGGAAGGACAATGCTTTTTCCTCTACCTACCAATTCAAATGTTCATTTCATTCAAAATATCCTCACAGACACATTCAGTTTGACTAAACTTGTGGACAGCCCATGACACAGACAACTGACACTGAGAATTAAACATCACAACAGGTAAAAGATCTTTGATCAGGGCATGTCTAAGATATGACAGATACTTTCTCTTAGGGGGCATATTCAATAGATCCTCCGAGATAACCCCATTGAGGACGTTCAACTTGATTTGCATAGTGCATCTTCACTAGTGGGTACCAATGCCTTCTAGGCTCAAGTCCTTGGCATTGGACTATTCTACCCCACACAGACTCCCTGTTGAGAATCCATCATGAGTTCAACTATATTTAAATATGCTTGGGGAAATTTTTTTAATTCTTCTAAGCAAGCACTATGTATGAGTCTCAACTTTGATAATACAAAATGCACATTCTTGCCATCTTGTCAGTGAGAATGTAGTTTATTCTAAATGCAGATCTTGCTCTCTGTGATCTATCACAATAGAACAATTTAGTAACAGTTTCTCTTACCAGAATATATACCTGCCCCTCAAACTCCAGGCTCACATATCAAGTTCACTATGAGTTTTATTAAAGCAACTATTTTGGTTGACTTACAATGAATGATAACGCTCCTCCACAATAGTGCAGAGAGTAGAGGCTATATAGTATACAAACTCTTACCCCCAAGGAACTTCTCACTCAAGCTTCTTCAACCTCAATACATTAACATTTTATAGGTGAGTGTCTAGATAAGAGTCACAAAAGCAGTTTCCTACCACCATCTTTGGTTAAAATGTTTTTTATGTTATCTTTAATCACATTTTAATGAATTGAGAATGTAAACATCCCTGAGAGCCACAGTCATCCTGCCAGTTTCAGGCTAGACCTATTTGTCATGGGTTTATCAGGAAATGCATGAAAAACCTCTTTTTTCTTTTAAGGTAGAAGATGGCATTTAGTGGGTCCTATGGCAGCATTTGCACATGAAAGTCCAAAAACCTGAAAGGAACATTTCAATTCAGAGAAGTAGCTGCAAATGATATTGGTTTTGGTGACTACAGTGGGATCAGTTAGAATATTGTACTAGTAGAAGGTATGTGACCATATCTGTCTACACACCAGCTTGTTATATACGTAAAGGTAAAATGATAAAGGATACTTATATACTTAACATTAGCAGCAGATAAGGTGGCTGAATAAGTCCTCATACAAACTATTGAATGTTTCAGTTAATCTGGTGTATTCTTCCTAAAACATCATTCACATCCTGTTACTTTTCTTCTTTATAATAACCAACCACTGCTAATACCTACCACAGCACTTCCATGCTCCTACCTAGACTTCCAAGGCTGTATATAATCTCACCTTTATCCATTCTTAGTGTCTGATTCCTGGCACTGTCTCAAATACAGGAGGCTTAGGACTACTCTATATGTTCTTTCCCATCTACCTCGTCCTATGCTGTATCCTATTTGGGTTATGATGCATTATTATGAAAAACTTCTTTTACACATAAAACCCACTTCAAACCAAAGTGTATATGTTGTAGTCAACTTTGTTGCTGTGGTAAAATATCTGATAAACAACTTGCAAGAACAAAACACTTATTTGGGTTCAGGTGTCAGAGGTTTCCTTCATGATTGGCTAGCTCTGCTGCTTTAGGCCTGTGGTAAGGCCGAATATCATGGAAGGAGCTTGTGAGTGTCTGGATAAGAGTCACAAAAGCAGTTTCCTACCTCTGGGTCTTACAAAGCTGTCTACCTTATGGAGGCCTGGAAATGAAAGAAAGAGAGGTGAATTGGCTGAGGTACCAGCATCCTCTTCAAAGGCTTGTCCCTAGTGACCTAACTTCCTTCCAATAGGCTTCACTTCTGAAAAGTTCCACCACTCCCCAATAGTGACACAGGTTGGCAACCAAGCCTTTAACACATGGGCCTTTGGGGAACAGTTCAGATCCAAACTATAACAGCAACATAAGTTTTCATTATTATTTTAAGTGATATGCTCCCTAAAGTCACAGTTATTCAGTCTCAGATGTTGCCCCTCGTGGAACTCATTCCATTTACAAACATTTGCTTCTAGTACTTCTTAGCAGCACGGAGCACCCACAGTGGCTTGCAAGTCCCTGCTTCATTGTCTCTCCCACCAGAAGGTTCACCTGAGGGCTGAGTCATTGTCTGATTTACCGTTGTATATCCAGCTCCAGCACAGTGTGACATGCAGAGTGAGCAGCTCGGCCAATGTTTGGTAAATGAAGTGATCATTACAAGAGAAAGATATGTGTTTTATTGATTTGCTGACAAATAGGGGATGGCACCATGCCCTTTAGGAACTCAATGTCTATTTGAGCATACTTTATAGCCCCCATTATATGATCCTGAGATCAGGCCTGTGTTTTAGCCATCTCTGTATCCCAACATTTAGCATAATTCTTAGCACAGCTAGTGCTTCTCAGACTTGCTCATGTGATGACTTGTAATGAGAAAAAAGAATAGGTGTATATCCCTAAAGGAATAGGGCACAATTAGTAGTGAAGATAAACTGCACTTGGATTTTTGCTTGAAATGACATGATCATTTGAGTATGATTTGTCCTGTCCCAAACTCATGTTGAAATATAATCCCCATTATGAGATCATCTAATATAATATGTTTATTAATTCTTTGAGAATTTCATGTATTTTGTATTTTGATCTTATTCATGCCACTCCTCCTAACTCCTCCCAGATCCACCCCTTAATATCCCCACCTCCTCCCACCTCTCCTAACCTTGCATCCACTTTTTAATAACCCACTGCATCTAATTTCTGTTTCCCATATACTCCTGGGTATCGGTACATCCACTGGACTGTGGTCAACTTACCACAGGACATACACCTTGTGCTAGATAGCTTTAGTGTCAACTTGACACACCTGGGTTGAGGGAGCCTCAGTCGGGGAATTGCCTCTATTGGACTGGCCTGTGGCCATGTCTGAAGGGCATCTTCTTGATGAGTGATGTGGAAGGGCCCAGCCCACTGTGGGTGGTACCACCCCTGGGCAGGTGGGCCTGTGTTGCATAAGAAAGCAGGCTGAGCAGGGGCCAGGAGAGCAAGCCAGTAAGCAGTGTTCCTCCATGGCCTGTGCTCCAGCTCCTGCCTCCAGGTTCCTGCCCTGAGTTCCTACCTTGGGCTCCCTGATGAACTGCGACTTGGGAGATGTAAGACAAATAAACCCTTTCCTCCCCAAGTTAGTATTGGTCAGCGTATTTTGTCATAGCAATGAAGAAACAAACTAAGACAGTATTTGGTACCAGAGAGTGGGATATGCTGGTGACAGACCTGACCTTGGTGTTTTGGGGAGGACTGTGGAAATGTTTGGAACTTTGGGCTGGAAAAGACATTGCGTGCTCAGAGTTTGTTGCAGTGGAGCTTGGAACAGTTATGCTGAAAGAGTTGTAGACGATGGAGGCCTGGCTTGTGAAGCTTCAAAGGGAAACGGAGACTATCAGGGCTGTTCATATGAGATTTTGGATTGAGAATCAGTGGGTTCTGGTCAGATTGGGCTGAAGAATCAGCTGTAATTAAGAAGAGACCAGAACCTGAAGCAAAACCTTTGCTTTACTGGGACAATTGATGCTGGTTAGCTGGGGCTGAAAAATCAGCTGTAAGTAACAAGAGACCAGCATCACTGTGGTGAAGTCTTCTAAAATAAAATAAATATGTTTTTAAAATGGTAGAGTGACTATTTTGGAAGGGGAATGGGAGGGGTTAAGTTACAACTTCAATCCTCTGACCCAGAAGTCTTCATGCTGTGTTAGACGTTTCATTGCTATGACAAAATACCTGATAAACAACTTGAATGAGGAAAAGTGTATTCTGACTCATGCCTTCAGAGTTCTCATTATCAACTGGCCCCCACTGGTTTGGGCCCAAAGCAAGGCATGGGGAGCATGTGGTGGGACAAAGCTGCTCACTTCATGGCAGACACAAAGCAGAGAGAGGAGTAACAGGAAGTGAGAAGAGAAAGATATGCCTTTCAAGACCCACCCCTAGTGACCTTCTTCCTCCAACTGGATCTGACCTTCTATAACTCCATCATCTGCCAACAGTCTATTCCAACTTTGCTTTTTTTTTTTTCAATAGGGTTTCATGTAGCCCAAGTTGGCCTCAAACTCACTATGAAGTTGAGGGTGACCTTGAACTCCTGATCCTCTTGCCTTCATATCCACAATGCTGGGATGATAGTGTGCACTACCTCACTTGGTATAGTGGTTTGAACGAGGAATATCCTCCATAGGATCATGTATTTGAACACTTGGTCCTAGTGACACTATTTAGAGAGATTGTGGAACTTTTTGGAGTAGAGCATCGTTGGAGGACGTACTCACTGGGGACAAATTTTGAGGGTTTATAGCTGTGCTGGATAGCTTTAGTGTCAACTTGACACACCTGGGTTGAGGGAGCCTCAGTAGGGGAATTGCCTCTATTGGACTGGCCTGTGGCCATGTCTGAGGGGCATCTTCTTGATGAGTGATGTGGGAGGGCCCAGCCCACTGTGGGTGGTGCTACCCCGGGCAGATGGGCCTATGTTGCATAAGAAAGCAGGCTGAGCAGGAGTCAGGGGAGCAAGCCAGTAAGCAGCGTTCCTCTATGGCCTGTGCTCCAGCTCCTGCCTCCAGGTTCCTGCCCTGAGTTCCTACCTTGGGCTCCCTGATGAACTGTGACCTGGGAGATGTAAGACAAATAAACCCTTTCCTCCCCAAGTCGGTACTGGTCAGAGTGTTTTGTCACAGCAATGAAGAACAAACTAAGACACACCTTTAAGGAAAATTGATCTTCCTTCCTCAAGAAGTCATCAACTTCCAATATCTCCTCAGTTAGGGGTTGGGGCTCGTGAGCCCCTCCTCCCCTGTGTTAGGATGTTTATTGGCTTGATCTTGTGAAGATCTTGTGCAGGCAATCACAGCTGCTGTGAGTTCTTAAGTTCAGAAGACACTGTTTCGCTCTAGTCCTCCCTAACTTAAGGAAAATTGATCTTCCTTCCTCAAGAAGTCATCAACTTCCAATATCTCCTCAGTTAGGGGTTGGGGCTCGTGAGCCCCTCCTCCCCTGTGTTAGGATGTTTATTGGCTTGATCTTGTGAAGATCTTGTGCAGGCAATCACAGCTGCTGTGAGTTCTTAAGTTCAGAAGACACTGTTTCGCTCTAGTCCTCCCTAACCTCTGGGTCATACAGTGTTTCTGTCCCCTTCTTTTGCAATGGTCTCTGAGAATTGGGAGTGATATAAATGCCCTATTTGTGGCTGAGCACTCCATTGAAACGTGTTCTCTGTACTTTGACTAGTTGTGAGTTCCTACAGTATTTATGGGGGTAACCAATTGCTTTCTGATTGGCTGTATGGCCTGTTCCACAGGAGGAAATGCATGCCCGGTACTGTAACTGTAGTCAAGAAACTATGGTTAGGAAGCTGACAGTGCAGTGTAGCAGTGTACAGGGGTTAACCTATTATGAGATTTTTTTTTTAAGAGTTGGACCTTTAAGAGGCTGAGGAGCCTACCCTCATGAATATATTAATTCATTCATGCGATTAGTGAAGTAATGTGTTATCTTAAGTGTGGGTTTGTTATAAAAGTCAGTTTGGCCAAATCTCTAACAAGCACTCTTTGTCTCTCACTATGTGCTATGTCACCTAGGGACTGTACCAACAAGAAGACCATTCCCAAATGCAGTTGCTTAACCTTGGAAAAGAACCATGTGCGAAATGAACTTCTTTTCCTTATAATTGATGCAGTCTTTGATATTCGCTATTGGCAACAAAAAATAGACTACAAAAAATGACCTTACAGAATCATTCTGCTCCAAATGTGAAACTTCAGTTGATAAGCTTGGCTATGTATGGAAATTAGGAGGATATAACCTTCCTTGGGGGCAGGAGGTAGGAATGGTATAGGAGGGGTTGAGTTGAAGTCAGAGGACAGCGTGATAGAGCTAGTTCTCTCTGTCTACAATGTAGGTCCTGGGGATGGAACTCAGGTCATCAGATTTGATGGGAGATGCATTTACCTGCTGAGCCATCTCACTGGTTCTGAATCTCTTTTTAAAATGTATATTGTAAAATGTATATTCTGAAGTCATCATGTTAAGTGAAATAAGCCAGTATCAAAAATAAATATATCTTATTTTCTCTCCTATGTGAAATCCAGGGAGGGAGGAAAAGGACATGAAAGTAAGAGACTATTAGAGATCTTAAAGGTCAAAGAGGGGTAGAAAAGATAATAACAGGAGTGAATATGATCAATAATATCATATGCACACATAAAAATGCTATAATAGGCCAGGTGTGTGGCATGCACCTTTAATCCCAGCATTCCAGAGACAGAGACAAGTGGATCTCTGTGAGGTCGAGGCCAGTCTGTTCTTCATAGCAGGTTCCAGGCCAACTGGGGCTACAGGGAGACTCTGTCTCAAATATATAAATAAAGAAATAATAAATGCTACAAACATGAAATAATAAAATAAAATGTACATTGTGACTCAGATGTGAAACAGGACCTAAGAGTCTTCATCTAACAGGAGATGTCTATATCTGCTGTTACATAATTCTTCCCACTGGTGTTAATTCATTCAACTGGGTTCATTCAACTTTGATAGCCCCTATACGAGGACTTGAGGTTTCAATGGAAAGAAAGATGCGATCTGAATTTAAGTCAACCAATTTTTCTCTTGATGTTGTCATTACACTTAAGTATTTTCTTTCAAACACATTGCCCTATACGTAATCCTGTTTCTCCAGGCCCAAGACAAATGCATCTGAACCAAAAGAAATCAAGCTATAGGCAATAAAAACAAAAATAATTTGAACAATTGCATTATATGAGTATAGAGAAAAAAATAAAATCTATTTTATGTATTTTGTAAGCATTAGGAATGTTCACAGAGACTGTTATAACCAAGAAAAGTAAATGGAAAGACTCAGCTTGCTGTTTACAGAGTAACAATTGCTCAACAAACAGTAACTCCTTGAAAATTTTGTAAACTACCAAAGACAACTACATAAAATAGACATGACTTTGATGAGGTGTAAAGCATTCAGACAGAGGCACCCATATTACATATGGAAAGATATTACATTGTTGTTGAGTGCTTTGTTCTGTAGATTCCACCTAGGTTAATTTGTTAACGATACGAACAACCACAATTTTTTCTGTCTTATTTCTCTGCCCATTTTTCAAAGTGGAGGGTTGCTATCTCCAAATATCACTGTTGAATTGTGCATTCAATTCAATTAATTCTGGCAGTGTTTGCTAGATGTGCAGTTGCTTCTTGGCTTATAATTGGATTACATACAGATATATCCATTTCAAGTTGAAAATACCCTAAGCCATAATACCTTAAATCAATAATACATTTTAAAAAACCTAACATACTACTCGGCTAGTCATGGATTTTTCCCTGTGGGTCACCCAAACCTTCATTTCTGAATGGCTTTGACTGTTACTAGTCCTGGTTGGATAGAGATGTATCTCCCATTAACTTTAATCACAAATCCTAAAAGATACTCCCAAGAGATGCCCTGCATTTTAAACCCTAAAAGGTTCCTCTGTATTCCAAACATGTACTTTCTTGCCTCCACTGTGAGATAGCACTCACTTTCTCCTTCACATTCATGATCAGTCACCTCAACCAGCACCCTAGGTCTCTTCTTCACCTGTAGATTCTGAGGAATGTAAGTGTCCACAGTGGCTGGCCTGCAGGCTTAACTTCAGAAACACAATCATTGTTGTTCCTTCAGGTAAAAGACTTCCTCTCTCTACAACTGGTACCTCTAAGACAGAGCAGCACAAAGTCACAGGAAAATTTTGACCAGTGGATCACTGGTGACATCTGTGGATGCTGTTGTTCTCAATTCTATGCCCTTGATTTCTAGACCAGTGAATCTTGGTATGGGAGATTCAGCACTGTGGATGCTGACACAGAGTACATGCATCCTTCTGTAAGAATCTTCTTCACATATGCAAGGTATTGCTACCTACCTGACAGTGTAACTGATACTTTAAAAGGTCATTTTCTACTTTGACAAAGCCAGCACGTTCAGGGTACAAAGCAGAGCCTTCTCTTGTTCTGGTACCCACTCAAAAATAGGAGATTTTCAGGTCACTTGACTACTGGTTAGAATAGTCCACCCAAAGAGGTAAATGTATTGCCTTTGAAATTCAGAATTGTACTTTGAATTGAGGGAGCATTAAGGTGTAATAATTTATTCTTCACCTTAGAAGGGATATCTCAATCCTATACCACTGGACTTCTAGAAATTTCATTGATATATAAGACCACTGAATTTATGTCAGATTTATTTTTCATCCTCTGACACAAAAATGATATTGCTTTTTTATTAGTTTTTCAGAAAGCATACAAAGTAATGAATTTCAATATGACATTTGCACACATGGTTTGTTCTTATTCATCCCAGCACCCCACCCTGGCCCATCAGCTGATTGTCCTCCTGCTGGTCCCTTTCCTCCCTCCCCATAACCTCCCTCCTTCTACTTTAATGTCACATGCATTCCACTACCCTCTCTTTTTTTCCCGTTCCTTCTTCTCTCCCCTCCCTTAAAGTCTTTTCATCCCCTCTCATGTTCCCCTTTGTAGTTTCATAACCCCACAGCTCACCAAACACATACACACACACACATACACACACACACACACACACACACACAC
>NW_008331606.1:442811-470208 GCF_000622305.1 Nannospalax galili
GCAATATTTATATCAGAATCCAATTTGTTTTGCTTAATATAATGATCTCCAGTTGGATCCATTTTCCTGCAAATGTCATAATTTCATTTTTATTTATGGATGAATAAAGTTCCATTGTGTATACATACCACATTTTTTAAATCATTCATCTATTGATGAATATCTAGGCTGGTTCCATTTCGTAGGTATTATGACTAGAACAACCATAAAGATGGATGTGCCAGTATCAGTGTGGTAAGACTTAATTCCTCTGGGCACATACTTAAGAGCAGTATAGCGCTATCATTTGATAGATGTATTTTGTAGTTTTTAAAGAAGTTTCCACATTGATTTCCACAATGGCTGTACCAGTTTACATTGATGCTAACAGTGAATAAGGGTTCACTGTTATCATTCTTTTGCTGTTATCCATTCTGACTGACATGAGATGGGATCTCAAAGTAGCTTTAATTTTGAAAATGTGCAACATCCTTTTCCACCAGAAAAATGATGTTTCTTTTTATTTTACTAATTTTCCAGGTAGAGAAAGTCCTGGCAGCTTTTAGAATGTGTCACCATTATAGCGCTCACCCACAGGCCACTGAACAGACGATCTATCAGAAATCCTGACAAGTTCTGAGTATGTCTATTCCAATTATACATTCTGGAACTCGGCAAATGATCACAAGATGAATTCAAGGAAGCATTTCATCTACTATCAGATAAACCTGAGCTAAAATTCCATTGATCAGCTGACCTCTGCCAACCTTTGATCATCTTGTAGGTCACAATGACATTTTAGGTCTCTTGGAACTGTTATCAGTTCAGAACCTGTGTCTAATAGACTCTGAAAGTTTCTGTTATTTACCTTGCTCAATATACACTTACCTTAGTAAAAATCCTGTAGATTCCCTACAGGACTTGGAGAAAGATTAATGATGTTACCCTTCCATCTCATTTGAAGAGTTCTGGGTCTATATATTATCCCAAGTCTGGGAACTGATTTAGGGCCCATGACTATTTTTCATGCTGTGTATTAGACTTCAGTTCACATGATCTAAATCGTTAGAGATCCCTATTTCACTTATATGAAAATCACGATGAGTTAAAATCATAACTCTGAAGGGGTCAGAATGTTTTAATCAACTGCTGGTGTGACTCACTCCACTGTTTATTACAGTAACTACACTCATCTCTTTGGTGGCTAAGTGCTGCTAATTAGGTCCTGCCATCCTAAGATCTGGTTACTTTCATTGCATTAGTTTCCCAGTTCAGTAGCTACAGTTCCTAATGTAAGATCTGGGCTAAAGAAAAGAGTGATTACAGAGCTCTTGAAAGATGTCAACATTACTCTCAAGAAATTTATTTCTTACAGTATTGGTGAAAAGTGTATCTTTTGCGCCCTCCTAGTGTGGCTGAGTGCACATAAAGCAACAAATTCATTCTAACTTTCTAGTCTTCCTAAACTCTTGAATCTTTCTTGGTACCAAAGCAGGTCTCTAATTTCTAATTCACTAACTGTGACCAATCTTTAAGGCCACGTTTCAGACAACCAACCAAACTGCTTTTTCTAATTCCATGAACTGCAACATTTAATGCAGAATTTCTACTTAGTGAGTGCCTATTAATATATTCTGCCTGATACATATTAATAAATTCTGCCTGATCTAAATTTATGCTCTTTCTAACATTGTCTTATGTTCTAAGTATCCATTCTCATATTTGCTCTTTAGATTTCTTCTTGAAAAAGAATTTTAGAATCTCTCATACCTCCTCATGGATTACATTTTGTACCTTGTATTTAGAGGTCTGTTGAGCCTTAATTCCAGTTATATGTTTGCAAGCAAAGAGGGGTGTTAGAAAGGTGAGTCTTGATGAGAATCAATATTGTATTCTTAGCAACTTTGTTAAGGGTCATTATAATTTCCTCAGGCAATTCAAAGTTAATCCCCTTATGTAGAGATGGAAAAGTGAATTTCATCAGGGGTAAGTTGGCTACTCTCTAAGGTTGATGAGGAGACCATTTCCATTGGCAAAAATGATTCATTAGAAAGAGGGGCTCAGGGCTGAAGAGATGGCCCAGCAGCTAAGAGCACTGGCTGCTCTTGCAGAGGACCTGGGTTAGATTCCCAAGACCTACATGGCTGCTAACAACTGTCCATAACTCCAATTCCAGAGGAATCTAACTCTCTCTTCTGACCTCTGTGGGCACTGTACAACAGAGGTGCACTTACATACATGCAGGCAATATACTCATACACATAAATAAAAATAATAAAATATTAGAAAAATAATATGGGGCTCAGTGTTTCCATCTTCATGAGAGTCTTCTCATACATCCCTATTTTAACTTAGAGGATCTCATTCTTTTCCAATCAGTTCCCTCATTTTACCACTAGATATCCTGAAGGACTGGAAGTTCAGCACATGTGTAAAGTAAGACAAAGTGATTTTCAGCAATCTTAACCCTAAAGATGCAATAGACATGGATCTCCTTTGGGGCACACATAAAAACCTTCAGTTCATTTTTATAACACTTAAATTGGGTAGTCAAATCCTTGAGTGCATGCTCTTCCTTCCCCACTTTGTTCAGTGATATCAGGTGCAAAAAGCCAATTTTATTTTAATTATTAGTTTTCAAAAACTATTCTAATGTATCATGTAAATATTGACCCAACCCCTTCATTTCTATAAGTGGTAAATGGTTGCTTAGAGTGGTCAATGTAGAAATTTTATGACTGCTAAATTATACATAGATTATTGGTGTTCTCTTTACTACTACAAACAGAATGATCACCATCTTATATTTAAAACAAACTTCAGAGCAATTCAAAAACTGCTAGAACAAATTCAGAAAAAAAATCCCAATTTTGTTCCTCTAGAATCAATCTCAGTACAAAAATCTACATTAAAGTTCTCTACAAGATAAGAACAAATAATGGAAATAGATCAATGGTAGATGATAGATATAATAGATAGACAGCTGTTTCCATATTGCATATATAATATAAACATTTATTCTAAGGTCATGTAACAGATGCTTAGAATCTGTTTGGCAGGATCTGCAAAAAGGGGAAAGAGAGACAAGAGAGAACAGTGGAGTAGTTAATAAAAAGAAACAATAATTTTATATATCCAATGTATCTCATTGTTTCTTAGGAAAGAAACAGAAATTGTATTTGCTAAAAAGCACTGATTCCTTACTTAGGCACATAAGATAACTACAAACAGGATGAAAGCCTGGCATTTCTGCCTACATTTTGTGTCTCCTTTACTTTGATCAGATTCTTGCTTGACTCTGTATAGGCATGTTAATCATTCAAGGTGTGTCTACATATCTATCTAACCTGTATCACCTACCCTTCAAGCCTGAAATCACAGAAAGAAGTCATTGGCCTAATCAGCAAAGCCTTGCAGGACAGGCCACCCTCCAAATGAAGGCAATTATGTATGATGTGGGACTGCACCTTGGAGCAAAAGTAATTATCTATAGGAACCAGATTGTTCCCTCCAAGCAATGACAGATTATAGGGATGACAAGATAACGTCTTTGGACTATCTTGCAGTACCAGAACTGAAAACTGAGATAGTGATCAAGCAGAACACACACTGAGGGGCTGGGGACGTACCTCAGTGGCAGAATCTTGCCTAGCATGCAGAAGGCCCTAGGTTAGATCCACCCCACTGCCTAGAGAAGGTGGAGGGGAGGGGGACAGAGAGGGAGAGGGAGGGAGGGAAGAAGGGAGGGAGAGAGAGAAAAGAAAGGGGAGAGAGAGAGAATACTAAGACTACTTAATCATTGATGCCCTTTTGCTCCAGCTTTTCACATGAAATCTGTCTCTACTTTTCACCATTAGTCATCACCTTAACTGACATAGTTGGATAGGTAGCAGAGACTAACTTATTACGGCTGCTAGAGCTAAGGCCTCTGCCCTAAAACTGCTTTTATAGTATTAGTCTATGTAATTGCAGAGACTATGTCACACCACAGTCTGCCACCCACAAGCTGGAGGTTCAAGACAGTCAGTTGTGTTGTTTGAAGACTTGAGGAGTATAAAGCTAGTAGAATAGATTCTAGTTCAAATCAGAAGGTCTAAGAACAAGGAATTCCAAAGACAAGTGATCTATGTTCCAGCCCAGGATGCCAGGGAAGAGTAAATTCAGTTTTTCTCCGCTTTTTTGTTCCATTCAAATCCTCCCCAGATATAATAATGTTCACCCACATTGAGGAGAGCCACCTAATTCATTTAGCTTACCAATATGATGCTGATCTCTATAGGAAACACCCTCACAGACACATTAAGAAATACTGTTTCATGACGTATCAGTGAAACCTTTAGTCCAGTCAAGTTAACACCTTAAATTAACTATCACATATGCTCTTATGTTAGTAAAGTATGCCACTGTTTTTCCTTACATTTATTCATTTCTGTGTTTTTGTGTCTGTGTACGTGTACACGTGTGTGTGTGTGTGTGTGTGTGTGTGTGTGTGTGTGTAAGTCAGAGGACAACTCAACCCAATCAGTTCTGTCCTTATATCACGTGGGTTCCAGTAATTAAACTTAGATAATCAGCCTTAGCACCAAGTGCCTTTACCTGCTGAGCCAGTTCAGCAGTCCAGTTACTGTTTTTATAATTACCAAAATTATGAGTGACTGAGATGACAAAATTCAGATCACCCACTCCTTCCATTTTCTAAACTGTCCATTCCAAATATAGGGTTCAATGACAATATTCTCTGCCTAGTATCAGGTTTAGTTGGATGATTAAATGAAGCTGTCCCTTGAATGGATGCACTTTGTAAACTCTCACATAACAATCAGGTACAAAATAGTATTATTTCATGAAAATTTATGGACAACCTGTATAGACACACACATGTTGCAAATTGCGCTTCGGTGTAATGATTACCCCATTTTCACATCAGGACACATAGACCATGATAGGTGTCAGCACACTGAGGGAAAATGGACCAGATTTCTTACAGCCCGCGCAATCTGCCGCAGTCCTGACCATTCCAAACCTTGACCCATCTAAGGGTGGTAGAATCAGTATCTCTGCACAGCAGATGGGAATCTTAGTTCTACTGCCTAACCCTTTCCTTTAAAAGGGAACTGCGGCGTCCATAGATCAAACACTGTGTGACATTAGGCATTCCCTTTACCCCTCCCTTGCAAATGGCAATGCTTACTTTTTTATTAATTCTTGGGGAGTTTCATACAATGCATTTTGATCATATTCCCTCCTCTCCTAACTTCTCCCAGATTCACCTCCAGGTCCCTATCCACTAACATTTGTGTTCTTTAAAAATGGGAATACTTCTTAATCATTCTTGAATTCCCAGCTTTAGAGAGTATCATGAAAGTCACATGAGATAATGAATGTGAAAAAAAAATATGTTGGCTATAGCAAAGATAAAGATACTATTTCTCAGTCCAGGGAGTGCTATTTAAACTCCCCAGGGAAGCTCCATCCCTAGAGACTGGAAACCAGGGTGCTCTAAATGGCCCCACAGACACTGTCCATTTATTCTGCAGGTGCCTACTGAGAGTTCTCTGAGTTTAAAATACTGTGCCAAGTGCTTGGCACTGAAAACAAATTTTTTTAATCTTATTCTCGGGGGCCAGAAAGATGGTTCAGCAATTAAGAGTGCTTTTTGTCCTGCCAGGGAACTTGAATTAGATTCTCAGCACCCACATCGGGTGGCCCACAGCTGCCTGAAACTGCAGTTCAAGGAGATGTTTTGTCTTCTTCTGGCCCCTAAGGGCACCTGCATACATGTGGCATACACTCACACAGACACATGCACATAAGTACAAAATAAAAATATTTTAAAAATTATTGTTCTCTTATGACTGATTGATTTTCTTTGGTCATAGCAAAGAATATTTTCCAAAGATAATTGTAAACACGTTCTTTGGTCAGTGAAACTTTGTATTTATAGTCATGCTTCTGAAAGTCAACCAATGAGCAACAGCGCCACCCTTCAGAAAGTCAGACAATCACGGCAGACACATCCCAGTGACCAATTGTTTCCATGGCTAGATGTAAGGTTCCTTAACCATTTTGTTTCTGAAAGTTCATCAGTCCAGGAACTCCATGCTTTCCAAAGCCCTATATTTGGTTATTCCTCTAGTAAGAGAATTTCTACCTCATATGTGAAGTTCTGTCTTGCTTAATTACACAATGAGTTCTACTTTTTTATTTCCGCTACTGAATAGTATTTTCAGTTGTACTAATAACTGTTATAGTAGTGAGCCAAAAAGGTGCCCTCCGTATCATGATGTTATATTTTTTACTTCTTTCCAGTAAGCTGAGACCTGTTAGCTCAAATATCAGTAGACATGACATTCCAATTTTTACACATCAAGTTTTAAAAACAGCCCAAACACACTGATTTTTTAGCCATTTAAGATCCTGCCTGCTTTGCACATTCTGCAAAACTACACCTAACACCTGCCAACCACAAATATGATAAAACCTATAGTTATACAAGTTATAAGTTAAGGAGATGGCTCAGTCATTACAGTGCTTGCCTCACAACCATGAGGACCTGAATTCAGATCCCTAGCACCTACATAAAAGCTGGACTAAGAGGCATGCACCTATAATCGCAGCACTGGGATGGGAGTATCATCGGGGTCTGCTGGCCAATTAGTCTAGCCAAATCATTGAGTTCCCTGTTCAAAAAATTAAGGTGGTAAGTTATTGAGGAAAACACCTCAAGTCAACCTCTGGTTTTCACAGACATGCACGCACACATACATGAATGCACACACACACACAACACACACACACACTACACACAAACAAATAAATGAATAAATATTTTAAAATATGTAAAGCAACTATTGACCTTCAGAGATCTATGATGCAGAGGCTCCTTAGTGTGCTACCAAATGATACATCCAGGACTGTAAGGCCTTCAGCCCATTTCTCCTCTCCCACAAATATTCCCATTCTTATCCCTGTCTGTGTGGTGACCCCTGTACCATAGTTTTCAAAAGGTCTTGTGTTGTAGGAAGCTTTACCTAATCCACGCAGACCTGTCAATATGGCACAAAAATAAAGATCTCTTGCCACTTCATTATCAAATCTTTTTTCCCACATCATCCCTAAAACACCATCCAAGTCACTACAAAGGAAAACTAGACTGATTTAGCTTTCTGCCCTAGAGCAGTAGTTCTCAGATTGATAGGGACGTTATGATATATCCGCTCAGGTCAGTGACATTGATTTACAGTTGTGGGAGAAGGAAACAGGTTGCTGTGGGCATGTGTATATTAGGAATAGCTTTCTGGAAAAGTTAGGTCATGAGACCGTCAGGTAGAGAAAAGGAGATAGAAATGAAAAGGGGAATCCAGAGGTAACAACCTAAGCTACTTGTATATGGGGTGAGGTTTTAAATTCTAAAATTCTTCAAAGACCTAGTAGAATCAGATTCCCTGTGATGGGCCAAATACTGAAAGCCAGTCTCTACCAAATGGACCTGAAACTAAGAAGGTGTTTTCATTCCCCCAATGGTCACTGGAGTATGAATGCTGCACATGAAAATGATTGCAAGCAAGTAATATGTGAATCGTGATACAGAACAGCTTGATGACCCACTTTTTCCCTGGGTCTAAATAACCTTTATCAACATAGAGGAGAGATTATGTGCCACCATGGCTTTTCAAACACAAAGGAAGTGATCATAAATTTTCTTTGATTTTACTGGGAACAGCAGTTGCTTTCAAGAAAATAAAACCACCCTTCCCCTGCTATCCTTAACTTTGCAAAGGTATCCCACTGCCCTGATCAGGTTATTCTCTCTAAAACAAAGTAACTTTTAATAAAGCAGGCTGGTGGCAGGGAGAACCTGATATGATCACACACCTGTTATAATAGGATTTAATTCTGCTTCAGATGTGCTAGTTTTAATAAAAAAGGATTGAGCAAATCGAAAATAAATTACATTGAAAGGTCAGGCTTATTGCTTGTACAGTTATGTTAACTCCCCCACCGACACTTTTAGAGACTGTATTTATGAGACCTTTTGATTTGGAAAGGCAAAGTATGAAATACATCTACAATTTCCCTATTATTTGCAGCAGTATTTCATTTTCAAGTGTCAATTCCAAGCACTTAAGTATGGCATTCTTTAACGAAAGTAAATCTAAAAAGTATGAGTTGCTTACAGAATGCTGTTATTCAATATATTAATAAAACAAGCGTTTCTATCTACAAGAAAGTTAGAAAAATCCTTCCAGAGTTTATGCAGCATGATAATTCACTTTATTGCATGCGGAACATTTATTAAGAATATAGCTGTTCCTAATTTGAATAGGCATACGCCTCTAACACAGTATCTCCTCTGCCTTAAGGAGAGCTTACTTGATTTACCAAGCAGTGATGGATGGACCAGTGACTCATGAAGGACTATTTTCCTAATTATTTCTATTGGGACATTCAAGTGGGTATAGGGAGGGGTTTGTTCCTGTGCTGAGCTGCAACTTAATTAGTATTACCAAAAGGCAAGTCAAATGTCCTTCCTTACTCCTAAGTTAGTTTCACGCTCTATTCAATAACTGTAGTGGAAGCCGGGCGTGGTGGCACATGCCTGTAGTCCCAGCACTTGGGAGGCAGAGGCAGGCGGATCTCTGTGAGTTCAAGGCCTGCCTGGTCTACATAGTGAGTTCCAGGACAGCTGGGGCTACAGGAAGACCCTGTCTCAAAAAGACAAAAAAAAAAAAAAACAAAAAAAAACCCTGTAGTGGAATGTGAAAGAGATGTCTTCTTTGATCTCCAAATTGGTAACTGTGGTCCAAAGCCTAAAACCCAAAGAACAGTAATTATAGATAATAAACAATTGTGTGGCATTCACTATGTCCAGGCTTTGCACCAGATACTTTATAAACCTTAGGCCAATCTGTCTTCACAATACGTTTACAATATAGATTCAATTATTACCCTTATGGAAGTGGGGAAATTATGCTCAGAATTTTTAAGTGAATTGCTAAAAGCAGCATAGTCTACAGCAGATGGGCCAGGGCCTGAACTTGGGTGATCTAACTTCTGACTTGAAGTGTCTTGTAGCCAGGATTTTCTCATCTTACAAGACCCACTAAAAAATGGGACCAGATATTTCCCCAAATTCTAACAGACATACTGTTACTTTCTCTCATCAAACGCTCTCCACTGCCAATCGGTACCCTGAGGCCTGGAGATAACGGAGGAAGTTATTAGAGTTTTGAACCTATACCTGGTAGAAAAGGAAAAGTCATATTCTTCTCCCCTTCATTAAAGCTAAGTTCAGTGGGGATAGGTCCCTCAAGAATCTTTAACAGATTTAAGGAGAATTGTCAGAAAGTGGGAAAAGAGCAGTCATAGATGGACTGTCTGTATCAACCTCCCTACCTAAAGTATATCGTAAAAGAGGGGACAGAAAGAATTTAAGAGCCGGAAAATCAGAGGAATGCTGTGAAATGCTGTCTTAGAGATGTGACATAGCTGTTGTATACAAAACTCAAGGCAGCTGTGGTTACCTGCACAAGATCAAACCAGTTAAAACTGCAACATGTATGACGGAGGGGCTCCTGAAGGCCCAACCCCAGCTAAAGAGTTACTAGCATTTATGGCTACTGGGAAAAGAAGAGTCAGTTTCCTTCCAAGGTATGGCCACTCAGAGTTTGCCCATGCTCCAGTGGATCACTCCACTCCCATGAGAAAATAGGCATTAATTGAACCCAGTGGGTTATAAAAAAAAATGGCATGAATTTTGGAGGGAGATGTGTTAAGGGCCCTAGGGGAAGTTGAAAGTGGGAATGGGAAGTGGATATGATCAAGGTTCACTGTCGTACACATGTATGAAAATTTTCAAAGAATAAATATTTTTGAAATAAAGAAAAGCAGTCAGAAAGATGGCTTACCCAGTGGCAGGAGAAAACTGACTCCTAAGAGTTGTGCTCTGAATTCCACATGCACACCCCTATACACACAGATACACACACACACACAGATACACACACACAATTAATTAATTAATTGAAAAAGAAAAGGAAAGGAGAGGGAGAGTGGCATGCATCATCCCAGAAGGCTCTTGGTAAGCTACAGACCCTATATATTTACCCTCAGACCTTTGGGTACAAAACAGTGAGAATCTTTGAGACACTCATTTATGTTCTCTATAGAGTATGTGCATGAATATTGAAGCCAGAGTCTTCTCCTCTGAAGATTTATAGCAGGAGACTTGTTTGAGTATCCCATTCCAGGACATAAAAACACTATAGTGTAATGTAACCTAGAGAATGGGAACAAGATGAAACTCCAAACATAGATCCCAGCTGCCCTGCTGCCCTTGAAGATCTCAGAAAATGTTCACAGTAGTTCTGTGGCTCAATACAGCAGAATAAAAGAGACCAGAAGTCAAATGCCTTGGTACTACCTAGAGAAATTTAGAGTGGATGGTTACAGCAACACACTTAGTGAAAGGGCTGGATACATGGATTTCTGGGAATGACTGAAAGAAACCAGGATATTCATCTTTGAGAGAGCATTCAGTAACAATAGACACTGTAGTGAAGCCACATGTGCCTTTGAAAGCCACATGTGCCTTCAGTATACAGGGAGGACAGCCCAGCAGCAAAGGCTACTACCAAGAGGTTGAACTAAATCTAACCAGGGAACAACCAAGAGCATCCAGACATCTAACTCAGAAGCAGAATGATGAAGAATGGAGGAGTAACTCTACTCACCTGTCTAGACAGCAGCAGGTAAGGAGCAGTCTTTGAATCAGATAAGATTGTAACTTTCAGGAAACAGAATGTTATAAATTTTTACAGAAACTCAGCAAAGAAAATATGGAATCCATACCTGGAAAACATGGAACATTTATATACTAATGTTCCTCTTCAGTGAACCAATCACATCACAATTGCCCTGGGGAGGACAGGAGTGTGGCATTATTCTTCATGCCGTTCAGATGACAGAATACAAGACTATATAAACACTCTGGTGTTACATCACTTCTTTGCAGTTTGTCACTCCTGGATTTATGAGTAACAAGTGTTGCTGAGACCACCAGCCTAGGACAGAGCACAGTCCTACGCAACAGTGACAAAACAGACTTTCTGTGGCCCAGTTAAAACTTGCAAAATTGAGCAAATCTAGCCACATTCAAGTCTCTTCTGGCTCAAGGTATAATACAGGATTGATGAGGAAGCGTCCTTAAAATGTTTTACAACCTCTGCCTTGGACCTTATTCTACATCATTCATGAATGTCAGGTCTGGACCACACTCTCTAGAGACTAACACACTATTGCTCCTCAAAGAAGCTACTGCTATCTGTTATCACAACTGCAATTGTGCAAGTGCCATCACTTCAGCAGGCCTCTTTTGTCTTGGTAATCTTGGTCTCCAATGGAAATACTAACCAGAGTGTGCCAGTATAGTCCAGATACTCCATGGAAGTCCTCTCTCCCTTGGACTCTGACATTTGTCCCAAAAGACTATTACAGAAGCTTGTGAGCATTATCCTACCCCCGTGTGCTTGATGACCCCTTTCCACATCCACTAGTATTATCTCTTCATAATATTAGTAGATACTACCTTTCTTTATTACCAGAATGAACTCCTAGTAAGCTTATATGTTTAATATACAGGTGCTGTAAAGTCAAGAACTGTGATAAGTGTATTAATACATTTAATCCTCAAAACAAACCTGTTTGGTTATACTTGGTAGTAATTACTTTTGCCAGGAGAAAAAAAAAAACAATTGACTCCAGATCTCAATGTTAGACCTGGAACTGAAACTTCTAGAAGAAAGAGTTGAGAGTACAGTTCAGGATACAGGCTCAGATGAGTGCAGCTCTCAGACCTCATCAGAGAACTTTCTTTGTAGAGTGGGTTGTAGTTAACTGGTCAAAGTGCAGAGGCTAAGTGTCAGTGGAATGCTCAGTCACAAATAGAACATCTATATCACACCTTCTTCCTAAGGGTCAAGGATATCGAGGAACAAGGGGTAGAAAGATTGTAAGAACTTGGATTCAGGAAAGACTGTAACAAAACAGTGTCTTCTGCATATGCCAGGACTGCTGTGTTCAACAACTCACAGCAGTTGTCAACACAAAAACTGCCCACAATCAAGCCAGTCAACATTCTAGCACGAAAGTAGGACTCACGAGCTCCAATTTGAGAAACTATTGAGACTTGGTGCCTTCTGGGGGAGGGAGAACCAGTTTTCTTTAAAGCTGTGGCCACTGGTAGGCCAACTATGCTCCAGTGGATGGTCCCATACCCAGTATTGTATGGATAGCACAAATTAGAATCTATGGGCTGTTAAATAAGAAAAAGTAATAATGCCTTAAACAACATATGGCATCAGTTTCCTTTCTTGTTTTCATAGGACTGGTTTGATACCCCAGTGGGTCAGAGACCTAGACTTTGATTTGATTGTTCACTTCCTTTCAGCACCCTCTACTTCCTTTGCTATTTTATGGTCCTAGTTGGCTGTTGAGGCTTTATGCATGGTGATCCCATTCATCATAGAATGAGGGAATGCTGTTTCCCTTTAGGAGCATTTCTGGAAGCTGCACACACTATTTCTTGAGGTGTTGCTCTTGTTTGATTTTTGTTTGGGGGGATTTGTTTTTGTGTGTTTTTTGAGACAAGGTCTCATTCTTTACTCCACACTGTCCTGGGATTTACTATATATATGGTCCAGGCTGGCCTCAAATTTATGGCAAAACTCCTGCCTCAGCCTCCAAAGTTTTTTGATTACTAGTATGATCCACCAGGTCCAGCTTCCATACACCACCTATACTAATCATTTGTTAGCAAGAACTTTCTCACATTGGTTACACTGGATGCCAAGACTAGCTAGGAAATGTACTTCTTATTTCTGATGGTCACTGTGGTCAGCTAAGTAACTGGCAATATGTTGTTCATGGAGAAACATACATGACTTCAGCAAGATGAATGTAGCTGTCTATCTGACCCACAGCAAATCATCAACACATAAATAAGCCCAACTGAAACTATAGCGATCCAGTTGATTCACAGAGTTATGAGTAAGAACAAACGATGATTTTTTAAACCCCAGAGTTTTGTTAAATCACAACCAACTATTTACTACAGTACCATAACTACTAGCAATATCCCTATGTAGCAGTCAGTATCATCCTAACTGAAGATTTTGGTCATTAGGCAAATTTCCTGAAGTCAGACAGTTAGTTCATTAATGCAGGAAAACCAGGATTCTAAACTAGGTTGTTTATAGGCTCTGTCATTATAGGTATTACTGCATGACTGTGGCACTACTTTAATGGAGAAGGGTCTGGCCTCCTTATTTCCCTGGCTGAATGCTAGATGTTCAACAACTCGATCTCAGGAGGAAAATGCACTGCTTTGTAATGATTGTTGATTTCCATGGTATAAATCCTTTTAGCATGGTCAATCTCAAGTCTATAATTGGCATCCCTGAGAATGGAATTGGAAAATATATGCAATGGCATACAATTATGTATATTTCTACCATACAAACTAAAAGCACCTCAAACTATAGATAAGAGTAAAATAAAATAATTGGGTAATAATTGTTTTGAGTATTTGTTAATCTTGTTTTTATACAATTTTGCCATATATATGGTGTGTAGATGTGTGTGCAGTGTGTGCACACACATATATGTGCACATGTATGCAAGTATGCATGTCCATGTGTGCATATCTTACAGTCAGAGGTCAATATTGATTATCATACTCTATCACTCTCCACACTGTTTTTGTGAGACAGATGTCAGAGTAGCAAAAGAAAATCTCTAGTCTATCTGTTGAAAGACCCACCTTCCCAGTTTAGTTTCACTATTCCATCACCTGGTCATAGGACCACCCCAAGGAAAGCAGGTTCACCCTAAGTTAAGCTGAATAGATGGGTGGAATGCCTCATACATTAATGAGATAGTGAACTTTTCCTGCCTGGAATCCCGCCTCCTAGTGCAGAGCTTCTGGACTCAGCCACAGACATGTAGGTCTCTGTATGTCTGTAAGAATTCAAAAAGCATTCTCTCTCTCTCTCTCTCTCTCTCTCTCTCTCTCTCTCTCTCATCTTCGTATCCCTCTTCTAAACATGCTTTCCCTAACGCTTTGGGCTGCCCAAGCATCTTGTATTTATTTACTTTTTCTCTTAATCTTCCTTCTCCCTACCATGTGGCTGCCAGTCAGTCACGTGTCTGGCCTCTATGCAGTCTCTAAACCTGCAGGGCTTCATGGCTTTTTTCCTTCTCACCTCCATTCTCCTCTTGAAGGCAGCTGTCGGAGATTACCAGCTTGCCTGTTGTGAGGATTTTTCTTTAAAATTCTAATAAAATTGTCCCAAAGCTTCTATTTGAGTCCCTTCTTATATTCTTTTATGAATGAGACTAAGAACCCTCTAGGGGATGCTCTTTCTCTCCTGTACCATAGGGTCTTTCACTGAACCTGGAGCTTGCCATTTTTACTAGAATGCCTGACCAGCCTGGCCCCAGGATTCCCTGTCTTCATCCTACCCCCAGCACTGGGGTTACTGATGTACACTGCTGTGGCCAGCTTTTAAGTGGATACTAAGTATCCCAACTCAGTTCTTATGTTTGTGCAGTAACCACTTTACTCACCGAACCATCTCCTTAGCCTTAATTTTCTTAATGGCTATTTTTAAAAAGCGTTTGACAAAATTTCCAGAGAACTTAACATGTTGCTCTTGTGAGCATCTGTGAGATCGCTCTAGAGCACTCTGGGCTAAAGGTCATAATTATTTGACCTGCTCATAAAACTGATTGCTTCCTATATGCCAGTAGCTAGCTGGCCACCTCTCCATTCCTCCAGGTGTGTTTAAGTTAGCCAAATATTTATAGTTTTACTTACACCCTGGGACCACTATCCACATGCCAGCATTTCTTTAACCACTCTATTTATGCTTTTGGCCTGTACTATTCTTTTGAATAGCAAAATTTATATTTATTCCAAACTATGTGAACTCCATATTTCCTTAGCTTATCATTCTGAAGTCATCTCATTTGCCTTCTAGCCTCAAAATAGGTTCTCTACCTATCCTTTGCAGGATGCAGCATTTAGACAACAGTTTGTTGCTTGTTTAGGAGATTTGTATTTTGTTTTGTTTTCCATTTTACCATCTATCACTTTTCTCACAGCAAAAGTCTGTACCCTGTCAATCATCCTCTCTTCACATGGGAGGATTTTATAACTTTGTCCTACCAACCATCCTCAACCCCAAGGTCTACATCTTACAGAGAAGTAGATGTTTTAAGAACAAAGAGGAATCAAAGGCCTGTATCTCAGCTCCAACTTTGATCTCTGTAGTTGATCTCTGGCTGGAGTAACATACCACAATAGTGCTATTCTCTGGTAGTTCAACTATGAGGCCTTTGAGGGCAGAGGTTTGGGTTTATTCTTATCATCATGTGGTCCTTGGCACAAGGTAAGAGCTTCGTAAATGCTTGCGGGAGGTGTTGCTGCTGGAGATATAGCTCAGTTGGTCGAGTGTCTGCCTAAGATGCACAGAGTCCTGGAATCAATTTCCAGCACCCCATAGACTAAGCATGGTGGCACACACCTGTAATCCCAGCACTTAAGACATAGAGGCTGGAGGACCAGAACTTTAAGGTGATCTTTGGCTACTTAGAGAGCTAGAGGCCAGCCTGGGATACATGAGACCCTGTCTCTTTTTTTTAACTAAAGAATTTGGAATTGTATTGCTTTGTGTCTTTTGAACTAGTTTTCACACATCTTATTGGATCTATCAAAAACACCGGTGATGTAAGAAATAAAGATTTTTTTTCCATTGTTTCAGTGATAAACCAGGGCACAGAGAAGACTGACTGGACCATACAGTTATACTCTGACAAAGTCAGGACTCAGATTAGCTCCTCCTGACTTCTAGATCCTTCCACTAAACAGCATTGCTGTTTCTCTGTGTGTGGCCACAGATTGTGAGCAATTTGCCATTTCAGAATTGTTTCTAAGCTTTAAATAAATGATCATACTTTCTTTGATTTCAAATGATATTATGCCTCCACTGGTATAACACTGACTTTAATATAGTTTGAGGTAGTTGAAGTTGAGCCTGGTGAATTTTTAATTAGGTATCAATCAAATTGAAAGACTGGTAATAAAGCATCATTTTCCAGTAAAGTCAGCAACATGGTAAATGATTTTATTGGTAAACCACAGGCTTTCTTTACATATTTATTTTTATTATGTCAATACAGTTTTCCTCTATGTGCGTGTGCATAGCTGTTGACAATATCAGCCACATTATTAGTTTGGTTTTGTCTGCTTGGTTAGCTTTTCACTTGGGGTAAGTTGAAGTCTGCATTCCCTGTCTCAGCACTTTTGAAGAAGTGTTGGTAACAGTAAAACTTATATTAACTCGTACCCAAGTAATGAGCCTTCTGTTAATTGAAAATTTTCTGCAGTTGGCTCTTATGGAAAAAGAGGCAATTATGTAAAGATAGACTGACAAACATTTTTCCCAGAAGCATCTTGTCCTGCTCTAATCCAGTCCAATTTTCTCTACCCCTATTTCCATGTAATGCTCTAGGTGGTAATGGGCAATCACACCTGAGCCCTTGCAAAGGACCCTGCTCTCTATTAGATGCTTGTTGGACTCAAAAGGAGGCAGAAAGAAGCTAGTTATATATGAAATGACTATTATGAATATCTCTGAAAAATAAGAAACTGATGAGTGTAGTGGTCTCTTGAGAGGGAAACTGATTGACTGGCAGACAGGAATGAGGCTGAGGTTTACTTTATATGACATTCTGTTTTGTACATTTTGAATTTTGTATCGACTTTAGAATTTTTATATCTGAATTGGATTTCTAAACTTTTATTAATTGAAAAAAAATGATCATTGTGCTTAAATCATGAACGTGACCTTATATGATCTAGCAAATTCTCACAGCAGTGCTTTGACATAAGTACTATTGCCAAGTGTATTTTACAACAGAAGTCTAAGGCTCACAGAGTTTAGACCATTTGTCCCAATCACGATTCCTGTGAAGGAGAGAGAGTCTGAACAAAGGTCAGCCTCCCTCCTCCAAAGCTATGCTAGATATCTGGCTTCATACAGCAAGTAAAACTCCAATATTTATTTCTGTTAGTTTTTCTTTTTCTTTTTTCTTAGACGTGGGGTTGAGACAGCATCTTGTTACATACAGGAGGCTGGACTTGAAGACAGGCTCTTCCTGCCTCTACCTCCCCAGGGCTGGTATTACAGACGTGTGCTACCATATCTGAATTCATCCTTAGGGATAATATGTTGGAGAACTAAGACTTAAACCTGAAGAGTTCATTACCACATATCAGTGATTTTCGGGAACACATTTTACATTTTCTCAAATTAGGATGTAACATCTGATAAATGACTTACTGTAGTACATTTGATGGTGTTTTCCTATTATCAGTGACGTATAACACAACAGGGTTTCTTTCAACTAACAGCTTCCTGAGGCCAATGAAATTATGGTGTCAATACAGTACAGAGAAGCAAATAGTCCAAACACAGCACCAGCAGTAACTGATGTTAGGAGAAGTGAGAAAGCAATGAATGCCCTCTTCCATTTTTAGGGTTTTTAGAAAAGATTTTTTACTAATTTGAATTAAACTTCAAAAACTAGAAGTTATTGCTCCAATAAGGTTAGACAATAAATTACCTGTAAATTCAGTGGCTGAAAAAAAAAACGATCATTTTTTTTTAATTTCTCTAAATTTTATGGGTTAAGTAGGGGAAATGTTATGATCCTGGCTGGGCTTGCTCTTCAGCCTATGATCAGCTGCAGGTCAAATGGCAAGTCCTGGCTGTTCTCACACCTGTCTGGAGATCAGGTAGCTACTGACTATTCTAGAATGATCCAAGTATAGTATGACCCTTCTCTTGTGTTTCTTGAATACTTACAACTAGCTTTCCTAAGCATGCTTGCCTGGATATGATGAGAGAGCAAGAGGAAGGAGACGAGGGTGATGCAGAAGAGCCAGGCATGGGGACATATGCCTATAATTCCAACCCTCGGAAGACAGGCAGGAAGAGCATCATAAGTTCTAGGGTAGCCTGCTCTACATAGTGAGTTTCAGCTTAGCCAGGGATACATTAGTGAGACACTGCTCCAAACAAAAAAAAAAAAAGAGTAAGCTGGAGGCGAAGTGGTCCAAAGCATGGTCCAAAGCTTAGCCTAGTCATCAGCGAAGCCAATACACTGCACCATCAATGACAGAAGTGAAGAATTACTTGGTACCATCAGTCTATCACAGGTCTGCTTTCAGACACACAGGCTGAAGAAAGGAGGGCTTTGGTTGTTGGCTGGTGACAGTAGCACCATGAAAATGGGCTCCATGCATTTCTGCCAGGGCAAGTCTCTGTGAGTTTATGAGTGATGTTGACAATGGTAACACAGCACAACCGTCTGAAACATAGAGCTCCCTTGTCTGATAAACTAATTTTCCCACTTCTGTCCCCAAAAGCTCCATAGACTCACTTGTGGGACCCTAAGCCTCTACCAAATAGAGTTGAGAAGCAACTACATGACATTTACAGTACCAGCATCAGGCCTACACTATCTTTGCTTAGCTCCCTAGGGCCAGGATAATGATGATTTCATCATGCTCTGCTTTCCTCATTCTTTTCTTTAGATTGGATGCTATCTTTAACTTTTCTAATCACCCTCATCAGAAATCTTCCTGAACATCCTTTGCATCTGTTATCTACTAATTCAGGGTAATTTTTTCACTGCCATAATTTTATTTTTGAAAATAATGTGATGGTAAAGAATCCAGGTGTTCCATACGTAAGCTCAGCTTCCTTCTAGTGATCCTGTCACCTCCACATTATCAAATTCCTCTTTCATGGTAAGAATTTGTAGCAAAGTTACACACTTTTCACTGTTGGGGGGATGGCACTGTCAATACAGTAAAGAAAGAATAAAGATACAGCTTTTGTCTGAATGAGCTTTATGAATGGAGAGCAGCCAATGGAAAATGAAGTAGATAGAAAAGGCTTCCCACAAGAACTAAATTCTGAAATGGATTCTTGAAACAACGTGGGTTTGGAGTACATGCAGATTAGTTTATAACAACCTATTCTAAGTTGAAAGTTTCCTGCAATCCTTCACAGACAAACCATGATATTCTTTTAATAGTTTGGTAAATTACAACCACCAAACCAACCCAGTGAGGTTTGTCCATGCATTCCCATATATAAAACTGGTATCTGGCATAGTAACAACAGCTTGGAATTGTGGGCATTCTAGCCTTGGGAAGTCACCTTCCAGTTCAGCCATGTTGTGAGCCAAGATGTTTTTTCACTAACAATAATACTATTCTCATGCAGAACTCCCTCCAAGGTCAACAGTGCCCCCTCTACACATGAAGTTCAGAAATGACACATCAACAACCTATATTTGAATTCCAATTTCTGCCCTAATAATGTCTCCACAGCTTTTTGTTCTGTGGTATTGCAGGATAATTAGCCACCTTTGAGTTCTGAATTGCACTGAGGATACCCACAGCACTGAGACTTTTTCTTTTGAGAAAAAACAGGAAATCAATTTCAACCAATTCAGTTGTTGCATTTTATGAAGTTAAGGTGCTCAATGTAAATTAATGTTTTACATGTATGCCTTTGATCAATAGGTGTAATTATTGATTGGAATCACACAAAGCAGAAAGCAAAGCAATCATTCCTGACACTGTAGGCTTTATGCCATGCAGATAAAATCCCCAATACAACTGCACTGAGCTGGAGGCTTGTGTGACCCCCCCCCCAACCACCTCCCAATGTTACAAATAAATCCTCAAAAATCAGGAAAATACATTCGGCCTCCCTTCCTTTGCAAATGCCTCCGTGTTTTTAACTAAGAGGAAAAAAAAGGAGGTCAGAAATGGGGGAAAAAAGAGTTGCCGAGGGGTGAGGCAGTAAAACATGAGATGTGAAAGAAAACAAGCGCTTATGAATGAAGTGAAAGAGGTCAGGATAATAGGGAATAAGGGAGGCAGACAAAAGTAAAAGCAAAAGCATCATAATGATAATAATTATTACTATGAAGCTTTTTTTTCTGCTCAAAAAAAATTTAAAGAATTCCTAGAACAGAGAAAGGGAAGCTGTTCCTGATTGGTCACCTGTCCAGAAAGTGACAATTCCTTATGGTTAGTAATTGTACTGCCGCTAAGAAGTATAAATTTTACAAAATGTGGTGCTAGTCTGATTTCATTATTGGAGGGGCACTGCAGTCTGCTCTTCAATCAAGAAAATTTTCCCATCATCCTGTCTCAGCATCCAAAATTATAATTTGTTTTTGCCAGTGTACCCAAAGACACTTCTCCTCCCAAAAGGATCCCTTCTTATTCCTAGACTAGATTCCCTTATACTTACAAACACTCAGGGAGCACTTACCTATCTGCCAGGCACTCAGCTAGGCATGCCATATACATTACCTACTGAATCATCACAAAACTGTAAAATCATAATACCAGTGTTCTGACTCAAAAGCCGCTGATTAGAAGATTCATTACCAACTGAACAAAACCTCTATGAATTGTACACATAAATTTTGATATGTGTCAAATATAGACATGTTCAAATGTTAGCCTTGGGAAAATAAGAGTTATTCCCATTTCTTCACAGAGGAATAAACCGAAGCTCAGAGGAGTTAAGTGACCTGTATAAGGTCACAAAGCTACTAAGTGGTGATAAAGTTTCAAACCTCAGTCTCTCATTTCAGCGCCTATAAGCACTTTCCTTCTTCTGTTACACATCTCAGCTGTCTTGCTCCCTTCCCAAGATACCACTTTCTTTAAGGTGCATGGAGCATCTCTAGACCCCAGCTTCAAAGGAAAACATGAACTATTCCATTTCCCCCTTCCATGAGACCTCAAATAACCAACAACAAATCATCATGCCATGAAATAAAGTAGTCTGTTACACAAAGGATCACTGACTTCAAGATAGAAGACCTAGTACATGCTGCGGTCTCTCCATCCACCAACAAATCCACTGAAATGCAGAAAATCATTGAAGGACACCAAACAGGTGGAAGAGTATTGGTGAAAGAAGCTACAGCCCTATACATACGCAGTAAAAGTAATGCAACCAGTGAGTGCTTCATCCCCTCAGGTAGTAGAAACAGGAAGAACACAGGAATGACTCTAGGATATGGTTATGAACGATCAAATATACCTTGCACATCCCCTCTCACCTTCCCTGAGATGATCACGGAGTATCCACAAGAGTAACAGCAACGCATGCCTCTAGGTAAGGGCTGAACATCAATGTGTAGGGCTGTCTGACAAGATATAGATCGGTAAAATTATAATTTCGAATAAGTAATAAACTTTTTCATATAGAAGTATCGCGAATTATGCATGAAATATATTCACAATTTGTCAAACATCTATTATCTGAAATTCAAATTTATGGAGAAATCCTTTATTTACTAAATCTGGCAGGCCTAATCAAGCTGCTAGAAACCACCAGAGGAATAGGAAGAGTGGCTGCCCAGGTACCAGTCAGCAATAGGTCCTTCTTTCTCTGAAAATAGTCAGAGCACGCAGTGGCAATGTCCATCTATTCCCTCATGGGGATTATGCAAAGGCAAGAAATGGCAAACCGCTAAGGAAAACTCACACTACTAAAAAGGAAAAACAAAATGCATAAAAAGATTTAACTTTGATGAAACAAAATTACAGGAGAAATTAGAATAAGATCTTTGCACAGTTTAATTTATCCCCTCAGAGAGATGATAAGGAAATCACAACTATAAAACAAGAATAAACACTTGTGAACAACAACCAAAGGTTGCTCTTAAGAGCTAATTAGAGCTTCTGAAAATTAAAATGTAATGTATGAAAATAAATAGTTCAATAGATGGGTTAAAGAGCAGCTTAGATTCAGGTAAAAAGGAAATAAGTGGTAAGATCAAATGGATAAATTATACAGAAAAACCCAAATAGCTAACAAGAAAGGAAATACAAAAGTACAAAGACATAGAAGTCCAACTCAGGGGAGTTAACAAGTCTAATAGCAGTAGTTCCAAAGAAGGAGAATAGACAAAATAGAGAGGAGGCAATATTTGAAGAACTATTAACCAAATATTTCCCAGAATATGAGAGTAATATTAGTCTTTAATTGAAAAGGCCTGCCAAATGCCAGGCATAATAAATTAAATATATACTGCTCTAGTCCATTTGTGTTACTATAATAAAATAACTGAGACCAGGTACTTTATAAAGACAAAATATAAATTCAAGACAAGAATAATTGATTCTGAGACAAAAACATCTTTCTGATCAATAGTAAATACTCCACCAAGAAGATAATGATAGTTATGATCCTTTCTGTACCCATGAACAGAGGCTCAAACTGTATAAACTAAGAAATTAAGAGAAAGAAATAATGCTTGAGAAATGACAATCACAATGGGAATCTTTAAAAACACTTTTCTAAGAAACTGAGGTATCAGGTAGACAAAGATATCAGATGCTCCTCAACCTACTACAAGATTATGGCTCAACAATCTCGAGAATTGAAAATAGAGCTGAAATTCAGTTTATACACCTAGCCTACCAAGCATCCTAGCTTAGCTTAACCTACATTTAACAAGCTCAGAGTACTTACTTTAGTCTAGAGTTGAGCAAAACTCATCTAACACAAAGCCTGTTTTGTAACAAAGTTCTGAATATCTCACAAACTCTATTGATTAATGTACTGAAAGTAAAAAAAATGGTTCTATAAGTATGCTTTCTCATTAAATTATATTCCCAAACAATTAAAAATCATTCAAATTCAGAGACCATTTGTATAGAAAACTTAAATAGCTTAATATAAAGAACTTTGTATTCACCAAATAAGTAATATGCCTCCTCTTTAAACACAAACAAGTATTGATGACAATGGACATTCATTAGACTATAAGGAAATATCACTAAATTTGCAAAATACAATGTTTTGTTTTTGTTTGCTTGTTTGCTGTTTTTTTTTTCTTTATTTTTTGAGTCGAGATGTCATATAGCCCAAGCTGGCCTCAAATTCACCACATAGCCAAGGCTATCCTTGAACTCCTGATCCTTCTGGCTCCACCTTTGGATTAATGGGCTTATAGGTATGTGCCACCATGCCTGGATAAACAACAGGTCTTATTTATTTTGACTGTGTTCACTGGCTTCAAAATTAGATCAAGTACAAAAAGATACTTTGTCAAATTCTTTATATCTAAAAATATTTACTTGGAGACAAGGTCTCTTTGTGCCCCAGACTGCCTTCAGACATAGTAGCAAAAGATGACTTTCGAATTCAGACCCTCCTGCCTCCACCTCCCCAGTGCTAAGATTATAAGTGTTCACCACTACACCCAGTTTATATAGTGCTAGGATCAAACATAGTTTGTGCATGCTAAGCAAGCACTCTTCCAACTGAGCTGTATCCCTAGCCTTAACAGCTGAAAATACACAAAAATAATAATAATAAAAATAACTTGAGTATATATTGTTTCATTCCACTTATACAATGTTCAAAGTCAGGCAATGTCAATCTGTATGTTGTTATGGATCAAGATACTGGTCATTCATATGTTCTTTGATAAGAGTGATGGCTAAATAGGTATATCAAACGGGATAATTTATTGAAATATATACTTTTGATTTACATATTTTCCTGTAAATGTTATGTGTCAATAAATGTTTAGAGACAAATTTAAGGGCCAGGAAGATAAATCAGTGAGTAAGGACACTTGTCGCCAAGCTGGATGACCTGAACTCAATCCCCAGCCTGATTGGGATAATTTATTGAAATATATACTTTTGATTTACATATTTTCCTGTAAGTGTTATGTGTCAATAAATGTTTAGAGACAAATTTAAGGGCCAGGAGGATAAATCAGTGGGTAAGGACACTTGTCGCCAAGCTGGATGACCTGAACTCAATCCCCAGCCTGTCGTCTGACCTCTACACATGTGCCATGAATATAGACAAACACACACAATAAATAAATAATAAATTAATTAATCAATTCATTAAATAATGTGAATTTTTTATTTAATAACCACATGATTAGAAGAAGCATTTCATTACAGCTTTAACATATTCATTAACAATTTCCAGAGCAAGGATATATCTCTTTCAAAAGTGGCTGTAAATTTTTAGGTTCACAGTTGAATTAATACAGTTATACAATATTGAACTCAGTATAAACCCTGTAAGACATAAAATTGGATGGGTTTTTACCCTTTAAAGAAGATCTCCATTTCATCTTTAAAACATGCTGTTTCCTACATTTTTAACACTACTAACGCTTAGATGTTTGCACATGTGTCTTTAATCACTATGTATCTGATTTTTACTAGTCACATTCGGTTACACGCAGATCCTTGGCACCTGAGTATGGATATAAAGTTGTCAGGTAGATTTCAATGGTAATGTTTATCCCCTCTACTAATTAACATGAAGTAAATTTTTATGCTTACTCCTCAAATGTCTTTTTTAATTTGATTTTTTGTGTGTATATCATACAGAACATCCCACACAATCTTTTTCATCTATATACCCACTTCCCAAATGGCACCCACCCATAGCCTCCCCCCTCCCACACACTGGAGCCCATATACACTGTCACCCCTGTTACTGTCCTCTGTGTTGTTGGCGCCCCCTACCCATTCCCCAGTGCTTGTCAATCTGCTGAATCTAGTCAGCCTATCTAGAGAGCCTTGTTTTAGGAACATCAGCTGTTCTTCATCTAGCAGCAATCAGTTGTCAATATTCCTTTAGATAAGACAGGGGTCTGTGGTTCATTTTTCCAGTTTTATGTTGGGTTACTGTCTGTGAGTCTTTTGGGCCACCCTGGCCAATAACTCAAAGAAAGGTATCTCCTGTCTGGCATTTTTCCTTGTTATGTAGCCTTTAGCTATACATATGAACTCTTAAAAAATTATATTGACCCCACTAATCTTTGGTTATACTTTCTTTTGGGGTGTTTAAGACCCTACAATTGGCGCAGATAAACCAATTTATTTTTAATCTTAAGGTCATTTGAGGATCTGTTCCTCAGAGGTCACATGGGCTTGGGAGGAGCCCCTGGCTCCTTTCTTTTATCACTTCCGTCTATGTGAAGATAAATCAAAGGTCCTGCTAGGCCATGGCTGGCTTTGCTTGGAAGCATGGAGAAACTGTTTCCTCTGTGTTGACCCTCCTATTTGTAGACTGCACACTGGTTCAGGTCCATCTGGTGGGGTCTCCACGGCCTCCTTGATCAAGAGGACAGGTGACTCAACAGTTATGGGACATTTTGAGAGAAGCTCATAGTCCCCTGGAACTTAGTGAGCCTAGGAGGGAAAGAAGCAAAAACTGTCCTTTATGTCCCTCTGTCCAAATTAGTATAGGCCTCAAAGTACGACTGTTAAATATCCAAAAGGGTTAGTTCCACCACTATAGTAATTTTAATTGCCATGTGCCATGTGAATAAAGCTTGGGCAAAGACCAAACACTCTCAGATAAAGCTTGAATAGACATATATTACATTCTCTGATCTGGTTGTATGTATAATTTGTCAGTAGGTTGTTTGACTAATATGGTTCCCTCCAATTTTTTAAAACTAGCTAGGCATTATTTATCTCTCACATTCTCTAACCCTTCGACCATGGTTTCCCAATTTAAGGTGCCCCCGTTCTTCCCATTTCTCCTTTAATAACGCCCTTCTCCTATGGTCCTACCTCTCTTGAGCTCCTTCTTTTCTTTTATCCCCTAGGTTCCTTGTATAACCTTCCCTCCCCCCTCCCCTTAAAACAATGCCATTTTCATCCATATCTCCCTTATTAACACATTTCGTACTATTCTTCTTTTTCAAATTCTTTCTTTTCCTTTACCTCCATGATTCCTTTCCATTATCCTGGTTCCTGTTGTAGTTATGTCTGGATACATACTTATAAGGATTTGGTTCTAGGATCCACATAGGAGGGAGAACATATGTCGGTTTGTTTATTCTGAGTCTGTGTTACTTCACCTAGTATAACAGTTTCTAGTTCCATCCGTTTACCTGCAAATTTCATGATTTCATCTTTCTTTACTGCTGAGTAAAACTCCATCATATAAATAAACCACATTTTCATTATCCACTCGTCAATTGAGGGACTCTTAGATTGCTTCCATCTCTTAGCTATTGTGAAAAGAGCATCAACAAACACAGATGTACAAGTGTCTCTGCAATAGGATGAGTTCTTTGGATATATGCCAAGGAATGGTATAACTGGGTCAAATGGTAGGTTCATTTGTAGCTTTTTAACAGTTCTCCACACTGCTTTCCATAGGGGCTGTACAAGTTTGCAGTCCCACCAGTGGTGGATGAGAGTTCTCCTTTCCCCACATCCTCTCTAACATTTGGTATCATTTATTCTCTTGATTTTAGCCAGTATGACTGAGGTAAGATGAAATCCTAAAGTGGTTTAAATTTGCATTTCCCTAATTACTAGTGATATTGAACATCTTTTAATATGCTTCTTAGCCATCTTTATTTCTTCTTTTGAGAAATCTCTGTTCAGCTCCTTAGCCCATCTTTTAATTGGTTTGCCTCTTGATTTTTTGTCTTTGAGTTCGTTATCTATTCTGGATTTAAACCTCTGTCAGATGTGTCGCTGGTGAAGATTTTCTCCCATTCTGTGGGTTTTCTCTTCACTTCCTTGGTTGCTTCTTTTGAGGTCCAGAAGCTTTCTAGTTTAATGAGGTCCCATTTTTTGATTCTTGACCTTGTTTCCTGAGCAATTGATGTCTGGTATAGAAAATTCTTTCCTACACCTATATCTTGTAGGTAATTGCCAATGTTTTCTTTTAATAGTGTCAGAGTTTCAGGCTTCACATTGAGGTCTTTGGTCCATTTGGAGTTGACTTTTGTGCAGGGCGAAAGATAGGGGTTTAGTGTCATTCTTCTACAGGTGGAGATTCAGTTTTGCCAGCACCATTTGCTGAACATGCTGTCTTTCCTCCCTGAATGTTCTTGGTCCCTTTGTCAAATATCAGGTGGCTGAAATTGCATGTACTCATATTTGGGTCTTCAATTTTGTTCCATTCATCTACAGGTCCATTTGTGTGCCTGTACCATGTTGTTCTTATTACTATAGCTCTGTAATACACTTTAAAATCTGGCATAGTAATCCCGCAGCATTGCTCTTAGTGCTCAGGTTTGCTTTGCCTATCCAAAGTCTTTTGTGCTTCCGTATGAATCTTAGGATGTTTTTTTCTAATTCTGTGAAAAATGTCATGGGGATTTTGATTGGCATTGCACTGAATCTATAAATGGCTTTTGGTAGAATGGTCATTTTCACAATATTAATTCTTCCAATCCATGAGCATGGGAGGTCCTTCCATCTTCTGATGTCTTCCTCAATCTCTTTCTTTAAAGATATAAAGTTTTC
>NW_008331606.1:470261-470741 GCF_000622305.1 Nannospalax galili
GCTCTTTCTCTGATTGCTTGTTATTGGTATATAGAAAGGCTATAGACTTTTGTAGGTTAATTTTATAACCTACCACATTACTGAACGTGTTAATAATTTCTAGGAGTTTTCAGGTAGAATTTTTGGCGTCCCTTAGATATAATATCATATCATCTGCAAAAAGGGATAATTTGATCTCTTCCAATTATTACTCCTTTAATTTCCTGCTTTTGTCTTATTGCTCCTGCAAGAGTTTCAAGCACTATGTTAAAGAAGTGGAGATAGTGGACAGCCTTGTCTGGTTCCTGATTTCAATGGGAATGCTTCCAGTTGTTCTCTATTTAGAATGATGTTGGCTGTGGGTTTGTTATATGTGGCTTTAATTATGTTGATATATGTTCCCTCCAGTCCAGTTCCCTCTAGGACTTTGATCATAAATGCATGTTGAATTTTGTCAAAGGCCTTCTCTGCATCTATTGAGATGACCATGTGGTTCTTGTC
>NW_008331606.1:470838-472086 GCF_000622305.1 Nannospalax galili
TGTGTGTCTGTATGTGGTTTGCAAGTATTTTGTTGAGTTTATATCTATATTCATTAAGGATATGGGTCTATTCTTTTTTGGTTGTATCTTTACCTGGCTTTGGTATTAGAGTGATGCTGGCTTCATAGAAGGAATTTGGAAGTTCTCCCTCCATTTCTATCTTTTTGAATAAATTAAGTTGTATTGGATGTAGATCTTCTTTAAATTTCTGGTAGAATTCTATTGGAAATCCATCTGGTCCTGGGCTTTTTTAGTCAGGAGGTTTTGTATTACTGTTTCAATTTCCTTATGTGTTATGGGTCTGTTTAAGCTGTTAATCTATTCTTGGTTTAGTTTTGGTGGTTCCCATGCCTTTATATACCTTTCCATTTCTTTTAGGTTTTAAAATTTAGTAGCATATAGGTTTTTAAAGTAGCCCCTTATAATGTTCTGAATCTTTTTCATGTCTGTTGTGATGTTTCCCCTTCATCTCTGATTTTGTTGATCTGGAGGTGCTCTTTCCTTCTTTTGGTTAACTGGGCTAGCAGTCTGTCAACTTTTCAAAGAACCAGCTCTTAGATTCATTGATTCTTTGTATTGTTTTATTTGTTTCTATTTTATTAATTTTTGCTCTGATTTTTGTTATTTCTTCTCTTCTGCTGGGTTTCGGTTTCATTTGTTGTTGCTTTTCAAGTGTCTTAAGTTGTGATGTTAGGTCTTTTACTTGTGTTCTTTCTGATTTTTTAATGTAGACACTTAGAGCTATAAACATCCCTCTAAGGACTGCTTTCAATGTGTCCCAGAGGTTTTGTTTTGTTGTATTTTCCTTTTCATTTAGTTCCAGAATACTTTTATTTCTTTCATAATTTCTCCTTTGACCCATTCATCATTCCAGAGTGTGTTGTTCAATCTCCATGTGTTCATGTAGTTAGTAGGGTTTCTTAGGTGTTTATTTTAAGCTTTATCGCATTGTGCTCTGATAGAATGCATGGAATTATTTCAATCTTTCTGTATTTGTTGTGGTTTGTTTTGTGCCCCAGTATATGTTCAATTTTGGAGAAGGTTGCATGGGGCGCTAAAGAGTTCTTGGGTGCTTTGGTGGAATATTCTGTAGGTGTCTGTTAGGTCTATTTGATATATGGTATTGTTTAATTCAGATGTCTCTCTGTTGATTCTCCATCCTGTTGACCTATCTAATGGAGACAGTGGGGTATTGAAGTCCCCTACTATTAATGAGTTGGGATTAATCTGGGTCTTAAAGTCCTGTAG
>NW_008331606.1:472151-472788 GCF_000622305.1 Nannospalax galili
GGGAGCCGCTAATCATTGAGCTGTGTCAGGCTTGTTTACTGAGTGTGTGTTATGCACACCAGTATCTAATCTGCCTTATCAGGAGGAATATGTTTATATGGAGAGCCTCACAACACCTGACCTTGAGGCAATAGTGGAAGCCTTTGATCTGACCGCTCCTTGACCCTCAGATACAGGTGGAGAAAAACAGCAGTTGTAACAAATTGAGCTCTTCTGTATAAAAAGGCAGAACTGAAATAAATCGGAGCTGCAGTATTCACTGGGAGCCCTCCCAAGCGTCTTTTCCGTCTCCTTTCCTTTCTTTCAATCCTCACTCCCCCTTTCAGGTACTGTCCGTCTTGGCCAGCTGGCACCGGCAAGTGGCACCTGGAACAGGGACCTGAAAAGTAGGGGATAAAGTGAAGGACACCGCTGGAGAAGTTAAGTGAGTGCACTCGGTACAATTGGGGAGCAGTGAGTATTTATCTTGGGAGAAGATGGGGCAAGCAAACAGTCTCTCAGTTTTTGTAAGGAATATACCTGGGGCCCTAGGAGTAAAGGCTGAGACTAAAGAAGTGAATCCGATAAGCTATGGCTGGGATAAAACTGAAACCAAACCTTCCGCTCCACCAGAGCCAGATCCACCCTATTATGAGGA
>NW_008331606.1:474003-492547 GCF_000622305.1 Nannospalax galili
ACGTGGCTGATGATGATGTTTCTGCAAGTGATCGTGGCTGAATTATACTGGACTTATGTTCCAGATCCACAACATTGCACCCCGTGATATGGAAGATAAAAGAGATAGTAGTGACTGTGAATGACTCTTGGTTAATTGCTCAGCCTGCTTCAAAACACCTGATGATTATTTTGGATTGGGAAGTGGGTTGCCTATTTTGTTAAAAATAAGTGTGCTTGTGGGATATTGTACCAATGTCAACGTGTTATTGCCAAGAGATAATAGAAAAAACAAAAATTTTCTCCTCATTTCCACCCTGTAAGCAGTGGCAGATATTCTAAAAAGGCTGAGAGCCTCCTTACATGCTTTTCCTCCTGTCTTTGTTTTTACCTGGTGGCAGTAAAGTTGTTATGCCTGTGGCAAGTCAAGGCAGCTGTGCATAATATGAGATTGAGCTCCCTCCCCTACCAGAGGCCGGTAGTCAAAGACGGGTAAGATCTTCTGGGACAAAGTCAACCTAAGACAGGGTGTAGCTGATGGAGGCTATGTGCCGATGACAGGTAAGGCTTTGCTCTGGCAGAAGACAACCTAAGACAGGCACGGTCCTTCTGTCCCAGATATAGCATAATCTGGGGCTATAAAAATAAAAAAAGAAGGGGGAGATGTCGGGAGCTGCTAATCATTGAGCTGTGTCAGGCTTGTTTACTGAGTGTGTGTTATGCACACCAGTATCTAATCTGCCTTATCAGGAGGAATATGTTTATATGGAGAGCCTCACAACACCTGACCTTGAGGCAATAGTGGAAGCCTTTGATCTGACCGCTCCTTGACCCTCAGATACAGGTGGGGAAAAACAGCAGTTGTAACTAATTGAGTTCTTCTGTATAAAAAGGCAGAACTGAAATAAATCTGAGCTGCAGTATTCACTGTGAGCCCTCCCAAGCGTCTTTTCTGTCTCCTTTCCTTTCTTTCAATCTTCACTCCCCCTTTCAGGTATTGTCCATCTTGGCTGGCTGACACCGGCACTGTAGTACCATTTTTATGAAGTTGGGTGCCCCAGAGTTTGTTGAATATATGTTCATGATTGTAATATTATGGGCGCACGGGTTTCGCAGAGTGCCAGCTGCTGGCTGGCGTCTGTCTCGCACGCGCCGCTGGGGCAGGTCCCACGCGCCGCGTTGCTGAGGGTCTCCGCGGCTACTGGATGCTGGTGACTCTACTGGTCACTGCACTTCCAGGCGTGTTCCATTCCAAGCTACCGGGCACTCCCTCTAGGTTCGAGATCTGTCGGCTGCTGGGTCACGAGGGGAGGTGCGGGAACGGCGAAAGCAGGGTCTTTGCGAGTCGTTGTTTATGAAGAGACAGCCCCCTCCGGAGAGACTGAATAAGAGACTGGTACAGCTCAGCTCTTGATGCAGCTCCAATTTATTAAGGGGAAAACAAGGATATTTATAGTGTGAAGGCAGTGGCAAAAGCCTTAGTTGATAGGTGCTTTGTAGGATGTCCCATTTACATGTGGTGGTGGGTCTGCCAGGCTGTCAGACAGTGCCTGATTATCACACAGGAAAACCTGGCAGTTTCTGAGCCAGAGGATATGTATCTGTGACGGCAACTTCAAAGATGAGTCAGGAAGAGAGGAGGAAGGCGCCCTGCTGAGAAAAGGAGTCTCTGCATAGAAACGCCGAGCCCCTTGGGCTATCCGGACATGGAGAGACTTCGACCTAACACAGCAGGGGTCCCCAGCATAATATCTTCTTGGTTTATTGTTCCTTTGATCAGAACGAAGTGGCCCTCCTATCTCTTCTGATTGGTTTTAAAGTCTATTTTATCAGATATTAAAATTGCAATGCCTTCTTTTTTCTTAGTACCATTCACTCAGTATATTTTTTTTTGTGTCCTTTTACCTTAAGGTAGTGCCTGTCCTTGAAAGTGAGATGATTTTCTTGAAGACAACAAAAATATGGGTTTTGTTTCATAATCCATCCAACAAGTCTGTGTCTTTTGCCTGAGGAGTTCAGTCCATTGATATTTAAAGTTATTAGAGAAAGATGTGTATTGAATTCTGTCATTTTTATTTCTGTTCACATTCTTGGTATAGCTGTGCATTTCCACAGTTATACCTTCATTGAGTTTCTTTCCGTAACCCTTTGGATATAATCATTCCTTTCTTCAGCTCTTTGCATTGCTTCAAGAACTCTCTGAAGGGCTGGTTTTGTGGACATTAATTCTTTCAGCCTATTTATGTTGTGGAAGATTTTTCTTTTCCCTTTGACTATAATAAACATTTTAGCTGGGTATGATAATCTGGGTTGGCATCTGTGGTCATTTAGAACTGGGAATACTTTGGTCCAGGCTCTTCTGGCTTTCATAGTTTGTACTGAAAAGTCAGCTGTAATCCTGATGGGTTTTTGTTTATATGTGACTTGTTTCTCTTTTGCAGCTTTCAGTATTGTCTCTTTGTTCTGTGTGCTTGGTGTTTCTACTATGATGTGCCGTGGAGAGTTTTTTTTCTGGCCCTGTCTATTCGGTGTTCTACTTGCTTCTTGTACAGGCACGTCTTTCGTTAATTTTGGTGAATTTTCTACAGTCCTGTTGAAGATCTGGTCCATACCATTATCTTGAGATTCTTCTCCTTCCTGTATGCCTATGATTCATAAGTTTGGTCTTTTTATGGCATGACACAATTCCTGCACATTCTATTCTTGTGTTTTCTTAAATTTTTCATAATCTTTTCTTGAGTGGTCTAATTCATCCACTTTATCTTCCAGTCTTGATATTCTCTTTTCCATTTCATTCATCCTATTGGTGAGGCTTTCTCCTATCATTTCTAATTGGCTTACTGAGTGCTTCACTTGCTTCTTCATTTCATCCTGAGTATTCTTCAGTATTTCTTTTTTCTGAATTCATTCAGAAGTTTATCCCTATCTTCTTTCAGTTCTTTGATTTCTCTGTTTGTGTGTCCTTTAAATTCACTGACTTCTTTTATCATGTTTATAATTATTCTTTTGAGTTCCATGTCCTGTGTTATCTCTAGGGGGTTCTAACTGTACTCCTCTACAGGACTATTGGTACTTGGTGGGGATATATTATTTTGATTTTTCATGTCATTATTTTTTCTCTCTGACTTTGACATGTGAATTTCCTTTGTAGTTTCTGATTCTTGTGTGAGACTCAAATCTTCCTTTGTTGAGTTTAGGTCTGCTTCTTTTTGTAAACTTTATGTGCCTTTGTGGTTTACTTGTTGGGCATGAAAAGCTGGTTGGTCTAGGCTTCAGGTTCTCTCTTTTGATTTTATATTGGAGTGGCCAAATTACTTTCATCTTCAGGAGTTCCCACAGAGGCCCAAGTCAGATGAGGATCAGATGCTCTCAGTCTTTCTCCTAAGATCTGGATCCCTCCAGGAAAAATGCTGCTCTCACAAATTTGGGGACTGGGCTGGCCTGGGAGCAGGGCCCAGGAAAGATGCTGGTCTCAAGAAGCTGGAGGCTGTGCCACCCAGGACATAAAAGGGAGGTGGGGGCTGGAAAAGGCTCTGAGGGCTCCTGGGGACTACTGGCAGGAACTGGGTTGGTCTGAATGCAAAAGATCAGGAAGCAGTGGGGATTCTGGGCCAATAGGTCAGTCCAGGGTTCTGGGGTGCCAAGACAAGAAATGGGCCAGTACCCAGGCCAGGAGGAGAGATGGGGTGGGGAAGATGGGAGGGTGAATAAGGCTGGGGGAGTCAAGGTGCTGTAGGCACCACTGGACTTACCCAGGAAAGATGCTGGCACCAGAAAGCCAGTCGCTGTGCAGTCCAGGGAAGCAAAGGGAGTTGGAGGCAGGTGAAATAGACAATTTAATATGTAAATTAGCAGTATTCACAAGTTACCAGCTGCGTGAACTTTAGCAAATTATTTAACATCTCTGAACCCAAATTTTTTCTATCAATCATGAATAATACAGAGTTGTTATTTAAAAATGAAACTAATTACAACGTGCACTTAAATCTTAAAGAATTAGTAAATGCTTAACACTTGTTTGTTACAACTATTATTATCTATTAATAAAATGCCAATATTTGGGGTTTATAAAGACTCCACAGTCACCATCTGTGATCTGAAATTCCTTATTTCCTGCTTAGTATATGGTGACTGGGAAGCACCTTGGGATGCAGCTTCTACTCTCACTCCTCAATTTGGGTCTTACTCTCCCTCCTTACCCACAACTCTGACTCACCTCAGAGAAACTCACTTGAAGCACCCTTTTGTTGTTGTCTGATTGACAGTCTTCTGGATTTTTTTATTGTAGTTAAATACAAATGCATTTATCAGTTGCACAACTTCTAAGTATAGTTCAGTGGCATTAAGTACATTCAAATCACTGGGCATCCATTATGCATCCCCAGGAACTCTCATCATCCCAAAAGGAAACTCTGTGCCCATTAGAAAAATGTCTCCATTTTTTCCCCTGGAGTTCTATCCTTGTATATAAAGATACTAAGCTTTTGTCTCTGAGGACAGATCTAAGGTTCACTAATACTGGGTGGCCTCCAACCAGCCAGTTCTATAGAATGCCAATTCTTGGGCTTTCCTTTCAGTCAGTATTTTCAACGAAGATATTGACTTGTTCTCCTGAAATACAAACAATATGGACAGGAATACTGAGCCATTATAGGTTATTGCTTAATTTTATCAAGCTAGTTAAAATCTGTTATAGGTTGAATAGTGTTTCCCCAAAAGTCATATGTTCAAGTCTTTATCACTTGTTCAAGTACCCCCCAGTGTAACATAATTCAGAAATTACTTCTTTGCATATGTAATTAGTGAAAAACAAATCCAACCAGAGTAGACTTGGCCTCCACTCTGATTTGACAAAGGAATATAACAAAAAGAGCACCATGGAAAGGGACAGGCATAAATAGAGGAGAATAGAGTGTGAATACTGAAGCTGATCTGCTACATACCTAGGGATTACCAGAAGCTAGGAGAGATTCTGGATGAGCGTCTTCTCCAGTACTTTCCAAGTGAGCATGGCCCTGCCAACATTTTGAAATCATACCTTTGTCCTCTAGGACAGAGACAATAAATGATTCTTGTTCCAAACCACTCAGACTGCAGTACTTCCTTACAAAAGCCCAGGGAAACCAGTGCAATCACTTAAGAAAACAGGAGTTGGAAGTTTTAAATGGCAAGGGAAAGTTGAAGTAGAGTTTTCATAGTCTATTTTTCTGAGGAACAAATTATCCAGAAGTATGGGGTACTTATAAGGAGAGTCAGCTTAGGCAGAGCCCAAACTAGAGCCTATAGAAAATAGGAGTTTGGGGCTGGAGAGATGGTCCAGCAATTAAGAGCACTGGCTGTTCTTGAAGAAGACTCAGGTTTGAATCCCAGCACTCACATGGCATCTAACAACCATCCATATGTAACTCTAGTTCCAGAGGATCTGACTCCCTCTTCTGTTCTCCACAGGCACTGCACAACATGGATGCACTTACACGCATGCAGGCATAATACCCATAAACATAAAATAAAAAAGAAGGAAAACAGGAGTCTTTCTAAGGGCATTAGATTCATGGAAGAATCAGAGTGTTTATAAAAACTATGCCTACTTGCTGCCATTTTCCTTCCCAAGGATATTTTGTTTGATCTGTCTGTTGGTTTTCTGGTTATCACATGATGCATAATTTCTACCTTTTGTGTTCTCCTTCTGTTAATCTAAAGAGAAGCCCTCTTTGGAATGACTGCTGACTCATTAGGGGGAAGCAGCTCTTCCATTGTTAAGCTCCAGGGCCTGGCATCATAAAAACGCTGCCTTACTGGCCAGCACACATATTGTTTCACTGAAGGGTTTTTTTTTTTCTTTAAAGGGTAGAAGACTTTTTTGAATATTAAGTAGGCGCTTTGAAGATTATGGCATCTGAAATGTGTTGGGATATTTCAGTCCTCCTCTTGCAGAGGAGCTGGAGGGCAGCCCCCTTCCCTCTCAGCCACTGACCTGGGAATCCAAGATCTTGTTTCAGCCAGCTGCTGTTACTCTAGAGTTGGGACTAAAGCCACAGAGTCATGACCAGAAAGCTGCCCTCAAACTCTCATGACCTCCCTGGCAGTTTAAATGGCAGGATTCTTTCTCCGAGGCTTGAAACTGGATCCCTTTTCTTATTAAAAATGAAAGTCATGAATTTATAAGTTCATGAGTTTGGAATGTTCATTTGCAGAATTGACCTTTATGGTCTCTCACTTCTCTTCTGTGCTTTCCTGTGTCTAGTCTTCTGCCACTGTGCCATGTCTTCAACAAAATACCCTCTTCTCAGCAAAATACTTTGTGGTTCATAAGTGACAAACAGCTGAGAAAGGAGAGAATTGATATCTTAGTTGGCTACATAAGTTTAAAATGTGTAATCCCTTATGTTTTTAATTATCTTTTGTTTTTTTAATTTCCCTAGTGGATCTCTGCAGAAGTTAGGTAACCATAATTACAAGCCAAAAGGAAAGCTCTCCCCACAGAATCACTGGCAAGATTTTCAGCCATAATCATCTGGACCCAGTATCATCACATGCAAGCATGCCCTTGGCATTTGCAAAAGAATTTCCAAGATCTCAACATGTATCCTTTTAAGAAGGTTACCAAATAAAAACAGTAAAATGGAGGAATTATGGCAAATTTAGTTTTTGTCGCCCTGTTTTCTCAAGCTTCTTACGTGGTTTGACTCACTCATTTTAAGAGCATTGACTGCACTTACAGAGGACCTGGGATCGATTCCCAGCACCCACATGGTGGCTAATAAGCATCCATAACTCCAGTTCCAGGGGATCTGACGCCCTCTTCTGACTGGTTGGAGTGGTGCACTTGTATAATTCCATTGCTTGAGAGGCAGAGGTAGGAGGTTCACAAGTTCAAGGTCAGCCTGAACGATATAGTGAGCTCAAGGCCAGTTGAGGCCACATAGTGTGACCCTATTGCAAAAGTTTACTTTTTTTCTTTTATCCTTTAAAAGTAATTCTGGAAAAAAATTTAGAGAAATAGCTGAAGGGCAAAAATGGAAGAAGGGATTCAAGTTAAAAAGGTTATACAAGTACTGAAACAGAAAAATGATGGTGGCCAGAGTAGCAATGGACAGGTAGAAGAATGAGGTAGTAGAGAAATACTTAAGCATTAAGATGAGGGCCTGGAGAGATGGCTCAGTAGTTAAGAGAACCAGACGCTCTTGCAGAGAGCCTGGGTCCAGTTCCCAGCACCCACATGGCAGCTCACAACTACTTATAGCTCCAATTCCAGGGACCCAACACCCTCTTCTGGTTCAAGGTACACTGTATGCATGTGTCAGGCAAAAGGCTCGTACAAATAAAATCAATATAAAAATAAATCTTAAGAAAAGAGTTCAGATGAATAGGATCTAGTAATTGATGGTGCAGCATAAAAAGAATGAATCTTTGATATATGGCATAGAAAACTGGAAGGATGGCAATATCATTCACTTTCACATGAAGAAGACATTCATTTTCACATAAGTAGCACAGAAGAAGGCGCAATTATGGAAGGGTAGAGGGAGGAAAAAAAGATGATTTTTTGCAAGTTTCTACTATGCAATGCAGGTGCTGCATCTGCATAAAGATCTTGAGTCATTAATAAAGTCATTAATGGGCTTGAGCTGGAGTATAATCTGGGAGATATTATCATATAGAATTCATACATGGATACGTAAGATAAGATTATGCATGCAGAGAATGGAAGGTGTTTTACTTTCATTCTGTTGCTGTGATAAAAGACTGAGCAAAAGCAACTTCAGGGTGAATGGGTTTATTTCAGCTTACAACTCAACAGATCATAATCCATCATTGAAGGAAGTCAGGGCAGGAACTCAGCAGGCTGGCTTGTTCTCTGGCTTGCTCACAGGCTCATGCTTAACTAGCTTTGTTACATAGCCCAGTACCACCTGTATCTGGATTGGGTCATATCAGTGGGCTGTGCCCTCCTATATCACTTAATAATTAGACAACACCCGCAGACATGCAAACAGACCAATCTGATCTAGGAAATTCCTCAGTGAACGCTTTCTTCTCAGATGACTCTAAGTTGTGGCAAGTTGACATTTAAAATGAACCATCACAGAGGGAAACTGAAAATGTTCAGAGCTCAGTCCTGAGAAATGCAACATTTAAAGCCTAACTGCAGGAGAATGAACATGCAAATGGAACTGAAAGGCCAGGAAGAATTAAACCTGAAGTGTTGCATCACACAAGACATGTAAAGGAATGTGTTCAGCAAGAGAGAATGGTAAACAATGCAGTATGCTACTGAGAATCCAGGCAAGATGAAGGATAGGGGTCCCTGACATTTAATGACATGAGTACAATTTTCCATCAGTTGGAGTCACAGTTTTCTGACTCTTAGAAGTGTAGGAATTGAGGCAGTATGAAAGCAACATCAGACTGAGTGGTTCATTATAGTTAAGGAAACACAGATAACACGAATATTTTTTCACTCCATCAACTCGTTCTCCAATACCTAGGATCTATTTGATCAATGCTCCAACAAAGTTCCTCTACCACTGGACCTGGACTGTTTGCTACAACTGCAATCAAAGCAGTGGCCACCACGACAGCATAATCTTATAGACTCCAGCAGCTGACTACAAACTAGATTAGCAGACCACTTCCAGGAAATTTACAAAAGCTGCATAAATAGGGATTTTATACATGGGGTCCCCAGAACCACCACTGGTATTCCAATAGGGAACAGCAAAACTGTGGGAACTAAGCACAAGCTCTAAACAAGTGTTTTGGAAGCTGTATAGTCAAACCCTGCTGCAGGGCCTATAGGATCACAGCAACTGTGGCTGGGCAGAGTTTGCCTTAGCTATTTTTAGCTCATAAAACATAGCCAAGTAGCTCTAAAGAAAAAGAAAAGGTTCACATAGAACTTAATCTGGGAATCCACAAGAGCATAACAGGACTGACAAAAACAAAATCAACATGGTGCCTAACCTGGAACAAGACTAGGAAGGCAAAGAAAGCAGCAGAAAAACAGCATCCAGGCCAGAGATTTCATTATTTTATATCCACACCCAGCGCTCATTCCCCCTTACATCTATTCCTTATGTATATAATACCCTAGGTCAATAGGTCAACTGTAACAGGCTAGTACTGTTCCCTAATCTTTCTCTCTCCCTCTCCTTTTACCGCTCTTCTTTTCTCTTTTTCTGTACCCTTTCTTCTTGCTGTTAATCTCCCAGTGATTGACCTGGTTTACAATATCTAATTACATATCTTTTACCACCACCCCCATACCTTTAGTCTAACATTAACCAAAATTAATAAATCTCCAATTTTCTCTTTGCCTCTATTATTCCTACTTCTATGGATGTCCCCCAACTCTACTTCCTATCTAGAAACACAATATTAATATATTAATATTAATCAGTAGTCTCGCCATGATTGCTTACCTCTTTTCATTTTCTTTTCCTTTCCATTCATACCCACAATAACTGACATATATACACAGTCTTATCTGGATCCCTTGAGTCCCTAAAATAAGTACTTAGGGGATGAGAGATGGCTCAGTGATTAAGAGCACTGGCTGCTCTTATAGAGGACCAGAGTACAGCTCCTAGCACCTACATGGTGGCTAACAATCATTCAGTTCCAGTGGCTATGACACCCTCTTCTGGCCTCCATGGGCATTGCACTCGTGTGGTGCAGTTATGTACATTCAGGCAAAGCACTCATACATACAAAATAAAATAAATATTTTTTAAATTTAAAAATAATCAGTACTTAACAAGTGTCAGCTTTGTAGCCACCTACTAGTTTATCAGAGTGAGTTCACTGCTAGAAACTTGCTGTTGATAGTACTGAACTTACAGCGGTAGACTGGAAATACAACTTAGTGCTTGAGACACAAGTCTAACAGAGGAAAATTTCACAACAACTGTACCACAAGCTAATCTCTCATGAACACTACAAATACCGCCACTGAAAGAAAAGAGGTGGACTGAATTAAAAGAACAACAAAAATCTTAACCAATGATCTAATTCCAGATGTGCATATTGTAGTGCAAAAGCACAGCTAGCATGAAAAACCAAGAAGGCATGTCTCTTCCAAAATAACCAATCGCATAGTAATGGCTCCAATGACAACAGCTTAGATGACATTCCAGGCACAGAATTCGAGAGGATGATTATGACTATATTCAAACAACTCAAGGAAGATGCAAATATTTTTTAAGAGAACATAAACAGCTAAATGGAATAAGGAAGTTAATTGATTATATGAAACAGAATTCAATGAAGAGACAGAAAATTCAAACCAAAATTTTAATAGGTCAATTTAAAAAAGGTTCACTGGAAAGCTTCACCAATAGAATGTGTCATGAAGAAGATAGGCTATCAGGGTTTGAAGAAAAAAAGTACAATGATAAATTTTTAAAAGCATATGAATAGAAAAGGACTGGAGAGATGGCTCAGTGGTTATGAGCACTAGCTGCTCTTGCACAGGACCCAGGCTCAGTTCCCAGCATTTACATGGTGGCTAACAACCATTCATAACTCCTATTCAAGGGGATCTGACACACTCTTCTGGCCTCCACAGGAACTGCATGCATGTGGTACACTTACATACACACAAGCAAAAATATAAAATGTATATTTTATACATATAAAATAAAAATAATTTTAAAAATAAAAAATGATGAATTATAGACATAGAAGAATTTCATGAAAACATGAAAAATATTTTAATAAAAATAATGGAAGCCATTTCCCAAATCTAGGCAAAGAGAAGTCCACCCAGATACAAGAGGCACAAAGCACACCAAACTCACAGAGCCAGAAAAGAAACTTCCTACATCATGTTATAGTTAAAACTCTAAATGCAGAGAACAAAGAAAGTATATTGAAAGCAGCAAAAGAAAAGGCCAAGTCACATACAATGGCAGGCCCCTTAAAATAACTGCTGACTTTTCAATCCAAACCATAAAAGCAAAATCATATTGGACTGATGTATTTTAAACTCTGAAATATCATAACTGCCAACCTGGCCTAATATGCCTGGCAAAACTTATCTCTTATAATTGAAAATGAAAGAAAACTTTCCCTGATTAAAGCAAAAGTAAAGGAATTTATGACCACCAACTAAGCCCTACAGAGTATATTGGTAGGAGTCCTTTGGCCTGAAGAGAAAGAAAAGCACTCAAGAGCCTACAGAAGGAAAAACTAAATAATGCTGAGATAATTGTTAAGCAAAAGAGTGTGAAGAAATCCCCAAATACTGCAAAATCAATAAACTGGCAGGACTCAATGCACAACTTTCAATAAGTATGAATATTAATATGCTCACTTCTCACATCAAAAGACACACACTGGCAGATTAGACAAGAAAAGAGGATCCTATGAACACAGGTGATATGAAGGGAAAAGGAGAAAAATGGGAAGGGAGATTTAAGTGGGGACAGGAAGAGGAGGAGAGTAGGGCACAGGAGGGGGTTTAGGTAGGAATAACTAACACTAAGGATGTTTCAAAAATCCATATGGAATCCTATTTTATAAACATATATATATATCCATTTATACACATATTTAATTGGAGTTACCTTCCACAGGGCATTATGCTCCTGCCAGAAGGCATAGGTTGACAAATCAAAACTCCAGTGCCAGATGTGGGGTACCTCCTCATGGGTTGTTGGACAGAGACCTCCAAAACACTGCAGGATGTTGCCACTGTCTTGATGGATCATCAGAACTTGATAGTAAAACCCTATTGTGATGATGCCACACACATTGGTAACAGGCCATGGTGAGGGCAAATCAGTACCAACCCCGAAAGTTCCTCTCTGTTGGCTAGCTCTTAGGAGCTAGAAGGTGCTATGCAGACTGCTCAAGAGAAAAGTCATCAAATTTCTCAACATCTGTGAACCCTGCAATCTATAATGACTGGCCTGAAAAAATATAGCCATTGGTGAAATAGTAGCATGAATGTTATGGTGGTAACCAACTACTTCCTGGTGGATTTAAAGCCCATGAAACCTAGCCATGAACCTGTGGCTGAGGAGGTGATAGGCCCTAAAACTCAAGTTATTCTGCTGAATGGACAGAGTACCAAACTGTCTTATCAATACTTTATCTTTATACCAATGGATTATTACAGTTCTGAACCCTCATCAAAGAAGCTTATTTTTGCAGTAGATGGGGGCAGTTACTGCAGACTCATAACTTTCCAAAGTGCAAAGACTGAGTGACTGTGGAGAGCTTGGCGCTAAACAGGATATCTATCACACACACACACACACACACACACACACACACACACACACACCATGTTCCAGGGAACATCACAGAAGAGGGGGTAAAAATATTGTAAGATCCAGAGGTTGAAGAGAATGGCTATTATAAAGGTTATACAAGAAACTTAGGGGATAAAGAAAAAAAAGGAGCTCAAGAGAGGTGGGACCATAGGAGAAGGGTATTATTAAGGAAGAAATAGGAGAAATGGGGACACGTTAAATGGGGAAACAATGGTGGAAGGGTTAGACAATGAAAGAGATAAATAATGCCTAGCTAGTTTTTAAAAAATCAGAGGGAACCAAATTGATCAAACAACCTACTGACAAATTATACATAATACTACCTCAAGGAACATAATATATATCTAGGCAAGGTTTATCTGAAAATGTTTGGTCTTTGCCAAGCTTTATCTACATGGCACATTGTAATTAAAGGTACCAGACTGGTGGAACTAAACTTCTTGGATGTTTAACAGTCATACTTTGAGGCCTATAATAATTTGGTCAAAGGGACATAAAGGACAGTATTTGCTCCTTTCCCTCCTAGGTTGACTAAGTTCCAGGGGACTATGGAACATCTCTCAAAATGTCCTGTAACTGTGGTGAGTGTCCTACCCTCTTGATCAAGGAGGCCATGGAGACCCCATCAAATGGACTTGAACCAGTGTCATCTACAAAAAGGAGGGTCAACACAGAGGAAAAATTTCCTCCATGCTTCCAAGTGAAGCCAGCCATGGTCAAGTAGAACCTTTGACTTATCTTCACATAGATGGAACTGGTAAAAGACAGGAGCCAGGGGCTCCTCCAAAGCCCCTGTTACCCCTGAGTAACAGATCCTCAAGTGGCCTTAACAGTAAAAATAAATTGTTTTGTCTGGGCCAACTGTAGGGTCTTAAACACCCAAAAGGAAAGCATAATCAAAGATTAATGAGGTCAATATATTTTTTAAGAGTCCATATGTATAGTGAAAGGCTACATAACAAGAAACAATGCCAGACAGGAGATAACTTCCTTTGAGTTATTGGCCAGGGTGGCCCAAAACACTCCCAGACAGAAACCCAGCATAAAACTGGTAAAATGAACAGCAAACCACAAACTTATCTAAAGGAATATTGATAACTGATTGCGGCTAGATGAGGAACAGCTGATCTTCCTAAAACAAGGCTCTCTAGACAGGCTGACTAGATTCAGCAGATGGACAAGCACTGGGGAATAGCTGGGGGTGCCAAGAACACTGTGGACAGTAACAGGTATGACAAAGTAAATGGGCTCCAGTGGGGGGGTGGCAATGGGAAGGTGCCATTTGGAAAGTGAGTATATAGATGAATAAGATTTTGTGGGCTGTTCTGTATGAGATACACAAAAAAATCAACAAATTAAAAAGAAAAAGACATATTTGAGGAGGAAGAATAAAAATTTACTTCATGTTAATTAGTAGAGGTGATAAACATTACCACTGAAATCTACCTGATGACTTTATATCCATACTTAGCTGCCAAGGATCTGAGTGTAACTGTGACTAGTAAAAATCAAATACACCGAGATTAAAGACACATCTGCAAACATCTAAGTGTTAGTAGCATTAAAAATGTAGGAAACAGCATATTTTAAAATGAAATGGAGATCTTCTTTAAAGGGTAAAAACCCATCCAATTTTATGTCTTACAGGGTTTATACTGAGTTCAATTGTCTATAACTGTATTAATTTAACTGTGAAACTAAAAATTTATAGCCACTCTTGAAAGAGATGTATCCTTTCTCTGGAAATTGTTACTGAATATGTTAAAAGTGTAATGAAATGCTTCTTATAATCATGTGGTTATTAAATTAAAAAATGAATCCATGTGTATATCTAAAGGCTACATAACAAGAAACAATGCCAGACAGGAGATACCTTCCTTTGAGTTGTTGGCCAGGGTGGCCTGAAACTCCCAGGCAGTAACTCAGCATAGAACTGGGAAAATGAACAGCAGACCCCAATTTTATCTAAAGGAATATTGGCAATTGATTGCTGCTAGATAAGGGGGAGCTGATCCTCCTAAAACAAGGAACTCTAAATAGGCTGACTAGATTCAGCGGATTGAGGAAGAGCTGATCTTCCTAAAACAGGGAACTCTAGATAGGCAGCCTAGATTCAGCAGATGGACAAGCACTGGGGAATGGCTGGGGGCACCAACAACACAGTAGACAGTAACAGGGATGAAAGAGTAAATGGGCTCCAGTGGGGGGAGGGGGGCTATGGGAGGATGCCATTTGGGAAGTGGGTATATAGATGAATAAGATTGTTTGGGATGTTCTGTATGAAATACACACAAAAAAATCAACAAATTAAAAAATGAGTTATATTTGAGGAAGAAGCATAAAAAATTGCTTCATGTTAATTAGTAGAGGTAAAAAACATTACCATTGAAATATATCTGATGACTTTATATCCATACCCAGACGCCAAGGATCCAAGTGTGTAACCAACTGTGACTAGTAATAATCGGATACATAGAGATTAGAGACACATGTGCAAACATCTGTTAGTAACATTAAAAATGAGTCTTTCTGTAGGAAATAGTATATTTTAAAATGAAATGGAGATCTTTTTTAAAGGTTAAAAACTCATTCAATTTTATGTCTCACAGGGTTTATACTGAGTTCAATATTGTATAACTGTATTAATTCAACTGTGAACCTAAAACTTACAGCCACTTTTGAAACAGTTGCATCTTTGCTCTGGAAATTGTTATTGAATATGTTAAAGCTGTAATGAAATGCTTCCTCTAATCATGTGGTTATTAAATAAATAATTTTTAAAAAAAACAGTGCCTTCGGGACATGACAATGCTTGATGGAGTTATGAACTCACTTCTGCTGTGGTTTCCTACAGAATACCTGCACAAAATTAGGCCCATCCATGTTTTTTCTTGGAAGATAGAAGGGCCCAAGAGGTCCTACTTCTCTCTAAGGGAATATTGATAGTTAATGACAACTAGGGGAAGAGGAATGCCTTTCTTCAGGGACAGGTCACCCATGATCTACTAAATAACTTTCCACCTGCTCATGCAGGCAACCACTCATATTTCAACTCAATGAGTCACACACAGAGAAGACCTGAAAGTAGGAAGGGAAGTTGCTGGGACGAAGAAAGTTTTCAGCAGGCATAGGGAGGATATGGCAGAATAGTATATTAAGAAGAACTGGGCTAAAATTCATTTTATATCTATATGAAACTTTCAAAGAATAAAAAATAAATTTCTTAAAGAAAACAGTGTAGTAATTAGGCTGATTTTGCTTAAATTCAACCCAAGTACTTTTACTTCTCCTTCATATACTAAGCTTTTCAAAGATTTTTGTTTGCTCTTTGAAAATTTCATATGGGTTGTTAGAAAATGTTAGATCAGGGTTGACCAAGTTGATGTGAAAATGAAAGATGAGAACAGGAGCAGATTGTTTTTTATTGGAACAAGGAAAGGGCAACCATTTCTCTGCAGAATAGAAACTGCGCACTGAGGCACAATTGGTCTGAGTCTTTAAAGAGCCTGAAAGAGGAAACAGGGTATTTTTGAAGTTCTGTTTTTTTACAGTTTGAAGGTTTGGGACAATAAGTGCTGTGGGAGACAGGCTTGAGGCCTAGGGTGAAGGTCTTAATGACAGCCATACAGCAAGCCCGAGGCAACTGCCCAACAGCTGGAGCCACAAGGAACACCTTGTGACATTTGCTCCCATTGGCAGATCATGAGACTGATGCCTAGAGCTCGCCACTCCCTAATCACCACCCTTGAGATTCCAAATTACAACACTTAGATATTGCAACAGCCTGGGTCAAGTGGTTCCCAGGAATCCAGGCCCCATACAGAGAACTGGAACTTAAGTAACCTGAAACCTAGCATGCTTATAAGGTGTCTGACTCGTGAGGTTATGATAGGACATAGCCCTGCCAAAGATCTGAGTTGTAATTTCTTGATTGGACCCCCCACCCCTATATAAGCTTGTACCCTTCTGCAATAAACTGGATCTGCATCACCAAACGTGGTCTCCTGTGTCTGAATGTGGCTCTGCTGACACAGTCTCCTCACCAGCACTGGGGTCTAGGACCAGGCAGAAGTAGCGATGATCGTAGGCAGAACCAGCGAGCAGAAGAGGGCCTCAGCACCGGGTGAGCAGAAGAGCTGCCTCAATGCCCAGAGAGCGGAAGAGCGGCCATAGGTTGCGGCCGGCCGCAGTGAGGAGCGAAGGGCGGCGTCCAGGCAATCAGAGTCAGCACCCGGCAAAAAGAGAGCGGCGCAGGGAGGGCCGGCCCCAATGGGGGAGCGGCCGCAGCTGGCGGAGGCTGCAAAGTGCTAGTGTTATAGTTTGGAAGTTTGGGAGAATAAGTGCTGGTTTCTCAACTTAGCTTGTGGCTTTCAAAGTTGAGACATTTATTTTTCACAGTATACAAGGTATCCAGATCCAAGGGATGATTCCACACCCATGTGCATATGGGTAGCACTAATTGGACTCAGTGGGTTATTAAGCTTTTTTAAGTACATGATTTAATTTGAAGAAAGATTTCAAGATTATATGTATTGAAAACATCAGAATAAAAAAAAAAACTAGATACTAAACTATATATTCCACTTACAGCTTCAATACTATCAGTGGTCTTCCAGCTGTAATATTCTGTGATTCTGAGGTAGGCTAGATAAGCATAAGAAAAACATGAAGCAAACTATAAGACAGATATAACCTCATGTAATCATAGAGCTATATTATACCAAGGCCACCTTAAAAAAAAAGCTGAGATCAAGAGGACTGACTGATATGACTGCTGATATGAATCTTCATAAATACTGTCAACTTCTTGTTACTTTTTTTCTATGAAGGTGTTGTTCATGTGGGTATATGCTTGCATAGGTGCATGTGTGTGTCTGTATGTGCATGTGTATAAGTATGCATATGTAGGCCAGAGGTCAACCTCAGGGGTCTTTTGCTGCATTATAATGCCATCTGTATAGAACTACCTTTGCAAAGATACCTGTGCCCAACATGTGTCAGATGTCATACCATACCCAAAACCACAATAGACAGAAAAGGGAAGTAAGTTATATTCTGGATAAAGCCCAACTCCTTCCAAGAATGAATTCTCTGCTCTTTCCTAGCCTTGACTAATAAGTCACTCTCCTTTCCATTTGGATATCCATTTCCATATTAGCTATCAAAAATCCTATAATATGACTCTGTCTTGAGAAACCTGACCTTGCCAGTTAAGCATGTGCCTTTGCCCTTTAATAAACTCCCTCCCTTTTCCTCATCTCTGAATGCTTTCATTAATGGAAACAAGGACATGGAAATACTAAGCAGATGTCTCAATATTATCTGTTTATCTTTGAGACTTCCCCAGCCTTTACCTACTAGCAGCAATTTACACATCCATGATTCATACTAGATTCATCCTGCTTTCACAATATCCTCACCAAATGATTCCTAATATGAATCTTCATAAATATTGTCAACTTCTAGTTACTTTGTTTTTCTATAAAGGGGTTGTTCATGTGGGTGTATGCTTGCATAGGTACATATGCACGTGTGTGTGTGTGTGTGTGTATGTGTGTATGCATGCGCACATGTATAAGTATGCATATGTAGGCCAGAGGTCAATATCAAGTCTCAGTCCTCAGGAGTCATTCACCTTGCCTTTTGAAAGACAGGATCTCTCATTAGCCTGGAGTTTGTCAAGCAAGTCAGGTTGCATGGCCAGAGGTCACCAAGGATCCACTTGTCTATGCCTCCCTATGGTTTGGATTGCAAACGTGTGCCACCATGCCTGTCTCTTTTTATTTAATTTATATATTTTTTCCATGCAGAAAACTTCATTTTTAATGCAATTGACATTAAGATATTTTCACATGCATTTCTAATCTCTATATATCAGATTATTACTAGTCACAGTAAGTTACTTTCTGAGCTCCTTGGCATCTGATCATGGATATAAAGTCATCAGGTAGATTTCAATGATAATATTTTTCACATCTAATTATTAAGGAGCAAATTTTTATGCCTTGAAGAATTATTATTTTTTTAATCATTATATTTTCTGAAATTTTTAATAACTACATGATTAGAAGCTTTTCACTACAGCTTTAACATATTCAGTAACACACTCCAGAACAACAGTACATCTCTTTCACAAGTGGGTGCAAGTTTCTAGGTTCACAGTTGAATTAATATAGTTATATATTATTAAACTCAGTATAAGCCCTGTAAGACATAAAATTGAAAACTCATCCCTCTGGGTTTTTTTAACACTAGCTAGGCATTATTTCTCTCCTCTCTCTCTCACCT
>NW_008331606.1:492593-493534 GCF_000622305.1 Nannospalax galili
GATGAGTCTTTAACCTTTAAAAAGATCTGCATTTCATTTTATAATATATTGTTCCTTGCAGACAGACTCATTGTTTTTGCTACTAACACTGAGATGTTCGCACTTGCACCTCTAATATGTATGTATCTGATTATTACTAGTCATAATCGGTTGCACTTGGATCGTTGGCACCAGCGTATGTCTATAAAGTCATCAGGCAGAATTCAATGGTATTGTTTATCACCTCTACTAATTAGCATGACGTAAATTTCCATGCTTCCTCCTCAAATATAGCACAATTTTTAAAAATTTGATGATTTTGTGCATGTGTGTCTGTGTGTGTGTATATCACACAGAACATCCCAAACCATCTCATTCGACTATACACCCACTTCCCAGATAGCACCCTCCCATAGCCTCCCTCCCCCCACTAGAGCCCTTATACTCTGATATCCCTGCTACTGTATGCTGTGTTGTCGGCACCCCCAGCCATTCCCCACTGCTTGTCCATCTGGTGAATCTAGTCAGCCTATCTAGAGGGCTTTGTTTTAGGAGGGTCAGCTGTTCCTCATCTAGCAGTAATCAGTTGTCACTATTCCTTTAGATAAGATTGGGATCTACTGTTCATTTTCCCAGTTCTATTCTGGGTTACTGTCTGGGAGTCCCTTTGGCCACCCTGGCCAACAACTCAAAAGAAGGTATCTCCTATCTGGCATTGTTGCTTGTTATGTAGCCTTTAGCTATTCCTATGGAGTCTTATGAAATTATATTGGCCCCTTTAATCTTTGGTTATACTTACCTTTGGGGTGTTTAGGGCCATACAGTTGGCCCAGATAAACCAATTTATTTTTACTCTTAAGGTCGTTTGAGGATCTGAGCCTCAGGGGTTCCATGGGCTTGGGAGGAGCTCCTGGCTCCTTTCTTTTACCAGTTCCGCCTATGTGAAGATAAGTCAAAAGTCC
>NW_008331606.1:493614-498522 GCF_000622305.1 Nannospalax galili
TGGAGGAAATGATTCCTCTGTGTTGACCCTCCTCTTTGTAGACTGGACATTGGTTAAAGTCCATCTGGTGGGGTCTCCTCAGCCTCCTTGATCAAGAGGACAGGTGACCCACCACCATTATAGGACATTTTGAGAGATGCTCATAGTCCCCTGAAACTGGTTGACCTAGGAGAGCAAGGAGCGAAAAGTGCCCTTTATGTCCCTTTGACCAAATTATTATAGGCCTCAAAGTATGTCTGTCAAACACCCAAGAAGGTTAGTTAATGTATATATTTTTAATCATTTTTAAATATATTTTAATATATATTTTTCATTAATATAATTTTTAATTATATATATTTTTAATCATTTTTTAAATTTTTAATAACTACATGATTATATATTATTTTTATTTTATGCATGTGAGTGTATTGCCTGCATATATGTGAGTGCATCCATGTCATGCAATGCCTCGGAGGTCAGAAGAGGGCTTTAGATTCCTCTGGAACTGGAGTTAAGTGTGGTTTGTAGCTGCCATGTGGGTGCTGGGAATCGAACCTGGGTCCTCTGCAAGAGCAGTCAGTGCTCTTAACCGCTGAGACATCTCTCCAGCCTTGCCATGTCTGTCTCTTTAAAAGATATTTTTATCAGAGTTTCTTTCAAGGTATTTTGACCATATTCATCCCCGCCTTCCTTCCCCTAATTCCTCCAAGATCCAATCCCACTTCCTCAACCTTTCCCAAATGCTTTTGTTTTTCCTTTAATCGCCTACCACATCTAATTTGTATTGTCTGTATACTCATGGGTGTGGGGCTATCCACTGCAGCATGGTTTACATACCAGGGGACACACCTGTATTAGTCACTTTTCTGTTGCTGTGGTAAAACACCATGACAAAGGGAACTTATAAAAGAAAAAGTTTATTTAGCTTATGGTTCCAAAGGTGCAAGAGTCCATCATGGCAAGGAGGCATGGCAGCAGATGTGGCTGGAGTAGGAGCAGAAACTAAGCTCTCATGTCTTCAAGCAGGCACAGGAATCAGTGTTACTGGAGATCTGGCAAGGCTTAAGAACTCTCTAACCCCACCCCCAGTGACGTGCTTCCTCCAGCATGGCCACACCTTCTAAGACCCCCCAAAACAGCACCACCAACTAGGGGAAAAAGTGTCCAAATACTTAGAGCCTATGGGGGACATTCTCATTCAAACCACCGCAACAGCCTTAAAGAAATTGACTCTTCCTCCTCAGAAGTCATCAAGAGTAAATAATTCCTCAATTAGAGGTGAAGGCGCATAATACCGTCCCCTATCCATGTTAGAATGTTGAGTGATGTGATTTTATGCAGGTCTTGTGCAGGCAACCACAATTGCTGACAGTCCTTGAGTGCAGTGGTCCTGTCACTATGCCTTTTTTAAAATGTGAGTTCTAGGGCTCAAACTCAGATTCTTATATATGGATAAACAAGCACTTTAATGAGGAGCTATCCTCCCAAGTAATAACTTTTTACTGTGTGTCTATCCCTTACACTGCTCTGTCCATAAAAGTCTGAAGTCAGACATCACCATCTTTCAAAATTCATACTGACCATGTGCTCCTATGCCTTTGTTTTGGGAAATATTCACTACCTCTAACTTATTAGTTTACCTATTTGAAGTACATTACTCTGATCACCCCAATAAAACTCCAAACTCCCCTAGAGCAGCAAGCATGCATTTGCTTACCTATACCCATTACTGTTTCTGAAACAGATTTTGTGCTCAGCAAAAGCATAATAAAGTCCACTTAGAATATAGCTGACCTTTTTAGCTATTTGGGCAGCAAGACCAAGACCATGCTTTTGGAAAAGAATTTTCTTTCTCTGGCATTTGCTATGGTTAGTAGAGTAGAGCAGGAAGATGTCAACATTTTATTTGCAGTAAAGCACACACACACACACAAAAAAAAAAAAAAACACCAGCAAATGCCACAGAAAGCAAAGCAACATTAGGCACTATGTTCAGTAATCTGGGACCTTTGTTACAAACTCTCAAAACCCAGCACAGGCCTGGTCTTGAAAATGAACATTTCACACAGGGAGGCGCTCATTTTTAAAGAAGGTCATGTTTGAGGTTATAGCTAGTGAACTGTACTGCTTTAATGGGGACAATATAAAAATCATACATTCTCTAAACAAGAACTGTGGGAATGACTTTGCCTTGACTTGTGGTGCATTTGCCCTGGAAGGAAAGAAGGTAAACATGGTTGATACTTTCATTAAGCTGTAAAAATTGATGGAGCCAATTATCTCCCTCCTGAAACTCAGCCAATATAAGAAGAAGAAAATAAATGGTTTGGAAATAGAGATAGGGCACTGATGGAGGACTATGGGGCATCTAGGCAGTCCCTAATGTTCACAGTAGCTCACAGAGGAGAGGAGATCTTTAGGGAAGAACAGAATTCAAATGAAGTCAGATTCTGTTAAGCATTTTTGTTTCTGTAAGCCTTTGTGTTGAGCCCAGTGGGAGATGAATTAAAATACAGTCTTCCTGGTTCTCCCTCTGGGAAACTTATACTGTAGTTGGTGGAGCCAAGACAAAGTAAATGAAATAGCAAAAGAACATTCAGCAGCTGAAATGAGTTGGTATGAGCTAAAATAAAATGTAAATTAACTTCAAGTACCCAGGAAACGGGTAGTTAAAGAATCACTTGTTGTTGAGTATCTGTGTCCAGATGTATACTGTGTCCACTGTGTCTGCTGGGGAGGTAGTGGTGCAATAATCTGGGAAATAGAGTTTTACCCTAAGGATATATATAAGCTAGGTTTGCCAGGGAAATTGGGCATTTTCTTTACTTTATGATCAATGAGTACAGAAGCAAAAATAAACAGGGCATGGGATAAGAGGGGGAAAATCAGTCCAGTTAGACCACTGGGTTTTTGTAAGCAGCTTGGGGTTGAAGAGTTGGGCAAGGATTACACACAAAGGTTGTCAATAGGAAAAAGTACAGAGAAAAACACTGAAACTAGTTGAAAGAGCAATTCAACGTCCATAGTTACATCATACCAATAAAACATTGAAAAGTTTCCCTCTCCAGTTACAAAAAGATAAGGATGCTTACTTTAACCACTTCCATTCATTGTTGCACTGGCAGCTCTAGCCAGGCAACTAAACAAGAAAAAAAGTAAAAGGCATCCATGTTGCAAGTAGAAAAACCTATTTCTATTTGCAATGGATCCTTAGGATATAAAGAATGTGAAAAAATAACTAGATAATTTGGACTCATCAAAATTTAAAACTGTTGTGATTCAAAAGATATGAGAGTGGTATACACCTTTAATCCTAACACTCGAGAAATGGACGCAGCTAGATTTTTCTTAGTTTGAGGCCAGCCTGGTCTACATAGTGAGTACCAACCCAGCCAGGGCTATATAGTGCTACCCTGTCTAAAAAAGAAAAAAAGATATAAAAAATGAAAAGAGAATCAATAGAATGGGAGAAAATATTTGCAAAGCATAAATCTGGAAAGAGATGTATATATTCAGAATATGTGAAGAAATACTCAGAACTCTTCCAACACAACAGTAAAAAGCAAACCACTCAAATCAAATGCCCTGAAAGGACCTTTCTCCAGAGATTTTCAAATGACCAATAGTACATGAAAAGAGGCTCTTCGTCATTAATTATTCATGAAATACAAACCAAAAATCACAATTTAATATTAATTCACACCCACTATGATGAGACTATGATAAATAATCATAAGTATTGGAATGATGTAGAGAAATTGAAACCCTCACTCATGTCTGGTAGGAATGTCAAATGGTAGTCACCATGAAAAACTATCTGGCAATTCTTCAAATGATTAAATACAGAGCCACCATATCACCCAGAAATTCCATTCCTTCTCATACACTCAAGAGAAATAGAAATATGTTCATACAAAAGATTTCAGGTGAACATTTATATTATCATTACCCATAATAGATAGTCCAAAAGTGAAATTAACTCAAGATTTCATCAACTAATGAATGAATGGACAAAGAACAGTGTGTCTATATTGTGAATTATTTGACCATAAAAATAAAAAGCATTGATATATACTATACCGTTTTTTTACCTTAAGAACACTTTTCTAAGTGGAAGAGCTGTCACAGTTGACCATGTATAACATGAATACATTTTATGTAATGCCCAGAGCAGGCATATTCAGAGCATAGATTGCCTTGTAGTTGCTTAGGGCAAAGTAGGGAGGAGGGCAATTGGGAACAAATATGAATATGTATGGAATTTCTGTCAGGAAGAAGGAAAATTCTAAAATTATATTGTACAACAACACAGTGAATATAAAATAATACCCATAGACAGATCTGGTCACTTTAATGAATGAATTATAAATTGTATTAATTATGTTTCAACAAAGCTCAAAATATGTTGAAATACTCACCAAACGCTATCCCCAGTACCTGTGGATGTGATTTGGAAATAGGGTACTTAAAGATATACTCATGAGTATATCTATAAAGGGATGATAGCTCAGTGGTTAAAAGCACTAGCTGCTCTTATAGATGACCCAGGTATTGTTCCTGGGACTCACATGTTGACTAAACAATAATCTCTAACTCTGGTTCCAGGGGATCCAACGCCCTCTTCTGACCTCCCCGGGCATTGCACAACATGGGTGACCCTACCTTCATGCAGGCAGTACAGTCATACACATAAAATTAAAATGATATATAAAATGTTTGGGGGGAGCTGGAGAGATGGCTCAATGGTTAAGAGCACTGGCTGCTCTTGCAGAAGGCCTGGGTTCAAGTCCCAGTGTCCACATGGTGGCTAACAACTGTCCGTAACTCCAGATCCAGGGGCTCTGATGCAGTCTTTGGACATCCATGGGCACTGACCAACACAGGTGCACTTACATACATGCAGGCAATACATGCATACACATAAAA
>NW_008331606.1:498590-510679 GCF_000622305.1 Nannospalax galili
GACTGGTGCCATTATAAGAAGTCAGTTCAAACAAAGGTAATGAAGAAGAATCCAAGAGTGCCTTTGACAACAACAGAATAGAACAGAGTATTGTCATCTATAAACCTAGGAACACAAGGGACCAAAGGTCATTACCAAAAGCTAAAAAGGGTTAAAAAAGGATCGTCTCCACAGTCTCAGAGGGAATGAAGCTATGCTAACATCTTGATGTTAAACTTTTAACCTCCAAAAATCTAAAGCAATCTCTATTGTTTTAAGCCACCCTGTTCATGGTAATTTTTGCTACAGTAGCCTGAAGAGACAAATATTCTTTTTGTGTGGTGCTTAGGATCAAACCCAAGGCCATGTATATACTAGGCCAAGTGCTCTGTCAATGAGCCTCAGGACCCAAAACACAACATTTGAAAAATAAGGTAAAACAGCACAACAAGTTTTGACATGTATAGACTGCCAGATAAAACACTGGACTAGAATTAAGATATCTTTTTTAAAAAAAATATTTTAAATCTCGTTTACTTTGGATTATTACTTCAACCATACTTGTCAGTTTTGGGGTATGGTAGTCGGTCTCTTGTAAGGCAAGATAACTATTTGAGAGAAAAGAAAAAAGATGGAAATACAGAGTTCAGGAGGAAATGCTTTTCCTAAAATCTTCCAATTCAGACTTTTTCCAGGGAGGTCTCAGTTTCCCTAAGTGCTAATTGGAATAGGCAGATTAAATAATGGAGCCAGAATATGCTTAGTACAGAGTATTAGGTACACATTGACTGCTAAGTCTCCCATAAAAAAAATGTATAAAATCACTTAAAGCTCCCAGGACCTGATGAACCCTTCTTCCCTTTTTTTAAAAAAATAAATAATTTATTGAAATTTCGTACATGCATATAAGCCATATCTCCCCACCACTTTTATCTGATAACTTCATGTACTCTCTTCTTCTTCTTTGATTTATTTACTTTTTATGGGGCTTTTGGCTACTCTAACATGTCCCCCTCTGAAGAGGTAACCCTAAAATCTTTTAAGGATTAAATAAAAGTTCCCAAATATTTTCAACAGTTTTGGCCTTTGGAATGGAGTACATTGCTAAGAAGCCCTGTGAGTTTTAGCCAAGAAACTGCCTACTTTTCTTTAGGGTCTTTTTAACCTAACTGGAGAAATTTCTGTTCCATCTCTGTCCAGACCCACTGTGAGACATTAATTCTCTCTAAGGCTGTTTTCTTTTTCATATAATACACAAACTTTCTACCTTGCATGATCACTAATGCTACCCTGAATATGCTATTCTCTACCATGAACAGGACTCCTTCATTTTATAATTCTGAAAATATTAGCCTGGGATGCCAAATTCAAATAGCACCAATAAAAAGTAAAATAGTCCATAAATGAGCTCCTTCTCTCCTGGAACTCTTTGCTCATCTGACACTAAATCACTGACACTTAAAATCACCCCATCACTTCTTAGCTCCTGTAATAACATGATGTCACTAAGCATTATGAGGATATAGGGTAGTTACAGACACATTATACAATTGTGAGTTAAGAGCCATTTCACTTACAGCCAATAAATGTGTTTTTATAAAACCTATGTGATTGCAGCAGCCAAGACTCATTTAAGCAAAGAAAGAAAAATAGCACAGTCCCAGTTTTTGTTTTGCTCTTCATTCAAAGATGATTTGTGTCATTTTTAAAACTATTGGTTTTGATAAAAATTAGAGAAATCTCATGCTGATCTCCTTTGTTATGAAAAATGTACACCATACTGCTTCATAACACAGCAGGTATTCAAAATGACTTCCCTTCCATGATTTTTAAGATCTGGTATATAATACTATACTATTTTTTTCTTCATCTTTCATTTCTTTTTTAATCTTCCTTTATTTCTCCTGTGATCTTCTGTTTGCAAGAAAAGTTACTTGACTCTATTGACACCGCACTGTATCTCAAGAAATGGAGTATTCATCAGTTGTACAGATGCTATAAAAATGTCTTTTCATTAACACAGCCCCATGTGAAGTTTAAATTAACTTCCCAAATCACCACAAACCAGCTGAATGTTTTCCCCCCCACAGGCTGAATATTCAGGAAGCAGTTTTATATTTAGATTCAAAGTAACAAACTCTTCTATCCTAAGTGCCAATCACAGGCTTTTTGGTAACTCGTTATGCAGAATACCAAAGATAAAACAAAAGAAAATAAAATAGTCCCACAAAGGAATGACTATTAGATTGACAATGGAGGCTCAAATGAAATGGAATGAGAGCCTCAAAGTGATGAGGAAAAATCCTGCTATCCTGAAGCCTATGCCTAGCTAAATAATCATTAAGAAGTGAGAATAAACAAAAGGCACTTTCCATAAACAAGTTAGCATTTTCCATTCATAGACTTGTGCTAAAAGAAAATGAAAGTATGTATTTCTGTAAGAAACAAAGAATAATTTCAGAAGGAAAATTTAGGACACGAAACAATGGTGAGCAGAGGAAATGAGAAACATGTCTTCAAATAGAAAAGACAGTGAGTTTAAAAATAATAATAGGAATGGTTTAACAATAAAGTTAATATATTAGAAAATAACATTGAAATGGTGGTGAGTACTTGTGCTATGATGTCCTTGCATTACTCAGAAAATAGGGGCACTGACTAAAACTAGATTTCATGCCAGGTAAGGTTGCTTCCAATTCCAGCTTATGGGAGTCTGAAGCATGAGGGGCAGTTTCATCATGAGTTTGAGGCCAGCCTGGACTATGTAACAAGACTTTATCTCAAAAAATGTCAAGGTTTTTCTCTAGGATCTATGACTTCTCCAGCCATGTGTATTTGGCTATATTTACAGTACCACACATGAGTTCCTTCCCATTAAGCATGCCTTAAATCCAATTAGACAGCTGTTGATTACCCCCAACATAAAAGTGCCACTACTACACCAATATCAAAAGTTTGCTTGGCCAGTCATTGTTGTAGTTATTAGATTTTACAGCTGGGTAGGACCATTGATTGGTTTTCTCCATTGGCAACTTGTATCCTCTGATACCATGACAGCTAGTCTTCCAGGTCAGTTCCAGCTCCATTGCTCCAAGTCCTGTGTCCAAGTATGGTGTATATTCAGCAATAGGGTCTTACCTTCCAATTCTGGGAGATAATCAAGGGCTTTGGTGATAGACTATGTTATTTGGGGAGACTCGTGGACTATCCTGATCAACAATCCAAAGGGAGGTATGAAAAGCCAGGGAAAAATGTACTAGTTCAAAGTCCTACTGAAAAAAATATACATACAATAAATATATGAGTGCATGTGTGTAGTTGAAGGCTGTATAACAAAATTCAAAGTTCCAGACACAAAATTTCTTTGGTTTTTAATAAATTATAAAATTATATGTATGCCAAAGAATTATTTTAAAATAAAAAATGATTTATTACCAGTAAATATTTTATTTGTAAAGCTAGTTTTTTAATTTTTTTGAGGATTTCATACTTGAGCATGCTGTCTTTGCATCAATTCAGCCCCTCCCTTACAATCCCATTTTTATGTATAGTCCAGAAGAGACAAATTCATAGAAACAGAAAGGAAATAAGTGGTGCCAGAGGCTAGGACCAGGGGAGAATTTGAAGTGACTGTTCATGTGTATGGGAATTTTTATGGAATGATAAACATATTTTAAGATTAGATTATGGTGATGGTTGTACCATTTTGAGAATATAACAAAAGCCAGTGCATTTTTAAAGGTCAAATTAAAAAACAGTATAGTATGTGGGTTGTATCACAATAAATCTTTTTTAAAAAAGTAAAACAAAGCTTGAGTTATAGTTCAGTTATGTAGCAGTTACTTGGCATACACAAAGTCCTGACCTTCAACTCTCAGGACCAAAATAAGTAAATGAATGAATGAATAAATAAGAAAAAAGTCTGAATATATCAGTCAATGATCATCTCATTTAGGAAACAAATTTAACCAAATTTTCAAGTATGCATAATCCATAATTATATAATATGTTCCAGGGGCCAGGGAGATGGCTCAGTGGGTAAAGGCACTACCTGCCTGATGATATAAGCCTGATGACCTGAATTTGATCCCTGGAACCCACACAAAAAGGTGAACTTCTGACTCCCCAACATTGTCCCCTCACTTCTACATGCATGCCATGGCACATGTACCCCCTACAATAATAATAAATAATAAGTAAATGAATAAATATTTAAAAATAAATACATTTTAATTAATTCATTAATTAATTAGGCAAATGACTAGTTTTTAAAAATCTGCTCTAAGTTGGGCATGGTGGCACACACTTTTAATCCTAGCACTCAGGAAGCAGAGGCTGAAGGATCTTTGTAAGACTGAAGCCAGTCTCATCTACATAGTGAGTTTCAGGCCAGCTGGGGCTATAGGGAGACCCTGTCTCAAAAAATACAAACAAAAAACATAAAAATAAATCTGTTCTAGAAAAATACAGAGAAAAGGTTAATTTCATTCACTCATTTGTAAATCTATTCTATCTCCAGAATAAAAATTTCAAACAACAGTTCCAAAAACAATAAAAAATAGGACAATCTAGGTCATTAATGTAAAATCCTGTCAAATATTAGCAAACTAAATATCTCAATATACTACAATTTTTAAACAGTATGGCCAAGTAGTATCTATTTCAGGAATACAGTTAGTTTAACATTAGAAAATTCACATGATTCACAAAATAAAATGTTAAGGGGAGAAAACACATTAAGTCTCAGTAGGTACCGAAAAAGCATTTACAAAATGCAACACACATTCGTAGAATCAGAGAAAAAAAATAAATTTCTTAGCCCACTCAGAATGAAAAGTAACACTGTTAACACAAGGTACTAGAAACCTGCTATGAACAGCATACTTAATAGTGAAACACTGGAAACATAGCCACTCATTCAGAAAACAAACCAAACTCCTTCATCACTACTTCCATTCAATATTAATTAATCCATTCATAGGCAATTGTCAGAACAATAAAGATAGAAAAAAGAAAAAAATTGTTATAAAAAAATAAAACTATCATTTCTTATAACTTTTACCTTAAATGTCTCCCAAAGACCATGAGTTCAAGCTCACAGTCATGGTGAGGGGAGGTAGTAGAACCTTTCTTTCTTTCTTTCTTTCTTTCTTTCTTTCTTTCTTTCTTTCTCTCTCTCTTCCTCTCTCCCCCCTCCCCTTCCTCCTTCCCTCCCTCCATCTCTCCCCATCCCTTCTTCCCACTCCCATTTTTCCTTCTTCTTCCTCTTCCTCTTCCTTTTCTTCCTCTCCATCCCCATCTCGCCATCCTTCTTGGCTAACATGAGCTGAGAAGCTTTGTCCCACCATGTCCTTCTTGTCATGATGTTCTCCCTGGCCACAGTCCCAGAAACATTGGTACTTAGTGACCAAGGAATGAAACTGTAACTATGAACCAAAATAAATATTTCCTCCTTTAAATTCATTTTTTCAAGTAGTCTGTCAGAGCAGTAGAAATCTACCTAACACACAGCTTGTGCAGGAAGTAGTTCAAATAAAATAGTTTAGTAATGTTGCTGGATATCAAGTCAACATATACAAAATCCAAGTTTTCATCAATTATCACACAATTCTATTAATTTCGAAAATAGGTGAGATAAAGAGATTCCAAGTTAGTAAAATATTTTTCCATAAAGCACTAGATAGTAAATTCTTTAGGTTATACATATCAAGGGACAAAATTGAGGATGTGATGTGAAGCTTACACAACACAGGAGAAACTCCTGCCATTTCCCACATTGTTTCCCAGGGGCACCTGATCTCAGACTTCCTACTCTCTGTTAGAGACATTCTCCAAATGAAGTGCTATTGTCCAAAGGATAAAGAGACAATGACCATGTATCCTTGTTCACCTGGCAATGCCTTTGTTTTGGTTCTGAGAATTCTCCTTATTTCCAGAAATAAAGGTCATGTTGTGTCACTCTAATAAAGAGGAAAGGCCTGATATTCTTGTGAAAAGATGAGAAGACACCCAGCACAGTTTCATTTTCTGCCCTAGCCATACCCTGACCTCATCACACCCTGCTTTCCTTCCATAGAGCTGGCCATCTCAACTTGCTAAGTCTGACTCTTAGACATTGATTGCAATAATTGCAAGATTGGAAAAATATTTCACTAACTCATATGGGTAGTTCCCAACAACAGAGTGTCCAACAAGAAGGCAGAGACATTAGAACCTGGAAAGCACCAAGGAATGGCTACCAGAAGAGGCAAGGGAGAGGCAGACTGGTATGGCTAGGCTGATTCTCCACCGCTTGCTTTCAAGTACTAGAGGCATGATTTGGCCTAAAGTGCAGAGCTCATTAACAACTTCTGAAATAGACCCAGAAGCAGGTCCATATACATAAGGGAACTTGATATATAACATAATTCTATTAGCAATAATAAGAAAATGGAATCAGCCTAGATGTCCATCTACTAATGAATGAATAATGAAATGTGGTGCATATACGCAATGAAATTTTTTAAGGGGCTATTTCCCTTTATTTCTTTCTTGGCAATTTGTTAGGTTCTTTTCAATATATATTTTTTATTGATTGAATCTTTATGCATTTCCTAAAATACAAATTTTATATTTAGATCCCCTCCCTTATCTGTATCCCCCATGGCCTCCCCCATAAGATTTCATGAATTCTGTCATAAATTATTCCTGGCTGAGGGAGAGTTTGTCTTCTTTAAGGGAGTGATGCTAGATAGTCTGACCAGGCTCCAGAAGATTAACTTACACCAAGTGACATCTGAGGACACATTTTGACTCGATAGGTCTTACTATATATAACAATGGAATTTTATTCTGCCATAAAGGTGAAATACGAAATCTTCAGGAAAATAGATAGAACTGGAAAATACTATAGTGAGATAGCTCAGAAGGTTAAATGCTACATGTTCTCTCTTATATGTGGATCCAAGCTTCTAATTTTAATGTGTGTGTGTGTGTGTTTATGTGTGAGGGAGTGTGTATAGGGACCAGGAAACTGGAAAGGAGCCTGTGAGAAGGGGAAAACAAGGATTCAAGGGAGCGGGGAGGGTAGTGGAATACATGTGATACTAAAGTGGAAGGAGTAATACTAGGGATGGAAAAGTTTGAGATAGGGGAGGAGGAAATGAGAGGAGGGAATGGGGAGAGTATCAACCTTAACCAAGCACATATTAAAAAGTCATAAGCAAACCTCATACATGGTAGGCTAATTTAAAAAAATAGATGTTGGAGAGATGGCTCAATTGTTAAGGGTACTGGTTACTCTTGCGGAGGACCCAGGTTTGGTTCTCAGAATTCAAATCATAGCTGATAATGTGTACAACTCCAGTTCCAGGAGATCCAGTGCCCTCTTCTGAACTCAATGGGCATTGCATGACATATGTGCACTTACATACATGCAGGCAAAACACTCATATACATAAAATGAAAAATAAATTTGTTTTTAAAATGCATTAAGTTAAATTAACATTTTTAAAAGAGTTTGAGCTGGGAATGGTGGCACATGCCTTTAGTCCCAGCACTCAAGAAGCAGAGACAGGCAGATCACTGTAAGATCGAAGCCCACCTGGTCTACATAGTATGTTCCAGGCCAGCTGGGGCTATAGGGAAACCCTGTCTCAAAAAAAAAAAACTAAAAACAAGACCTTGATTCCCCTGAGCAGCTCCAGTCTCTCCCCAAAATTGGTCCCCCTTATAGCCTTGGGCTTAGACCCGCTCCAGGTCTTCCATCTCATATGTCAGGATTAACTTCCTAAACCAGACTAGCTTAATCCTCCAGCTTAGTTTGTTAGACCCTCCACAGGCTGTCCCCACCCAAGCCTTGCCCTTGGGCTCCTAATCTGCTTGCCACAGACCTGTCTACTACCCTGACAAGTATACTGTACACCACTCATCAAAAAACTTCTTTTTGCAATAGATGGAGGCTATTACAGAGTTCCACAACTGGTCACACACAGAGAATATATGTCTGAGAGGTGTACAGCCCTAAGTGGCACATCTACAGTGAAACCTTGACACCTAAGGCTCATGGAACGTAGTGGAGCAGGAGGTAGAGAGAATACTAATACATTCCTCCACTCTCACCAACGACACTTCCCCATACAAAAGACTGCAGTACACACAGAAGGCCACAACCGGCCAAGGTGTAAAGAAGAAGAGACTTCAGAGTGTACAGCCCTGGATAGGACTCCTATATTAAACCTCACCCACCCAGGGCTCAGGGACTATTGCAGAAGAAGGGACAGAAATATTGTAAGAGCCAGGGCTGGTGCATGAACAAAAGGAAACAGAGGCTTTCAGGTCACTGGGAACTTGCTCATGTGAATTGCAACAATGATGATGGCGAGAACAAGACCCATGCTGACTCAATCAGACAAAAACTCAGCATAGAACTGGAGAAATGGGCAGCAGGCCCCAACCTTAGCCAAGGAACTGTTGGCAACTGATTACTGCTGGGTGAGAGAGAGCAGAGCTTCCATAAGGGAGTGACTCTAGATAAGCTGACTAGACTCCAGTGGATGAATTTACACTGAGGGGCATCTGGGTACAAATGCTTGACCAGATAGGACTTAACATATATGACAGAATGCATGAAATCCAGTAGGGGTAGCTATGAGGGACATGAGTGGGGGATGGGGTCTAAATCTGATTAATATCTATTATATGAAATGCATAAAAACTCAATAAAATGTTTTTTAAAAGATTAGACACATTATAAAAGCTAAAAACAAACAAAAAAGAGTTTGAGCAGAGATACCATATGCAGGTAGGCAAAGCTTCCCTCAGAAGCCAAGGGTTTTTAAATAAAAATTAAAGTGCCAGTGGTGAGCCATCTCCCTACAAATTGTTAGTTATGAAGGCCCCAGAATCCCTCACACACAAAAAATACAAGCTATTGCCAATGGTTTTGGTTGCCCACTAGAACTAGGTTGTAAGACCCTATTGTTGAAAATAGTATATGTTTTGGACATAAGGTTCAGGTAAACTGGAATTGAACTAGAAACTTCCTCCCTCCTGGCTAGTCTCTATTGTCCTAGAAGGTGGTATGCAGGCTGCTGGGGCAAACTATCATTAGGAGTCTTACTCAGCTATGACCCTGTGTGCTACACCAACTGGCCAGGCAAGACAATGTGTCCATTGATGACATAGTGGTAAGCCTGTTATGGAGGTAATCAAGTACATTTTGATTGGGTTTGAATCCCGCTCCACAGAATGGAATTCACACCTTATATTGCAAACCTGGTCATAAACCTGGTGGAGAGGCCCTAGCAGGGAAGCTACCACTGTTGTTTTTGCTAAATGGACATGATGTGCCCATCAAACTGCCTTCTAAATAAATTTTTCATTATGCACATAAATCAGTGCATCTGTCAGTTTGGTCAGAGAGGCTTATTTTTTACAGTAGATGCCAGTTACTACAGAGGTTTATTCTTGGTTAAAGTAATGAGACTAAAACTGACTTTTGAAAGCTAAACCCCAAATAGGACATGTATATCACTCTCTATCAAGCTCAGAGAACATCCCAGAAGAGGGTTCAGAAAGAATGTGAGAGCTGAAAGAAGGAGTAGAATGTCGTGGAATGTTTTCTTCTGGGCATGATGAAGCCATTGTACTCTGAAACTCTCAGTGGCTATGATTATCAGCACAAGACCTGCACAAAATTTGGCCATCAGCACTGTCACAGAGGGACAGAGGACATCACAAAGCCCCATTCCACCCTGAAGATATAAATGCAGTTAATGGATTCTTGGGAAGGAAGAGACATTTTCTTCAAGTGCTGTAGCTGATGGTAAATTGTGAATGCTCCTGCAAATAACACCTCACTCATGTTCCTCTAAGCATCCCCAATTAAACAGCAGACCACCAGAAAAAAAGTTAAAAAAAGAAAAGACATGACAATGGAAGCAGGACTGGTTAGGAAGAAGAAGTGGATGTCAGTGGAGAGAAGGGGAAGAACAAAGGATTATAGGTGGTAAGCATGATCAAAATACATTATACATATGAAATTCTAATGAAACTCATTATCACGTCTAATATATGCTAATAACTTAAAATGAGTGGCATTTTAAATTCATATGGAATAAATGGTCTATTCAATAAATGACACTGGGTTATCAGTTTTCTCTGAAGACAGGGGGAAATAGACATCTGTTCTTACCTCATATCACACACAAAAATTAACTCCAGATAGGCTAATTACCTAAATGTAAATAGCAAAACATCTAGAGTTAGAAATAGGTTTTCATAATGTAAAGATTAAAAAAAAGAATATGAGACAGGAAGCATTTTCTATATATAACCAATAACAGACTGATATACAGTATTTATTATTTGACTCATAAAAACTCAATAACAAAATACTAAACAGCCTAAATGAAAAAAGTAGACATTATGTGAATAAAGTTTCCAGTAAAAATCCAAATAACTAATATAGAAATTATGAACAATGAACAAGGATGTTATACGAATCAGAATAAGTTGGACTTCCATGGGACTGACAGATTATAAATCAATCTCAATGACTTAACACATGAATGTTTCATGTTCATAAGAAGTCAACTGAAAATCAGCAGCCTATCCAAGGTAAGCAATTCTCCACTAGGTGACTCTGGAATTAAAGCTGCAATGATCAAGGGGCTCCATTATCTCTATAGCCAACCTCCAGGCCCATGAGCAAACAAAAAGAGAGAGAAAGAGAGTAAAAAGAAAACAGGAAGGGCAGATGAAGAGAAGAGACAGAACAACAGACAGAGAGACAGGCAGAGAGGAGAGAGAAGCATGAATGTGAATCTGGGGAATTTTCTCTCTCTCAGCCAAGAAGTGGCCTACATCTCCCCTGTTCACAATTTTCCAGCAAGAACTAGTCACACAGTCCTGCAAGGAAAGTGGAAAGTGTTTTCTAATGTTCAGGAGGATTGGAGATATGAAGCACCAAAGACAACAAAGCGTAGGAATGAATTATAGGACTGAAAATGCAGGCATTGATTAATAATCAGAATGTGAACAGTTGATTCTCTTCAACATCCAATCTCCCATGCAGGAAACTATCACTCACCAGACCTCTATCCCAGACAAAGGAATGGAGGCTTTCTGAATAAATTAAACAGTGCTAGAAAGAAAGAAAAAAAAAATGCCTCTACCTTCTGACCCTGCTCCCTACCAGATTACCCTAAAATGAAATACACAGTCGACAAGGTTTGCACAAGCACAGAGTTCCCAAGCAGCTGTTCATTTCTTGCTACATTATTCTTATGGAAGAGGGCGCTCAGGGACAATCAGGTATTAAAGAAATTGTAATAAAAAAGGATCAATAATGAATAAACAGGGGGTAAAAAGCTCTATGAGAAACAGTAATAACTTGGGGAATAAAGACAACTTAAATGCTAGTAAAAACAAAACAATGTTAAACAACGTCCTTGGGGAGATTCAAGATATTGCAACCCTAAAACATGGACCAAAAGTTACAGCAAAAGGGCAATGAGAGGACAAGAAAGAGCTTGTATAAATTTAAAATGTGATTTCCAAACCAAAATTTGTGGCAACGTTGAGTACAAAGTTGAAAAAATTTCCAAGAGAATAGGTTTGAGAAGCAAAGCGATCGGTAATCTGAGCAAAAAGATTATAAATGTACAGGATAAACCCCCCAAACTATCCAAACCTGATTAAAAGCAGTTTCAGGAAAGCAAACTGCAAAATTGGAGAAGGAATTATCAGAGCAAATAACACAAGAGAATTTTATGGAACTTCATGAATAATAGTTTTTGTATTAGAGGGGACCCCAGTGCCCAGTGCAATTAATCAGAAATACACCACAATTTCTATGAAGAACTGAAATGGGAATTTTAATGGGAATTGCATTGAATCTGTGCATTGCTTTTGGTAGGATGGCCCATTTTCACAATATCAATCTGACAGATCCTTGATTATGGGAGGTTTTCCATATTCTAATATCTTCAATTTCTTTCTTCAATGTCCTGAAGTTTTATTACACAAGTTAGTCACTTCCTTGGTTAGATTTATTCCAAGATATTTTATTTTTTGAGGGCTGTCTTGAATGGGATCATTTTCCTGATTTGTTCTCAGCATTTTTGTTG
>NW_008331606.1:510709-513612 GCF_000622305.1 Nannospalax galili
GGTATATAGGAAGGTCACTGACTTTCGTGGGCTAATTTTGTATCCTCCTACTTTGCTGCATGTGTTTATCAGCTCTAGGAGTTTCTGGTGGAGTCTTTAGGGTCTTTCATGTACAGAATCATATCATCTGCAAGTGAAGCTACTTAGACTTCTTTTTTTCCAATTTGTATCTTCTTTATCTTCTTCACTTGTCTTACTGCTCTAGCAAAAATTTCAAGTACTATACTGAACAAGAATAGAGAGAGTAGACCATCTTGTATCATTCCTGATTTTAGTGGAAAGGTTGAGGTATTCTCCCTTTAGTAGGATATTGGTTGTGGGATTGTTGTGTTTTGCCTTTATTATGCTAAGGTATGTCCCCTGTATTCCTAGATTCTCCATGACATTTATCATGAAAGGATGTTGGATTTTGGCAAAGGCTTTTCTACATCTAATGAGCTGATCATGTGGTTTCTGTTCTTGAGGCTTCACAAGACAGGGTCTATCCCTAGTATTGATATCAGGGCCGAGAGCCTGTGGCTAGACAGGTCACAGCCTATAGGGGAGAACCTATTACAATTATTCTGAAAATGAACACAGTATGAAACCAATTACCAATTATTTATTGTTATACCCATAGATTAATGTATATCTCAGTTCTCACCAGAGAAGCTTCTTCTTGGCCACTAACAGAGAACCAAACCTAGTCAACTTGCAGGGAATAAGAGATTGTCGAGTACCGAGACCTAAATGGGACACCTATATCACACCCTCTCCTCCCAAAGTTCAGCAATCATTGAAGAAGAGGGGGTGGAAAGACTGTAAGAGCCTGAGGTCATGGACAATTACATGGAAACAGTCTTCTCCAGAAAGGAGGGAAGCTAACACATATGAATTCACAGCAATTGTGGCCACATGAACAAGACCTATGGAAACTCGAGCCAGATAAAATCACAGCATGGAGGGGTGGAAATACACAAGCTGATAGTTGATGGAAAAGAGAGAGTTTTCTTTAAGGGTGTGACACCAGGTCTACTGACCAGACTCCAGGGGATGGACCCACACCCAAGAGCATTTAGGGAACACAAATTATATTGGATATGCATTTAAAAAATAATAGAGGACGTTAAATCAGGGAGATTAGTAAGATGGGGGGTAGAGATGGGGCAGGGTGTCTGAATATGATCAAAATGCATTGTATGAAATTACCAATGAATCAATATAATTTTTTTTATTTTAAAAACTTAAACAAAATACACCACAAAAACCTCATCATGCTGAATTTTAGAACACAGAAAATAGAGGGAAGTGCAATCAACTTCTGAAAAGAACAAAAAAGATGACCTAGAAAAATATTTAAAAATCATACTGATATCACATGTCTCATCAGGAACTGAATGCTAAAAGACAAGTGAGCCACGCCTTCAAGCTCTGAAAGAGATGCAGTTTCAACTGAGAATTCTGAACTACAAACCTGTCAATCAGGTATGACAATAGACTCAAAATATTTTCACTCAGAAAGTTTCTCACACATTATTTATTCGGAAGTTACTTGAGGCTCCACTCCAGCAAGATAGAACACTAAACCAAAGAAAAAGAAGTGATTGAGATCCAAGAACCAATGGATCTACCCAAAGCTTGCAGTGAAATGAAGTCACGGGATGATTACTGTATATTAGGATCATAGAGAAATCAACCCAGGTTGGAGCAAGATAACAGAAGAATTCAGGGAGGAGATAGCCACAGAAAACATAGAAATTAAGAAATTGTGCACAAGGCTGCAGAGATGGATTAGCAGTTTAAGAACACTAGCTGTTCTTACAGAGGGCTGGGGATCCGTTCCCAGCACCTACAAAGCAGCTAACAATCCTCTGTAACTCCATGTTCAAGGGATCTGACACCTTCTTCTGGCCTTCATGGGAATTGCGTGCATGTGAAGCACTTCAGTTCATGCAAGCAAAGCATTCATACACACAAAATAAAAACAAATAAAGTTACCTCCCCCGCTGTTCTCTACTCCTGGTTTGGGCCCTGCGCCATCCCTGGTCTTGGGTCCCCAGACACCTGGGGAACCGGTGCTGCTTCCTGATCCTTTTCGCCCAGGCCAGCTTGGTGCCTTCCTTGGGCTCCAGGAGTACTGTTTCAGTGGGACCTGGCCCCGCCCTCACCTCTCCCTGCTTCCCCGACCTGCACCACTGGCTAATTCTCCTGGCCCGCTCTCCTGCTCTCAGGCCTCTCCTGGGGTAAGTTTACCATGCAGCGTGCAGCCCTCCGTGCCTTGAATCCCCCAGCCCCGCTCACCCTTCCATCTCCCCCGCTGTTCTCTACTCCAAGCTTGGGCCCTGTTCCATTCCTAGTCTTGGGGCCCCAGACACCTGGGAAGCCAGTGCTGCTTCCTGACCCTTTTCACCTGGACCGGCTTGGTGCCTTCCTTGGGCCCCAGCAGTACTGCCTCCGGACCCCGCCCCACCCTCACCTCTCTCTGCTTCCCTGGTCCTGCAACACCCGCCAGCCTCTTTCTGGGTCTGATAGCCTCTTTCTGGGACTCCGAGGCTTACCTTGCCTCTCCCTGATCCTTTGCATCCAGTACAACCCAGCTACTCAATCCACTCCCTCAGAAATCTTGGGGCTTATTCCCACCCCATCTGCCTTTGCATCCCTGCGTATCACGGCCATGGCCAGGATCTCAGGTCAGTCCAACACCCAAGTTCCTGAGGCCAAAATCATTCTTAGAAGATTCCAGACCCAAGGAGAAAGTCTGAAAACATCTGACCCACATTGGAAGTGGGCCACCGCGGAACTCCTGAAGACAAAATCAGTCCAGCCACATCAATATAAAATCAAAAGAGAGAACCAGAAGCTTAGACAAACCAGCTCTTCATACCCAAAAAGTAAACCACAAAGACACATAAAGTTCAAAAAAA
>NW_008331606.1:518691-525254 GCF_000622305.1 Nannospalax galili
TCTTTTTTAAATGTTAAAACCTCATTTAATTTTATGTCTTATAGAGTTTATAATGAGTAAAAGATTGTACAAGTGTAATAATTCATCTGTAAACCTAAAAATATACAGCCAATTTTGAAAGAGAAAAAAAAAACAAATTTAAAAAGAGATAATGTACACCATACTTTAAAAATAGAACAACCTGAAGAGGTAAGAAAGTCAGACAATGCCTTAGAATTAGCAGAGACATCATGCAATAAAATAGTTAATATGTTGTCAATGTAACCTTGTGGAAAAACCTGCTTAATGATGAAATCCATCCAAGGAAGAGAGGATCCAAATAAAAATCTTATAGGATTCTTTGGTACAAAGCAGACATGTAAATGAATGGAACAAAACACAAGACCCAAACATGAGTTGACACAATTTCAGCCACTTGATATTTGGCAAAGAATACATACTGGAGGAAAGACATCATCTTCAACAAGTAGGACTGGCAAAACTGTATCTCCATCTGTAGAAGAATGAAATTAGACCCATGTCTATCACCCTTCACAAAAGTCAATACCAAATGGATCAAAGACTTCAATGTGAATCCTGAAACTCTGAAACTGTTAGAAAAAAATACTAGCAGTACCCTCCAAGATATAGGTGCAGGAAAGGACTTTCTAAATTAAACATCAGTTGCTCAGAAATTTAGGTCAACAATCAACAAACAGGTTTCATCAGACTAAGAAGTTTCTGTTCAGCAAAGGAAAAGAAAACCAATCAAGTAAAGAGGAAGCCCACAGAGTGGGAGAAAAACTTCACCACCTTTGCATCTGATAAGGAATTAATATTCACAATTTACAAAGAACTCAAAACAAAGAAACAAGAAAACAAATGACCCAGTTAAAAAATGGGCTATGGATCTGAACAGAGAGCTCTCAGAAGAAGAAATAAAAATAGCTAAGAAACTCCTAAAACATGCTCAATAGCCTTAGTAATTAAGGAAATTCAAATAAAATTAATTTAAGATTTTATCTTACCCTAGTCAGAATGGCTAAGATCAACCGAACAAATGACACCAAATGCTGGTGTGGATGTGAGGAAAGGGGAACCCTCATTCATGGCTGGTGGGATTGCAAACCGTTACAACCACTGTGAGAATCAGTGTGGAGAACCCTTAAAACACTAAAATTAAATATATCATATGTTGCAGTTACATCATTCCTTGGCATCTACCCAAAGGACCCATCCTACTGTAGAGATACTTGCACAGCCATGTTTGCTGCTGCTCTTTTCACAATAGTTAAGAAGTGGAAACAACCTAAATGTCCTTCAACTGATTAGTGAATAATTAAACTGTGATACATTTATGCAATAGAGTTCTATTCAGCAGTAAAGAAAGATTAAATCATGAAATTTGCAGGTAAATGAATGGAACTAGAAGTTGTTATACTAAGTGAAGTAACAGACTCAGAAAAACAGGTGATGGATATTTTCTCTCATTTGAGGATCTTAACTTCAAATCCTTAGGTGTGAGTACATATCCTGTTGTGCAAATGTGACTCAGTAACCCTTAACATATATGACATAATGCATGAAATCTGGTGCAGGGCTGCTATGGGGAGTATAGATAGGGGAGGGGAATCTACATATCATCAACATGCATTGTAAGAAATTTGCAAAAACTCATTTGGTCAATGTTCAGGGAACAAGAGGCTACAGAGTGCTTATCCCTGAATAAGACACATATTTCAAACCTCTGCCTCACAAGGCTCAGGGATGATTGTGAAAGAGAAGGTGGAAAGACTGTAAGAGCCAGAGTGGGTAGATGACTACAGGGAAACATAGTCTTCCACACAGCTGGTCATTTACTCATATGAACTCACAACTACGTGAAAGCATGCACAAATCCTATGCAAGCTGAAACCAGACAAAATCCCAGCCTAGACACGGAGAAGTGGGTAAGAAATCCCAACCCAACCTAAGGAACTTTTGGCAACTAATGGCTGCTGGCGGAGGGAACAAGTCTTATAAGGAAGGGAATCTTGGTGGGCGCAGTGGATGGACCCACACTTAAGGACATTTGGAGACACAAATCAAACTATATATATAACCCAAAACTATGAAAAGGGAGATTACAGGGACCGCCCACCTTAGGCAATGGAAAAACTCCATTCCATCAATTATCAATCTCCCCTGAATATAAGATTAGCAATAAAAATAGAAAAGACAATTGTGGCTACTGGAAAGACTTTTTAACTTTCTTCCTCTTTCTTTCTTGTCTGAAACATAGACATAAGTAAAACTCCTTGAAAATGAAAGCCACACACTAATCCTGGCAAATCAGGAAGCAGGAAAAAGTTGGATCACTAGTGAATTCTGGGGGGTTTTTTGTTTATTTTTGTTTTTGTCTTTTTGTTTTATTGTTTGTTTTTTGCTTTTGGTTTTATATGACATGGGTTTTGATGTAGATCTTTGTAGCTCCGGCCAACCTCAGACTGACAATCAATGAGTCTCAGCCTCTCAAGTGCTGGGATTAAAGGAGTGACTCACCAAGCCTGGATCAAGATTAAATTCTTGTATGTTTGTCTCTATAGATATGCCTATAGTGTATTTTGGAAAACAAAATATATAGAAGACTGCTACAACATGAAACAAATGCTATAGGCTTGACAATGCAATATAATATTTTATAAATAAACATATTGTAAAAGAAGGGTAAATACATAGGATTTCCTTATTTTTCATAGCAAGACACAAACTGATATTATTTAAAATTGGTAAAACTTTTAAAAAACACATCAACCTTTTTAGATTTTTTTCATCATTTTTTCAACTTTAAAGGGATCTGCTGGAAATAGACATCCTTGTGGAAAATAAATGTTGTTTAAAGTATACAATTTTCTATATATTATATAATTTTGCATATTCTGTTAAACTTTAGTGAAATTATATTTTTATTATAATATATGTAATATGACCCAAGTGTTATCAAAACTTGGTTCCTTGAGACCCAGGCATGGTGGCACACACCTTTAATCCCAGCACTTGAGAGGCAAAGGCAGGTAGACCTCTGTGAGATGGAGGCCACCCTGGTCTACATAGTGGTTCCAGGCCAGCAGGTACTACAGGGACACCCTGTCTCAAAAGAACCAAAAAAGTTTTTTAAAAACAGAAATTAATCCCTTTCACATATCACTTGTGTGTGTATGTGTGTGTAGACAATGAGATACATGAAATTCTGTTAATCTCATGTTAATGGTAGTCATATCAGGATGGTGAGATTTAGGGTAGTTTTAGCTCTCAACTTTTTATTTTGAATTACTAGAATTTTTATAATCAACATGTACAATTTTTATAAGAACAATAAAATCATTTTTTAAATTCAGAGATTAGAGTCAAAGGTCTCCAAAGATCTCTGAGCTCTAAAACTGTGATTTAATGTTCTATGAAAAAAGCACAGATCCATGATTCAGCAGTAATGTTCAATCATCTTTTTCAATAAATGTCATCTCACTGACTTGTTTATCCTCCTTTGATCTCTGACCTTTGTTTAGGCTCAGGGCCTGTAGGAAAATCACTCCATGACCTCGAAGAATCTTATGGGACAATGTGTTCTCATCAACTCAAAATGAATATTTTAATACAAATGAAAAGCTAAAACCAAGAAGCTGTGTTTTTTCCCAAGAGAAATGAAGATAGATTCATTTACACATAATGTATTCTTAACATTTAATGAAATTATCATCTCTTCCTTTTAAAACGAGTCCAAATATATATTTTTTAGTTTATTTTTAATATTTCATTTATTATTTTTATTGTATGTGTACTAGTGTATTGCCTGAATGTATGTGAGTGTACCCATGTCATGCAATGCCACAGAGGTCAGAAGAGGGCTTCAGATTCCCCTGGAACTGGAGTTAAGGAAGATTTGTAGCCGCCATGTGGGTGCTGGGAATCGAACTTGGGTCCTCTGCAAGAGCAGTCAGTGCTCATAACCGCTGAGCCATCTCTCCAGCCCCCAAATATATTTTTTTCTTCTAATCTCCCACCTTTTTGTACTCTGCCTTTGAACAAACTCTAATGTTCTATCTATATTTGGCCAAATACCATTTATCTCACAAAACTCAATATTCTCTTACCACTATAAGCATATGGCAAATACCTCTGCTACAACACTTCCCAGAATCACCATGTGTAATTCGCAAGGAGCTGAAATACAGCCTATAATCACTTGCCAAACCAAGTCACGTTGTACCTGCCTAAAGGAGGTCTCCTTACTAAATTTTCACAGAGTACTTTATAGGGTTATGTTAACTCTTAGAATTAATTGTTTGGGTCCTTGGCATATACCCAAAGGACTCATCGTACTGTAGAGGTACCTGTACATCCGTGTTTGCTGCTGCTTTCTTCACAATAGCTAAGAAATGGAAACAACCTAAATGTCCCTCAGCTGATGAATGGTTAATGAAAATGTGGTACATCTACTCAATGGAGTTCTCCTCAGCAGTAAGAAAAGATAAAATCATAAAATGTTCAAGTAAATGGATGGAGCTAGAGTGTTATACTAAAATGAAATAACACAAACGAAGAGCAAGCGACATGTTTTCCCTCTTTTGTGGACTGTAGTACCAATCCCTTATATGTGAGTATATAAAATCTGATGTAACACAAGGAGCCAGCTAAAGGCAAAGGATACATGGAAGTAAAGGAAAAGAAACAACCTGAAAGGGGGATAGTAGGGAACAGATGTTACCTCAGGGAGGTAGAAAAAGAGGGAGTAATCGACAGGGAGGAGAGGAGGGAGGGACATGCAAGGGACCATGATGTGGGGGAGGGAGGGAAGTCAGGAAAGGAAAGATGGCGGAAGTCGGGAGGTATTGGGGGGAGGGTGGGGATGATGGGGACACTGTGACTAGGAAGGGAGGGAGGAGGGAGGCCAGATGGGAGAAAAAAGAGTGATGAGTGAATCTCAGGGGCAGGGGTGGGGGTAGGAAACCTAGAGGGAAATGCGATGCCCTAGAAACCCTATGAGAAATGCATGTAGTGTCTGAACATTAATGCATATGTATACCTAGGAGCTACTTGGCAGGGAATGCAGTGCCAGATAGAGGGGACCTCCCTTAGAGCAACAAACATGCTGTACAGCACTCATCAAAGAAGCTTCTTTTTGCGACAGATAGAGACTACTGCAGAGTTGTACATCTGGTCAGGCACAGAGAACACACACCTGGGAGATGCCCAATACTAGGTAACACATCTGCACTCGAATCTCTACAACCAAAGCTCATGGAACAAAGCAGAATAAGGGGTAAAGAAAGAGCTAATGTACCCCTCAACTTACCGGTGAGGCTTCCATGTACATCAGAGTGTCATACATACAGAAGGCCACAACTGGCCAAGTTTTGGAGAATAAGAGACTGTAGAGTGGAGGATGGGACTCTTATATGGAACCTCACCCACCCATAGCTCAGGGACCATTGAGGAAGAGGAGGCAGAAAGATTATAAGATCCAGGGCTGGTTCATGAACATAAAGAGGTGGAGGTTTCCAGGCCACTGGAGGCTTGCTCATGTGAGCATGTAGCAGCAGTGGCATCAAGCACAGGAGCCATGTCAGCTCAATTAAACAAGGGCTCAAAATGGAAGTGAGAAATAGGTGTCAAGCCAGCACTAGATAGAGAATTATTTGAGACTGGTTGCTGCTGGGTGAGGGAGAGTATGGCTTACATACGACCACTGGATGGGCTGACAAGACTCCAGTGGACGCATTTACACTGAAGGACATTGGGGTACAAACACCTGAATGCATAGGACTCAGCATGTATGGCAGAGTGCATAGGGTCCCCAGTAATGTCATGTATCTGGAGGTTTCTCCCAGTGACGAACTGCGTTGAGTTTCGATATCCCTTAAATGTCCTTTACTGTGGAACAGTTTCTTCTGTGATGTTGGCCTTATGATGGATGGCATTGATGTTTGAAGAATCTACACCAGTTATTTGGAGGAATGACCCTCAATGTGAAATTATCTGATTGTATCCTCATGACTAGACTCAAGTAAGACATTTGGGCATGTGGTCTTTTTATGAGATGTGCTTTCTCAGTGCAGGCATTGTTATTGGTGCTGTTAAATTGGATAGCTTGATTAAGGTGGCTCCAGCTTTATTGAATCATCTAGTCACTTAGTGGTGACTGCAGGAACTTGTTGAGAATAAAAACTGCCTTTAAAACAATTTCCTTTGGGGCTGGAGAGATGGCTCAGGGGTCAAGAATGCTAGCTGCTCTTGCAGAGGATCAGAGTTCAGTTCCTAGGACCCACATGGTGGCTTACAACTGCCTATAATTCCAGCTCCAGAGGAGCTGATGCCCTCTTCTGACATTTGTTAAGTACCCACATGCATGTACATACGCAAAAGCTCACACACACATACACACACACACAAACACACACACACAACACACAGAGAGAGAGAGTTCATTTCTCCTGAGACTTTGAATTCATCATAAATCAAAACTATGCAATGTTCATCTTTCACTCCCAGCATCTATCAGTCCCTCAAATGCAGTAAAAACTTAACATTCCTGTAACAGATTCTAA
>NW_008331606.1:525498-527225 GCF_000622305.1 Nannospalax galili
TAGGAATGATTTATAATATTGATATAATCTAGAGACTTTTATCTAAACTCAGAACTGCAAAGTTACAATTTATAATATAAACAAGCTCACTGAGTCATGTGCTCATCTTATGACATGGGCACATGCATGACCTTAATCCCTCAGGACCCTTCTTTACCCTCCATGCAAGATAGTGTATGAATGTATATATGTATGCTTGCATATCAAAGCCCTGAAAATAGTGTGCTTTTCTCATTGAAAGAAATTCAATGAGCTTGATAATCTAGGCCTGGGGATCAAAGGGCAAGGTTCTCTGATAAGATAAGGGCTGGCCCTGAATTCTACTTTCCCATTTCATGTTGGAGATACTGTTTCATAAAAGAATGAGCAAAGCCCCTACTTGGAAGCAGAGTTCCTAGAGACATCTGAAGGAAGAGGTACTCAGCAGTTCGGGTTCACTCTTGGCCTTAAAAGAGATGCTAAGAGTTAGGCTGTTTCTTTATTAAAGCAAAACCAGAATTTGGCTTAGAAATACCAGAATTAGAATTTTTCTCTTTTTATTTATGTTGAAAAAATACATTTTAAGATCTTCAGGGGAAAAAAAGAAAGAAAGAAAAACAAACATTTAGTGAGTAGTAGCTATGCATCAGGAGCCTCACATATATTGTCTCGCTTTATGTTTCTTAGTTGTGACAGTAAAAATATCTAATAATCAGGATATCATGGGCACCCATCAATCATAGTGGACACAGGCCCAGTAAGAACAGAGCTTAACTATAAATAAGTGTCCCACCCATGCTGTGACTGAAATGAATGTCAGCCCTGAGCATGTCATGCCCACAATACAGATGGGCAAATGAATCCTCAGAGGTAAGATAATGTGTCACGTTCACATTCCAGCAAAGAGAAAAAGATGCAATTAAATCCCAGTTGAGTTGTATTTCCAAAAGCTGTACCATCCTTAAACTTTGTCTCTGATACCTAGAATGAGAGTGGGAACTTGGAGTAAGTTTCTGGACATCTACTACAATATCTATTCACTAGTCTATTTCACCTCCCAAACCAGGAGTAAACAGAGTATATCATTCTAATTTCCTTATCCCCCATATCACACACAAGTATTCATGCTGCTTTACAGTCATGTTTGTGTCTTAATAAATCTGAGAAGCCCATTTTTATTATTTTATACACTGAAATGGTGATCAACAAAGGGCAATTATTGATTAATGCTCTTGGCTCCTTTTGTATTTCCTAAAGTCTATATTCTTTAAATGTGAGCTACATAATGCAGCTCCTTTTGGCAAATATATTTCAACTTCTGGAAAACATGCCCACCACAATGATGTCTTATGCAAGTTCAAGGAAAACTTTATATCAAATACATTTTATTATTGATCAAGGAATTCCATCTTGTTTTAAAGGGTCAAGTCTCATATGAATCATTATGTGTCCATATGTAGATGAAAGTATTTACTGAATCCTTCAACCAACCATTGCATACACAGTGTTCAGAAATTGTGCATCAGGAAAGATATCAGTAAGAATAAAATCACTCAACAATGTTTAGTTTTCTTTGATATTGTTTTCCATTACAGTCCTGTGAGAGATTCTAATAAATCTGTTTCTACTATGAAATAAGTTCTTTCCTATAAAGAAAAGAGGATTTGCATTCTTTAGGTCAGTTTTACTGGAATGTCATATTAACCTACAGGCAATCTAATCAATATTATCTGAGGCCAAAATTTATT
>NW_008331606.1:527251-535395 GCF_000622305.1 Nannospalax galili
CTAAATAAAGTACCACTTAAAAATGCTTTCCAACACATGGTCTTTTTATATTTTTTTTGCAAAAAGAGTGATAAATGCTTAAACACTTTAAATAAGAAATGCTAAAAAGGGTTTAGCATTTAAAACAAATCAACTAAACCGTGAAATGCATTGTTTACACCAGTATAACTACACAGAATGTACTATATGCATATTTTTGTGATCTAAGTTTTGTATCCTCTTTCTAAGTCATAGGAGTAGTGTTCAAAATATTTAATTATGATATAGGCATCAGCAAATCAAAATGGAAGCTAACCTTAGCCTAGAGCAGAAACCTGGAGCACAAATAACCTATCGTTGCTGAGAGGTTAGAAGTCATTGGAAATCTCAGGAATGGATCAGGTCATGTAGGGCCTAACTCAGATGGTTATTAAATCATTGTTAGTATTGTATTTTAATTGATATTATTAAAAACCACCAGTATCTTGCATTCCATCTGGAAAATCAATGCTGCCAGTCAATACACAGTACTCACTACTCCCATTTTCCCCATTTCTCCCTTGATAATCCCTGTCTCCTATTCGCCCCCTGTCTTGAACTTCTTCCCTTTTACTCCCATGGTTCCTTTCCATTTTCAGGACTCCTGCATTTATATCAGGATTTATACTCACATATAAAGATTTGGAGCTAAGATCCACAAATGAAAGAGAACATATCACTTGTTTTTCTGAGTCTGTGCTACTTCACTTAGTATAACAGTTTCTAGTTCCATCTATTTACCTGCAAATTTCATGATGTCATTTTCCTTTACTGCTGAGTAGAATTCCTTTATGTAAATGCATCACATTCATTATCCACTCATCAGTTGAGGGACATTTAGGTTGTTTCTATTTCTTAGCTATTGTGAAAAAAAAAAGCATCAACAAACATGACTGTGTAAGAATCTCTGCAATAGAATGAGTCTTTTGGGTATGTGCCAAGGAGTGGTATAACCAGATCATATGGTAGGTTCATTTTTAGTTTTTTAAGAGGATGCACACTGAGGGACACCTGAGGATATAAACTTGACTTGATAGGCTTTAACATATATAACAGAATGCATGAAATCCGGTGGGGGGGCCTATATAGGGGTGTGGATAGGTGAGGAGGGTCTAAATATGATCAAGATGTATTGTATTAAATGCAAAAAATTCAGTAAAAAATGTTTAATGTGTATCACTACTTGCCAAACACCAAGCCCTCCTCTGTTCAACTACTCTACTCTTAACCCCTACTACTTAGGCAGCCATGTTACATACCCCATGAATTTGTTCTGCACTAGCCACTGCCACTGGAACTCAGGATGGATTCACAACCAGATGTCAAACCTTGAGTGGCTGGCACAAAAAGATAAACTGGCCGGCTGACCATATTCCCAACTTTGGAATTTGAGTTTGGAAGCATGAAGAGATTGATATACATGGAGGCAACTCCTTCCCTAGCAGGAAATGAAGATGGGGCAGGTGCTGGTGAAAGTATCACTGAATACACAGAGGATGAAAACAAACAGTTGGGGTTCAACCCAAGTGGCAGCAGTTAATCACAAAAATAACTGTAGACATCACAATCGGCACACAAAGAATGGTGGCAAACCAGCTGTCAGGAGTGACAGAACACAGGAAAACCTGTTTGAGGTTTACAAAATGTGGGGTATTCAGAAACACAACCTAGAGAAGTTTTCCTGAATCTAACTTACCAACGATACAATGAAACCCACTTCTACCCAGCTACCAAAAGCCTAATTCAAACTGGAATGCAAGAGTGGCAATTCACAAAATGCGGCCCCTGGAACAGCACAGCAACTCCACCTTGGAACTTGCTAGAAAAGCAAATTACCACTGAATTTGTAACGCTGAGGGTGGAGTTCATCAGTCTGTGGTTTAAACAGGCCATCTAGGTGGTTCTGATCAAAGACCAAGTTTGAATAAAAAATAAAAATAAATAAAAAAAATTAAAAAAACATAAACCAAGTTTGCGCAGGATTACCTGGAATCAGACTGATACTGCCATTGGGGCATCTCAGAGGCAACACACCTCAGAGGTAGATTCTCCAGTTTCTCAGAATTGATGATGAAGAAATTCACTTCTCTGCAATACATTTATGCTCACTGCCTCCAGCAGATAATTCATCACCTCCAAGCAACAAGCATGGGCAGACCCAGGAAATAAAGATATGAAGATGCTTCCTAAAGATTATACAGAGTTTGACAAGCAGATTTTAATGTATTCCTTTGTCATGGCTTCCAAAGAAAATTGGTTTAACTGTGTCTTGGAAAATGGGGAATTTTGGTTAACATGTCATAGACAAATTGTTTCAGGCAAAGACAAATTTGTTACTGCATAGAAGAGAAATATTAGTGTACTAATGGGCAAGAAATAAACTATAAGCAAGCATCGCTTGTGATCCGCTAATGCACCACCTGCCTGCATCCTGTTGCTTATAATGTTCAGTTTTATATTCTATCACTTCACCCTTTAAACATGGGTTGTGTCCCCTGCCTGAGCTGTAGCCAAGACAGTGGAGTTAGTTTTCTACAAGTGAAGGTACATATTTGTACCTGTATGACTTTCCCACTTAAAAAATTTAAAAAAAAATAGCAGGTAGAAATAAGAGCCAAGTTTCGGGCTAGAGAGATGACTCAGTTTTTAAAAGTACTTGCTGCTCTTGAAGAGGACCTGGGCTCCGTTCATAGCACCCACACACATAGTATAGTACATACATGTAGGCAAAACACTCGTATACATAAAATACAAATAAATGAATTGTGGTGCAACAGTGGCACAAATATTATAACCAAACACCTTCTAACTGTATTTAAAGCCTGCTTCACAACAGGGAGTCCATACCTGAAACTGTTATCATGGTGAGAACCGGTGGCTAGGAAAATCACAGGACACAGGGAGAAGCTGCTACTATCATTCTGCTAAAGAGAACATTAAAAGACTCATAATGACTTATTGTTAGACCATAGATTAGTACTTCTCTCAATGTTCACCAGAGAAAGTTCTTCTTGCAGCAGACGGTGATTAACACAGAGATCCACTAATGGTCAGCATGCAAAGAATAAGAGACTGTAGAATGCTCAACACTAAATATATATATATATTGCATTTCTCTTCCCAAGGCTCAGGGTTCACTGTGGAGGAGGGGACAGAAAGATTGTAAGAGCCAAATGTGGTAAATGAAGACAAGAAAGCTTTCTTGTCTGGATATTACAGGATAGTTGCAAATATGAACCTACAAGATCAAGACAGCATGCACAAGACTTGGGCAAACCCAAGACAGACAGGGGCCCAGCATGGATGGAGGATGTGGGCAGGAAGTTCCAACCCTACCTGAGTATCTATTGGCAATTGATGAATGCTGGGAGAGGCAGAGTCATTTTTCTTTACTGGTGTGATACCATGTAGGTTGGCCAAACTCCAGGGAATACACCCACACCTAAGAGGATGTGGGAGGCATGAAATAGAATCAACAGGCTTTAAAAAAAAACAAAAATTTTTAAATAAATAAAAATTGAAAAAGAGGTTCCATTGTAGATGTGTCATTTAGGGCTAGGCATGTCTCAGACATACTCTTTGTGTGTGAACTTTTGTAGAACTCTGTAATAGCCTCCATTTGTTGCAAAAGAAAAACTTCTTTGATGAGTGGTATACAGTATACTTGTCTGTAAACATAAGGATCCATATTTATCATATAGTAAGAAACTTCATTTTTCTAGAGATATGACAGAGATACAGTTTTCTCTGGGATCTATGACCAGCCATGTGTATTTGGCTATATTTACAGAGTCACCCATGAGTTACCTACCATTGAGAAGGTTTAATTAAGTCCAATTAGATAGCTGGTGATTACCCCCTAGATAAATGTGCCACTGCTGCACCAATAGAGACAGTTTGCTGTGCCTCTACACCTAAGGCTCATGGAACATAGTGGAACATAGGGTAGAGAGAACATTAATCATCCCTCAACTCTCACCAGTGAAGGTTCCTCATAGAACACACTGCGATGCACACAGAAGGCCACAAATGGCTACGTTTTAGAGAATAAGAGACTTCAGAGTGTGTCTCTGGATAGGACTCCTATATTAAGCCTCACCCACCCACAGCTCAGAAACCATTGCAGAAGAGGGGGCAGAAAGATTGTAAGAGCCAGGGTTAGTGCATGAACATAAGGAAACCAAGGGTTCAGGTCACTGGGAACTTGCTCATATGAATTGTAACAATGCTGATGGTATGCACAAGACCCATGATGACTCAATCAGACAAAAACCTTGCATAGAACTGAGGAAATGGGCAACAGGCCCCAACGTGAGCCAAGAAACTACTGGCAACTGATTACTGCTGGGCGAGGGAGAGTAGAACTTCTCTAAGGGAGTGACTCTAGATAGGCAGACTAGACTCCAGTGGATGAACTTGCACAGAAGGACATCTGGGTAAAATGCTTGACCAGATAGGACTTAACATATAAAACACTGAGTGAACTCCAGTGGGGGTTATGGGGGGCAAAGATGGAGGAGGGGGTTTAAATTTAAGATTTATTATATGAAACTCACAAAAACTCAATAAAAACATACATTAAAATTTGTTTAAAGAAAAGGACACAAAACAATGAAGGACATAAAAATCAGGGGGAGGTAGTGGTGAGAGTGTAGATGGGAAGAAGCTTTGAATATGATCAATACACATTGTATGAAATTTCAGAATCAATAAAAATTTAATGAAACAAAATAAATAAATTTTGGATATTTAAATATTTTTATTATTTTTATTTTACGTGTATGAGTATATTGCTTGCATGTCAGTAGGTGCGCCTATGTCATGCAAATGCCCGTGGAGGTCAAAAGAGGGTGTTGATTCCCTGAACTCAAGTTATGGACAGTTGTTAGCCACCATGTGGGTTCTAGGAATAGAACCCAGGTCCTCTGCAAGAGCAGTCAGTGCTCTTAACTACTGAGCCATCTCTCCAGTCCCCCGTTGTCATTATCTTGTTGATAATCATTTATCTTCTTTATTATAGTGTATATTCCACATATGTCATTCTTCAATTTTGCTTCAACAGTATTTACTGAAGAGCAACTTTTAGTACAAAGTAGACTAGAATTATTCTTTTTTTTCCTCTTTTTGTGTATTTTTATATACTTTTTTAAGAATTTTATACATGAGTACATAGTATTTATACATCATTTCCATGACTCCCTCTCTGCTCTCCAATTTCTCCCGTGTCCTTCACCCAACTCAAATTCATTAACCTCTTCTATAATTATTAGTTTTATATATTTTTCATAGATAAATACATTATTTTATAAGTTCACTTAAAATACATATTATGGGGCTGAAGAGATGGCTCAGCAGTTAAGAGCATTGCCTGCTCTTACAGCGAACCCAAGTTTGGTTCCCTAAACCCACATGGCAGTTCACAACCATCCATAACTCCAGTTCTAGAGGATTTGATGCCCTCTTCTGACCTTTTCAAGCATTGCACATATGTGGTACACTTATATACATGAAAGCAAGGAATTCATATGCAGATGGTTTGCACAGCACTAATAAATAATTTTTTAAAGTTTAAAAAAACAGGAGAAGCCAAGTGTGTTGGTGCACACTTTCAACCCCAGTACTTGGGAGGCAGGGGCAGGCAGATCTCTATGAGATCGAGGCTAGCCTGGTCTATGTAGCAAGTTCCAGGTCAGCTGACATTACAGGGAGTCCCTGTCTCAAAAATAAAAATAAAATAAAATTAAAATAAAAAAATATGAGAAATAAATATTATTTATGTGGTATGAAAAGCCAAAAGTAATTATATTATTTAATAAGCCTATTTGAAAATACATATATAATATATATGTGGATGTGTATATGTGGCTGAAAGCTATATAACAAAAATCATAGTGCCAGGCAAGAGATACCTCCATTCAGGTTGTTGGTAAGGGTATTCCAAGATACTCCCAAAACAATATAGGCTATTGCCACAGTTCTTGATTGCCTCACACATCTTGAAAATACCATGTACTTCAGAGCAATTGTGACTAGCTCTCTTACTATCTGAAGATACTACATAATCTGCCAAGGGAGAAAGCTAATCAATGGTCCCAGCCAGCTGTAAAGCCTATGAACCATAATAATGACCAGCCCAGAAAATTATCTCTATTGGTGCAATAATGGCACCTTCATGTTGGGAGTAATCAACAGATGTCTAATTAGAATTAAGGCCCACTCAATAGGAGAGAATTCATGGATAGAACTGTAACACATACCTATGTACACATGGCTTGAGAGGTCATAGACCCTAAGGAAGAACCTACTTCCATCACTTTCCTAGACCAACGTAATTTCTTACTATATTCTAAATACATATCCTTATATTTACAGACAAGTATACCTCTCATTACTAATCAAAGAAGTTTCTTTTAGCAACAGATGGAGACTATTGTAGAGTTCTACAACTGGTCAAATGCAGAGAAGTAGTATCCAAGGTGCTCATCCCAGAGTGACACATCAACAATGCAACCTCTATACCTAAGGCTCAGGAAACATCATGGAAGAATGTAGAAAAAAAGAATGTAAGAGCCAAAGAAATGAGACACCTGTTGTTTGTTACTGCATTCTAGACATGATAGGAAAGCTATACCAATGAAATCTCCACACTACGGTAGTCTAACAAGATCTGCATAATGACAAAACCAGTTGACATGCCAAGGTGAATGGGAGAAACTTCAAATGGACCCACCTCAAGATGAAAAACTATAGGCAATCAATGGATGCTGAGGGAGGGAGGGAGGGAGGAAGGAAGGATCTGTTTACTCCAGGGACTAGATCCCTGAGAAGTTATCTAATCCCAAGTAGGCAGCCCTAAACACAGGTACAAACAAGCACCATTAGATGGATTCAAAGAACTTTGTGTGTGTGTGTGTGTGTGTGTGTGTGTGTCTGTGTGTGTGTGTGTGTGTGTGTGTGTGTGTGTGTGTGTAAAATAATAATCAAGAAGATGACCCGCAGGCCTCTCTCCGGGGTAAATCGATAGCACCCTTGATTCCCACAGCCTCATTCACCCTCCCATCTCCCCCACCCATCTCTCCTCCTAGCCTGGGACCTGTCCCATTCCTTTTCTAGGCACCCCAGACACTGGGGGAACCACCACTGCTTCCTGATCCTTTGCATCCAGACCAACCCAGTTCCTTCTCAGGTCCCCAGGAGCCCTCTGGGCCTGGTGCTGCCCTCACCTTCCTCTGCTTCCCTGGGCTTCACAACCCACCAGCCTCTTTCCTGGACACCAGGGCTGACCTTTCCACTTCCTGATCCTTTGCATCCAGACCAACCAACTGCATTCAGTGCAGTCCCCAAGAGCCCTTGGGGCCTCTTCCCACTCCCATTTCCCTTTGCATCTCTGGGTGGCATGGCCACCAGCTGTACTAGACCAGCATCTTTCCTGGGCCCTGCTCCCAGGCCAGTCCAGTCCCCAAATTCGTGAGAGCAGCATTTTTCCTGGAGGGATCCAGACCTTAGGAGAAAGCCTGAGAGCATCTGATCCTCATCTAACTTGGGCCTCTGTGGGAACTCCTGAAGACAAAAAGCAATCTGGCCACTCCAATAAAAAATCAAAAGAGAGAACCGGAAGCTTACAAGAACCAGCTTTTCATGCTCAAAAAGTAAATCACAAAGACACGTAAAGTTTACAAAAAGAAGCAGACCTAAACCTGAAGGCTTGAGTCTCACACAAGAATCAGAAACTAAAACCACAAAGACACATAAAGTTCAAAAAAGAAGAAGAACTAAACTTGAAGGCCTGAGTATCACACAAGAGTCAGAAACTACGAAAGAAATTCACATGTCAAAATCACAGAGAAAAAATAATAACATGAAAAACCAAAATAACATATCCCTCTAGAGACAATGCAGGACATGGAAGTCAAAAGAAAAATTATAAACATGGTAAAAGAATTGAGTGAATTTAAAGAACAAAGCAATCAAAGAACTGAAGGAAGATAGAGATAAACTTCTGAAAGAACTCAGAAAAGAGCTAGAAATACTGAAGATTAATCAGGCTGAAATGAAGAAGGAAGTGAAATACTCAGTAAGCCAATTAGAAAGGACAGGAGAAAGCCTCACCAATAGGATGAATGAAA
>NW_008331606.1:535437-535949 GCF_000622305.1 Nannospalax galili
AAACTAGAACGCTCAAGCAAAGATTATGAAAAATTTAAGAAAGCACAAGAATGGAATATGCAGGAATTGTGTGACACCATAAAAAACCAAACTTCAAACTTATGGGCACATGGGAAGGAGAAGAATCTCAAGATAATGGCATACACCAGATCTTCAACAGAATCATGGAAGAAAATTTCCCTAAATTAAATAAAGACATGCCCATGAAAATACAGGAAGCATATAGAATACCAAACAGACAGGACCAGAAAAGAAACTCTCCACGGCACATCATAGTAAAAACACTAAACATACAAAACAAAGAGACAATACTGAAAGCTGCAAAAGAGAAACAACAAGTCACATATAAAGGAAAACACATTAAGATTACAGCTGACTTTTCAGTGCAAACTATGAAAGCCAGAAAAGTCTGGACCAATGTACTCCCACTTTTAAATGACCACAGATGCCAACCCAGATTGCTATAGCCAGCCAAAATGTCTATTATAGTCGAAGGGGAAAGAAAAATCTTC
>NW_008331606.1:536030-538013 GCF_000622305.1 Nannospalax galili
CAATGAAGGGGTTGAGGAAAGAAATTTAATGAAGGTATAACTGTGAAAAGTACAGTTATATCAAGAATGTGAACAGAAATAAAAACAACAGGACTCAATACACATCTTTCATTAATAACTTTAAATACTAATGGACTGAACTCCCAAATCAAAAGACACATGCTAGGTGAATGGATTAAGGAACAAAACCCATCTTTTCGTTGTCTGCAAGAAACTCATCTCACTTTCAAGGACAGGCACTACCTTTAAGGTGAACGCATGGAAAAAATATACCAAACGAATGGTACTAAGAAAAAAGCAGATGTTGCAATTCTAATATATGACAAAATAGACTTTAAACTAAAACTAATCAGAAGAGATAAAGGTCAACAGGGCAGAGAGTTAACAGGGAGACGTCTGAATTAAACAATTCCATATATCAAATGGACTTAACAGACATCTACCGAGCATTCCACCCAAGCACAAAAGGACATACTTTCTACTCAGCACCCCATGGAACCTTCTCCAAAATCAACTATATACTGGGGCACAAAAAAACCTCAACAAATACAAAAAGATTGAAATAATTCCATGCATTCTATCAGAACACAATGCAATAAAGCTTACAATCAACTTGCGTAGAAGCCCTAATCACCACATGAACACGTGGAGATTAAACAACACACTCCTGAATGATGAATGGGTCAAAAGAGAAATTAAGAAAGAAATAAAAGTATTCCTGGAATTAAACGAAAAGGACAACACGACACAACGAAACCTCTGGGACATGATGAAAGTGGTCCTTAGAGGGAAGTTTATAGCTCTTCGTCACCACACGAACACGTGGAGATTAAACCACACAGTCGTGAATGATGAATGGGTCAAAACAGAAATTAAGAAAGAAATAAAAGTATTCCTGGAACTAAATGAAAAGGACAATACAACACAACAAAACCTCTGGGAAATGCTGAAAGCCGTTCTTAGAGGGAAGTTTATAGCTCTAAGTCAAAAAATTGGAAAGAAGACAAATAAATGACTTAACATTGCAAATCAACACACTGGAAAAGCAACAACAAATGAAACCCAAACCCAGCAGACAAGAAGAAATAACAAAAATCAAGGCAGAAATTAAGGAAGTCGAAACAAAGAATCAATGAATCCAAGAGCTGGTTCTTTGAAAAGATGAACAAGATTGACAGACCACTACCCAGGTAATCAAAAGAAAGAAAGTGCACCTCCAAATCAACAAAATCAGAGATGAAGGGGAAACATCACAACAGACACCAGAAAGATACAGAACACTATAAGGGAAAACTTTAAAAACCTGTATGCTATTAAATTTGAAAATCTAAAAGAAATGGACGGATATCTAAAGGCATAGGAACCACCAAAACTAAACCAAGAAGAGATCAATGGCTGAAACAGACCCATACCTATCTAATGGAGATAGTGGAGTATTGAAGTCCCCTACTGTTAATGAGTTGGGATGGATCTGGGTCTTAAAGTTCTGTAGTATTGTTTTCATGAAGTTGGGTGCACCAGAGTTTGGTGAATGTATGTTCATGATTGTAATATCTTCATGGTTTATTGTTCCTTTGATCAGAATGAAGTGGCCCTCTTTATCTCTGCTGACTAGTTTTAGTTTAAAGAATATTTTGTCAGAAATCTATAGACCCATATCCTTAATGAACATAGATGCAAAAATTCTCAACAAGATACTTGCAAAACGCATACAGACACACATCAAAAAGATCATCCACCATGATCAAGTCAGCTTTATCCCAGGGATGCGGAGATGGTTCAATATACGTAACTCAATAAACGTCATAAATCATATAAATGGGTTCAAAGACAAGAAGCACATGGTCATTTCAATAGATGCAGAAAAGGCCTTTGACAAAATTCAACATGCTTTTATGTTTAAAGTTCTAGAGAGAATTGGACTGGAGGGAACATACCTCAACATAATTAAAGCCATATATAACAAACCCACAGCCAACATCA
>NW_008331606.1:538385-540016 GCF_000622305.1 Nannospalax galili
CTATCTATCTATCTATCTATCTATCTATCTATCTATCTATCTATCTATCTAATCTCGGAAAAAACCTGACCAGAGACATTAAAGACCTCTACAATGAAAATTTTAAATCTTTAAAGAAACAGACTGAGGGAGACATCAGAAGATGGAAGGACCTCCTATGCTCATGGATTGGAAGAATTAATGTTGGGGAAATGACCATCCTACCAAAAGCCAATTATAGATTCAATGCAATGCCAGTCAAAATCCCCATGACATTTTTCACAGAATTGGAAAAAGCCATCCTAAGATTCATATGGAAGCACAAAAACCTGAGATAGCCAAAGCAACCCTGAGCACTAAGAGCAATGCCAGGGGGATACCAGATTTTAAGCTATATTACAGAGCTATAGTCATAAAAACAACATGGTACTGGCACAAAAATAGACCCATAGATTAATGGAACAAAATTGAAGACCCAAATATGAGTAAATGCAATTTCAGCCACCTGATACTTGACAAAGGGCCCAAGAACATGCACTGTTCAGGAAGAGAGCATGTTCAACACAAATGGTGCTGGCAAAACTGGATCTCCACCTGTAGAAGAATGAAATTAAGCCCCTATAATTCACCCTGCATAAAAGTCAATACCAAATGGATCAAATACCTCAGTGTAAAGCCTGAAACTGTTAGAAGAAAATATTGGAAAAAACCTACAAGATATAGGTATAGGAAAGGATTTTCTAAACCAGACAGCAACTGCTCAGGTAAGAAGGTCAAGAATTAACAAATGGGACCTAATTAAACTAAAAAGCTTCTGTACATCAAAGGAGGCAACCAGGGAAGTGGCAATAGCCTATATTATTTTTGGACTGTACATTAAATGAGACAACCAAGGAAGCAAACAGAAAACCCACAGAACAGGATAAAATCTTCACCAGCAAGACATCTGACAGAGGTTTAACAACCAGAATATATAACGAACTCAAAAAACAGAGAATCAAGACAAAAAGCAACCGAATTAAAAGATGGGTTAAGGAGCTAAACAGAGAGTTCTCAAAAGATGAAGTAAAGATGGCTATGAAACATCTTAAAAGATGTTCAACATCACTAATAATTAGGGAAATGCAAATTAAAACCACTTTAAGATTTCACCTTACCCCAGTCAGACTGCCTAAGATCAAGAAAACAAATGATACCAAATGTTGGAGAGGATGTGGGGAAAGGAGAACACTCATCCACTGCTGATGGGGCTGCAAATTGGTTCAACCCCTATGGAAAGCAGTGTGGAGAACTCTTAAAAAACTACAAATGAACCTACCATTTGACCCAGTTATACCACTCTTTGGCATATACCCAAAGAACTCATCCTATTGCAGAGACACTTGTACATCTATGTTTGTTGCTGCTCTTTTCACAATATCTAAGAGATGGAAGCAACCTAAGTGTCCCTCAACTGATGAGTGGATAATGAAAATGTGGTTCATTTATAGGATGGAGTTTTACTCAGCAGTAAAGAAAGATGAAATCATGAAATTTGCAGGTAAATGGATGGAACTAGAAATTGTTATACTGTGTTAAGTGAAGTAACACAGACTCAGAAAAAAAATCGACATATGTTTTCCCTCATATGTGGATCCTAGAACCAAACCCTG
>NW_008331606.1:540246-541158 GCF_000622305.1 Nannospalax galili
TAGGAGAAGGATATTATTAAGGGAGAAAGGGGGGAAATGGAGGCTTCTTAATTGGGGAAAACATGATGGAGGGGTGAGACAATGCGAGAGATAAACAATGCCTAGTTTTGAAAACCAGAGGGAACCATATTACTCCTACAACCTACTGACAAATTATACATAGCAGATCAAGAAATATATGTCTAGGTAAGGTTTATCTGAGAACAATTGGTCTTTGCCCAAGATTTATCTACATGACACACAGTAATTAAAAGTATCAGACTGGTGGAAGTAACCTTCCTTGATGTTCAACAGACATACTTTGAGGCCTATACTAATTTGCTCAGAGGGACATAAAGGACAGTTTTTGCTCCTTGCCCTCCTCTAGGTCGACTAGTTCCAGAGGACTATGAGCATCTCTCAAAATGTCCTGTAATTGTGGTGGGTCACCTGTCCTCTTGATCAAGGAGGCCAAGGAGACCCCATAAGATGGGCTTGAACCATTGTCCAGTCTACAAAGAGGAGGGTCAACACAGAGGAAACAGTTCCTCCATACTTCCAAGCAAAGGCAGCCATGGTTGAGTACAACCTTTGATTTATCTTCACATAGGCAGAACTGGTAAAAGAGCCAGGGGCTCCTCTCAAGCCTATGTGACCCCTGAGGAACAGATCCTCACACTACCTTAAGACTAAAAATAAATTTGTTTATCTGGGCCAACTGTATAGCCTTAAACACCCAAACGGAAAGTATAACAAAAGATTAAAGGGGCCAATATAATTTTTTAAGAGTCCATATGTATAGCTAAAGGCTACATAACAAGCAACAATGCCAGATAGGAGATACCTTCTTTTGAGTTGTTGGCCAGGGTGGCCAAAGGGACTCCCAGATAATAACCCAGCATAAAACTGGGAAAATGAACAGCAGACCCCAAT
>NW_008331606.1:542238-546817 GCF_000622305.1 Nannospalax galili
AAAAAAAATAAGAAGAGGACAAGAAATTTAGAGAATGGAAGGACAAGGCAGGAGTGCCAGGGGGACTTGGACAGGTGGAAATAGTGCCAATACTATACTCATGAATGAAATTCTCAAACAATTAAAAAGGATATAAAAATCTTTAAAAAACGAGAGCAACAATTTTTTAAAAATATACCCTGAAGTAGGAATAATCATGGCAAATCAAAATAAAATAGAAGCACAATGTATTATACGACATGGAATTCCAAGAAATATAATCATTAGGTCATCCATTAAGGTAATAGACTCATCCAGGTAGAGTTGCTAGGAGAGAACAACAATGACAGAGACACAAGATATATACCATCTAGCCTAGAAAGTAACAAAAAACACAGTTGTCTGCATTCCTGTTGGCTGATTTCCTTCCAATATCCACCCCTAGTGATTTAAGTCATCTAAGTAAGTTACTAGAACATCTGCAGAGGTGCCATTTACTTTAAGTGTAAGGTTACTGAGACAGCTGATGAGAGACAAAGATAAATATGGAAGAATGAGACAGAGACAAACAAATCTTTCCTGCAGCTGCAAAGCTTAAAACACATTCTGTCTGGGAGGGAGTCGTGGCCACATTTCCTTCTCTCAAAGAGTCTATCCTGAGGTCTGGCTGAGAATTCATGCACAAAAGAATGAATTGTGAATAAATGAATGAAAAATACATTTGAGTGAGTGACTAAAATCAGCAACATTCATCAGGATGACAGAAGTGACTCTGACCAAAGCAGAAAGCACAGCAAAACTTCTGATTATCGAACCGCAGTTAAGAGTAGAAAGAAATGGCAGCAGGGAGTCATCTTTGCCCCAGACCATATAGTGAGACACACACAGGACTGGATCTATGACGTGGCAAACCCAGCATGGTGAATGCTTCTAAAGATCTCAAAATATTTGAATTCCAGACCAGGTTTTGATGTGGCACCTGTGCCCAATGGTAGACTGAGTAACTATCTCACTTAGGGACCAGTGAAATGAGAGGGACATTTTGCTCCTGGACACATTGATTTAATCATCACATGTGACAATATAGTAGCAGAAATAGCAACAAGGAAGTGACAATCGCGATCACAGACCCTAACCATTTTGGTGCAGACTACAGGGAAATACGAAAGTTCATTTGGAAGCAAACATCCTTGGCTAGCAGAGCGGAAAATTCTCCTGCCTCAAAAAGGACTACCTGAGTGAGTGATGGCTTGGTGACAGTAATAGTAGGGGGGGGGAGGTCATCTCTTGAACTCAGGAAATATGATGGTCCTCAGGGCCTTCTCAACACAAGATATTTTGACCTAGTAGACTACTTCTGACCCTGCCATTTTGACCAGAACATTTTTGTTATTGATTTTCCTCTTTCCTCCATTTGAGTTATAATAATTTTAACCACTTGAGTTATAATAATTCAACTTTACTAGTAGTTTAATTTCATACCCTTTTTTCAACCTCTAAGTATGTCTTTGGATGCATATAGGGATTTGACAAGTTAGGCAGTTGAACCCATGAGATACTGAGTCTAACCCAAACTGTCAACCTAACAAAATTGCAAGCTGAATGAAAGGATTGTTTTGAGTCACTAAGTTTTAGGGTGGTTTGTTATGCAACAAAATCTGATACAGAGTCTAAATAAAGTCCAAGCAAATACAGTTGTTGTCAAAGCCTCAGGCTGACAATTCTGAATACGACTCAGAATGTTTTCCTTCAGCACATAAGTCCAAATCTCTTCCTCCTGTGACACAATTACTAGTTCCAGTTCCTTGAGTTTTACACGGTGCAGCTTGCCATATCACAGCACCTATCTAGCACTGAGGAAGATGACCACAGGGGAAAATTATGGCATGCAATGTTTACATTGATTCTTTAAAAATTTATTTTAAAAATATGCTTCTTTTGAAAGAAGAAGCATGGGACTGGAGAGATGGCTCAGTGGCTAAGAGCACTAGCTGGTCTTGCAGAAGACCTGGGTTCAAATCCCAGCACCCACATGGTAGCTAACAATCATCTGTAACTCCAGTTCCAGGGGATTTGATGCCCTCTTCTGTTCTCTGTGGGCACAGCACAATATGGGTGCACTTACATTCAAGCATAACATTTAGACACATAAAATAAAAATAAATAAAAACGTTTTGAAAATGTTTAAAAAGCCATCCATATTCAAATTTCTGCAGATGTGCATTTATACTAGCTTAAGAAATAATCACATTTTCTGCTAGTATTGTGACCAGTAGCAGTTGCTATCTCTCAGAAGACCCAAAATACTGTGACACTAATATATATAATAAACTATTGTTTCCAAGGATTCAGGTTTACTAAAAGTCTCACCAATATCCCCCTCTCCCACACACACATAGGTAACAAGAAATCCCACAATCTCAGACAGATGATATATGGTCCCCACAAAGTTATGAAGTTTGAGGCTGGGGAAGTCACTCAGTGTACAGTACTTGCGCATTTGCAAAGCCACAGGCCCACCCCCAGCATTGTACCTATTTATCACAGTGTCTCTTGTGATATTTTCTATGTTATTATATATTCTAGCCACATACAAATATGCAATCAACCATGGGCTGTAGGAACTGACCCCATTACAGAAACTGAGCAATCTAAGTATGGTTTCCACATCGATTTCCAAAGGAAGAAGTCCAAAACTCTCCGCTGGTCCATTCTCCAGCAACCTACTAAGGAGAAGAGTGCTGAACTGATTAGCAAAATCAGAGGGCATGATGAACATTTTCTAATGAGTGGAGCCTTGTGACTATAAACAACCTCAGAAGGTAGGAACCCTCTTTGGGAGTCTGGTAACTATGACTATTTTTCTTCCTGAAATAACAAATTTTGAAACTTGAGTTTGGCTTAAGGGAAATATTAAGCATTCATCAGGTTCCGAGTTCCAGGCTGCCTCTACCCTAAGTCTCTACCGCAGTAGTGCCAAATTACCTACATGCAGGAAATACACTCAGACACATAAAAAAATTCTTTTGGTCTTCTTGAGGCAGGGTCTCCCTGTAGCCCCAGCTGTCCTGGAACTCACTACGTAGACCAGGCTGGCCTGAATTCACAGAGATCCACCTGCCTCTGCCTCCCGAGTGCTGGATTAAAGGCGTGCGCCACCACACCGGGCCATGGAGATGGCTCAGCAGTTAAGAACACAGGCTGTTCTTGCAGAAGACCCAGGTTCAAATCCCAGCACCCACATGGCAGGGAACAACTGTCTGTAACTTCAGTTCCAGGGGATCCGAAGCCCTCTTCTGCCTTGCATGGCATGGTTGCATTTGCATACATGCAGGCAATGCACTCATACACATAAAATAAAAATATTTTTTTAAAAAAGAATAGATCAGTAATATCCAATCATTATCCAATCCAATTACTGTCCTTAAAACCTTCCAACTTCCAATGAATTAACTGATGACAAAGAAGAGGTATGCATTCAAGATGTTTACTTTGAATTTCCTCAGAAGCAGACTTTAAGATAGAGACACTAATACAAGTAATTTTATTTAAGAACTGATGTGAGAGCCAGTCATACTGGCTCACGTGGTAGTTAATCACAGCACATGAGCGGTTGAAGCAATAGGAACACAAGTTGGTAACTAGCCTGAGCTACATAGCTGAACTCAGTAAAGGGGGTATGTGAATGAGAGAGAAACATGACCTAAGGAAATACCCACTGAGGAGTACCAAAGTGATAAATGATACAAGAAAACGGGAATGTGCTGTTGAGATTGCTGCTTCTGTGGGTTATTGGAGTTAGTATTTGGTGGTGGATAACCCTATGAAGAATGTACCTTGGTTACTTTACAAGGGATAAGAAAAGCTCAGGTACTTACACACCAGTTCTCATCAGCTTTTGGTGTTAACCTCTAGCTCTACAGCCTATTATTCTGAAAGCAGAGAAGCCTTCCAGGCCCCGGAAGCAGGCATCAAAGAACACTAGCAGTTTAAAATCAGATGTCACCAGTTAAGGTACTTTTCCCTTTTCCCCCTTCATAACACCTCTCACGAGCCCTTCCCCTTTATCCTCATTGTTCCTTTCCACTTTCCTGACTTGTGAGGTTGCATCACGTTATATACTCATATATAATGATTTGGAGCTTAGATACACAAATGATTTCAAACATCTACCTTCCAAGGCTCAGGGATTGTTGTAGAAGACAAGGCAGAAAGACTGTAAGAACCAGAGGGAGTGGATGACCATAAGGAAACAGAGTCTTCCAAACTGCAGGTCATTTACTCATATAAAATCACAGCAATGGTGACAGCATGCACAAGTCCTATGCAAGCTCAAAACAGACAAAAATCCCAGCAATAGACATGGGGGAAGTGAGTAAGAAATCCCAACCCAACCTAAGGAACTTTCAGCAACTGATGGCTGCTGGGAGGGGGAGAGACAGTGACTTACAGGGATGGGACTCCTGGAGGGCCCAGTGAATTGAAGGCTATTTGGGGACACGAATCAGGCTCTATAGGACACAGTGTGTGTGTGTGTGTGTGTGTGTGTGTGTGTGTGAGAGAGAGAGAGAGAGAGAGAGAGAGAGAGAGAACAATAAAT
>NW_008331606.1:546839-583342 GCF_000622305.1 Nannospalax galili
ATGTGTGGATAGGGGAGGGGATCTAAATACCATCAAACTATATTGTATGAAAACTGCAAACATTCAACAAAAAACTGTAAATGTTGATCTTAAATACTAAAAATAAAAATAATTAATTAATTAAAAATCAGCTGTAACTCACAGAAATTATAAGGCTGCGAGAGGGGCTATGACAGACAGTGACAGCTATATATATTTTAACCACAGGCAAGTCTCACACCGTGTCTATTGCGGAGGGTAGTTTAGGTAGACTAAACGAAGAAGAAATGAAATAGCCATAGAAGTTTTAAATTTCATGGCAAGTTGAGGTCTTCTGGAGCTGATAAAAATATCTGGAGAGAAAGTAATGTGGACATCAGCATTAATCACAGGCCTGGACATGACCTGGGAGAAACTTAACTCTTGCTAAGAGAAAGGTCAAGAGGGCATAAGTGGGGTCTTTTGCCAATAATTGGGAAAATACCATTCTATTTTGGTAAGGGTGGATAATTCTACCAGCTGAATAGAGGCTTTTCAAACCAAACATACAGCAAGCACCACAGCTGCAAACAGTCTGTTCAATAATGTGTCTTATATGGAATGTCTCAATCAAAGGACAAACGTCTGTGACTAGTTTTCATCAGGAAATTAGGTAATCAGACTGCACACCAAAGAGATACAAACAGTGACAATGAGAGTTTCATGACCTAATACCTTCATTTGAGTGTAAGGAAATTAAGACCTGAGAGCCCAAAAATTAATAGATACTTTATGAGGGAGTCTACAGAAGCCCTGGTATTGTTGGGAGACCTACTCACCCTGTATCCTCAATATAGATTCTTTGAGTGAAGGAGAGTCCTCAGGATTCCTGTTCCTCTACCCCCTTTTTTGTATGCTTTCCAACAGTCAAGTTGGGTTGGGATCCAGTACAATGAATTATAATGCTGTTGCTGGTGAGACTCTGCTATTCTAAGATTGCAATATGGGTATCCAGCACTCTGCTCTCTTCTAGCCTCCAAGTAGCTGATATGATAAACTGTCTATACTGCTTTCTCTCTGTAACATGGCAGCCAGCTCTAGGAGTATAATGTCACAAGTCTAGACCTCTTGTATGAAATGGAATTTCATTACTAGACCTTTTAAATTTTCTGTGCCATCTTAATTTTGCTGTGAAATTTTAACAGCCAAAAGGGGTCTCACAGTCAGACTTAGGGCATTTTGTGTTCTCAACATAATATTATTTGCACATTGCTATCATCTGGTGATCATTGTATACAGGTAGTCTTCAGTACTGTAATTGCCTATCTTTAAATATCAAAACCAAGATAAGGGCATATTTTTCACCAGGTATAGTGTGTGTTTTTTAATTCATACAAAAACTATTTCACAAGTTTCTAAGGATGACATCTCAAGCATTTACATGCTGGATTTCACATCTCTTCAATCCAAGAAAAAGACCATGATATAGATCAAGGAAATGTCCTCCAGGAAAAATCTTGAAGAACTTACCTGAAACTTTTCTCCCTTAAGGCAGTTACATACAGCTCAGCCATTAACCAGTTTTGGTTAACAACAAAAGAACAAGAAGTCAAGACTGTTGCTACATTTCCATGTAAGTGTTCAAACCCCCTAACTGCACATGTTCCCACCCTCCATCTTAATCCTCCCAGGGAAAGAAAGGTTTCTGTAGTGCAAAGAACTTGAGGGTGTCAGTAAACCTCTGTCAGGTATCATCTTCTCCAGTTCAGGTGATTGATGGTAGCTTTTCAACTCATTGGAGTGGAAAATTCCAAAATTTGATTTGAGGCTTAAGAGATCTGGATTGGAGTTTGGGGCCAGAGTACAAGTTAGTAAAGGCAGTAGTACAAGGCATTCCTTTGGTTCTGCTACCTTTGCCTATTCTCTTGCAAATATACAAGGCCATGTGGCTAGCTGGGGGCAATGCAATCTAACGGATGTGACGTGTGTCACTCCTAGGCTAAAGCAGTAAAGTGTCTGTATGGAATTCTCATGCCACATGCTCTGGATGATGAAACTACAAAACAGCAGAACCTCAGTCTGCCTGAAACCTTGAGTGACTGTGTGAAGCAGATCCCGTTCCATACCATTCTTCTGACTTGCATGGGATATGTAGTGTGAGCAAGAAATGAAATATTGGTGTTCCGCTTCCTGACACTCTGAGGTTGCTACCTAAGCATAACTGCATTCCTAATGAATACAGCTTCCCTTCTTCAGCAAGATTTATTTTATCACCTTAGCTTAGTTGTTACTAAACCTACTTGGTACATCTAGACTCCTCTGAATTGGCTCTAGGAGACAGATCATACACAAGTCAGCAAGCAAAGTTTTAGCTTTCAACCAAATATATAGTGGGGAGCAGTACAATTCAGTAAATACAATTGCTTTCTACTTCACAAAAAACAGGAAATAATTAAATTTCTTATAGACATTTCTTTATTATATTTCCCACTTGAATATTTAGAGAATAATTTAAATGTAATGCATACTGACAGCAAGCACAGTATCAAATATTAGTTTTTTTAATATTTTTTTCTTTTTCTCACCCTTTATTTCTTTAGGAAAAAAAATATTTAGATGACCTCAAAGAAACAATTATTATGCTAATCACAGTATGCAGTAACACATACAAGCCCAGACTCAATAGAAAAGAAAGCAACAAAGAAGTGAAAAAGTCTTTCTCCTCAAATCATTTTAATTCATTTTTCCACAGCCATATAAATTTAAAGTATGAAACAACAATAATACAGCTATAGAATCTAGGTTCTCTTTCAAAGCAGCGGCATATAAAACATAGAAAAGCTAAAACCTCAGCACAAGCTTCAAAAAAACAAGGACTGAGAGGAATTTGATGAAGACATGAAATGCACAAAATACAGTACACAAAATACTAGAATGCATAAAATATAAAGCTACACATTTCAGGTAGAAAGCATTGTAAAATATATAAAATATGCAAGAAATCAAAACCAAAGAGATTTTTCTTAGAGTACCATGAATACACTGGAACTGGCAATTAGCATTTGAAGATGGGAACAAGAAAATAGCAGTTTCCCATTAAAAACTTTATTTCTAGGCTTTAGGATTTCACCTTCTTGACATCCTTCTTTCCAGAGCTCTCAGTAGCTGACTCTGCTTTTCTTTTCTGTGACTAAAATGGAAACAGATTTAATGTTCTGCTCCAATATGCACACTTTTAAATGGCCCAACAATGTTAAATCTAGGATGTAAATGCATTAAAAAAAATTTTAACATGAATATTCACTTCAATGTTACACTCACAATTAATGTTCAGTATAGTCCAACAAACTACATAACCCAATGTAAAATAACTTTTAAAGATGTTTCTTTTTATGAAAAGACATATAATATCCATCAAAAATAGTCATCAAGTATCTACTTACACATGGCTTATAAATGTACTCTTATCTTAAAGAACTACTTAATACTTAAAGTTTCTGAGGAAATTTTTATTTATGAGTTCTATTTTCAAAACTTCAATAGATGTTAAAATACCATATTTCATATCTTCCATGATGCACATTTCTTTCACATTTTAGCATCTCTGAAATCACGATGCATCTTACAAATGATAACAGATGATTCCTGACATCATTTTCTCTTAGTGGTACAAAAATAACACTGTGTCTTACAATGGGAGGCATCTCAGATTTGATGAAATATGGCAGTTTACTTAACACACTCAAACAGGATGGTCTACTAAAGAATATTTTAAATCACAGCTATACAAAGCAACCTGACAGGATTGAAATCACGTTTTTACCCAATAGTCAACTCATTGCCAAATGAAAGTGGTTTTTTTGTTTACTCAGGGTTACTATTCACACACACACACAGTTCCACAAAGATCAAATGACTTATTCAATCAACACAGAACTCCTGGTTTCAACCTCAACACCATCCCATCTCTAATCTTTTCCTATCCCCACAGCAGCCTAGCTCAATTCATAGCATCTCACTTGCATTATACTTCTGTTTAGAATGTGAGGATTTTCTTCAAGACTGCATCCTGTTACTAGGGAGTTCCTAATCATATGTTCTTCAAACAAAATGAAATATATGGTTGTGGTGTGATTCTTTTTTTCTATTCCAAATAAATTATCATTTAAGAAAACCCAGTTTGATAATAGATATCACTATCGCATTCAACATAATAATATAAACATTTTAATTATGAAAAAAAATGAGATCTACCTAAAAGTTAGGAAAATGCTGAAAATTTTACCATTGGAGTTTTAGTTGCCCGTTTCTTCTTTTCTGCTCTCTCTCTTTCCTCAATTTCCATATTTTCTTTCTCAATTAATGAAATCAGAGTATTACAGCGTCTTTGGAATTCCTAAATAAAATAAGAAAAAAACTTAATTTCTAAAACGTAGGCAATCTTTACAAAGATGTTAATTCTTTAACTGTAAAACAGAATTTCCAAACTGGTATTTTTCCCCGTCCCCTGTCCCTGACTAAACTGGTATTCTTTAGAAAAAAATTCATGTAATATATTAATAGGTCCCACCAAAACAGGGATAGAGATAAGTGTCATTCAGTTGGTGATGGGTTAAACAAGCTGGTCCATTCATACTATGGAACACTACTCAACAACAGAAAAGGAAGGAAACAGTCATACACAAAGCAACATGGGGAACAGGACTGGAGATATGGCTAAGAGGTTAAGAGCAGTGGCTGTTCTTCTAGAGAACCTGGGTTCGATTCCCAGTACCCACATGACAACTAACAACCATTTGTAACTCCAGTTCCAGGGGATCTAACACATTCTTCTGACCTCTATGGGCATTGCACAACACGGGTGCACTTACATACATGAAAGCAATACACTCATACACATAAAATAAAAATAATAAATCAAATAAAATAAAAACAACATGGAGAAACCCCAGAGAATTATGCTTAGTGAAAAGGTCAATGACAAAGGTTATGTCTAGTATGCTTCCACTTATATAACATTATTTTTGAGATATTGTCTCATTCTGTAGTCCATGCTACCCTGGAATGCACGATATAGCCAGGCTGGTCTCAAACATACAGCAATCCTGCATCAGTCTCCAAAGTGCTGGGATTATAGGCATGTGCCACCATGCCTGGCTATATAACATTCTTAAAATGACAGAATTAGAGGAGTAGAAAATAGATGGATGGTTGCCAGAGGCTAGGGAAAGCAGGAGAAATGGTGGAACTAGAAAGAGAACCAATGGGCTCCTGTACTATTTAGTGATGGTTCCACAAATCCACGAATGGTAAAATTACACTGAAACACACACACACACACACACACACACACACACACACACACACAGAGAGAGAGAGAGAGAGAGAGAGAGAGAGAGCCTGTATAGATGACATCTCAATGAGCTCTATGAATTATACTACTGTCAACTTTCAGACTGTGATATTAACCTTCAGTTCTCAAGTTGCTACCCCTGGAAAAAACTGGGTGATGGGTACATGTCACTTCTTCGTAACTTCCCGTTACACCCATACATATTTCAGTATAAAATGTTAATATAAATTTTATAACTACGAAAGAATAAATGGATGTTCTATGGTCAAAATAAGTTTTGAAAATATGGAGTTTGTGAAATTTAAAACAGATTTCTTTACCCACAGGACTTTTCAGAGCTTTTGGGTTCCTGATACTCACTAGGAACCACTAGGTGGGGGATATAAGATGCAGCAGTTCCCAAATCCACTCAGCCAAAACAAGTCTCTCACCAGACGGCTTGTGAGATCTAAGTTCTGGGAAACACACTTCAGGAAACACAGCTGTACTTGCTAATTCAGAGTAAACACTATCAGAAAATATTTTTGCATTAACCTTGCCACTACTATATTTTACTGCCAGCAAATCAATACATCCAAACTACAAACAGATTTTATGAATGTATGGTGAGCATGAAGTATATGATTCATTAATACAGAAACTCAAATATTACTAACCCTGTATATTTTGCTGTATTTAAAGGTAAATAATGGATCAATGCTAAAGGATAAATAATATTTTAGTATATGATGCCTTCTCTGTGTAAGCAAAAATGCCTGACAAAACAGATAAACACTCAAATGAAAATATAGTTTTCTGGCAATTAAAAACAAATTCAAAAACAGAAAAAAAACCAAAACATAGGAATAGAAAACTCACAGAATGCCCAAGCATTTAAAAGAAGTTTCAAGGAGGCCAAACCTGGTGATGCACACTTTAATCCCAGCACTCGGGAGGCAGAGGCAGGCAGATCTCTGTGAAATCAAGGCCACCCTGTCTACATAGAGAATTCCAGGATAGCTGGGGCAACAGGGAGACCCTGTCTCAAAAAAAGACAACAAAATAAAACAACAACTATTAAAAAAAAAAGTTTCAAGCACTGAGGATATAGAACAGGGTAAAGTACTTGTCCAGCATGTCTAGCAACACACACACACACACACACCCTTCATGCCTGCAGGCACATCCATTTTTTTACCTGAAAGGGTGAAAAAATATGAAATAGAACGCCATTTCCATCCTATTAGCAATGATGAGCACATGCCATATGCCTAAACAGATGTACTGTGTGTATTGGTTGCAATAAGATGGTGAAATGGGAACTCACATTCACTGATGTTGAATGACAGTATTACCTGTCATAGACTTGTCTCCCCAAAATTAATCTGCTGAAGCCCTAATTCTCAACTAGACTATATTTTGGGAACTGTCTTTATACGGTTAATAAGGTTAAATGAGACCAAAAGGGTAAGACCCTAATGCTCCCACCACCCTCATATCATGTGCAAAAGGTGGCTATTTATGCCACAGACTAACCCAGTTGGCACCCTGATCTTGGTTTCTAGCCTTCAGAACTACAGGAAAACAAAATTTGTCACTTGGTCTACACAGTCTGTGGTATTCCATTACAGCAGCAGGCAGCAAACTAAGCCACTATCTTTTGAGAAAACAAACTGGAAATATCAAAGAAATAGTTTCAAATTTTCACATCCTATGACCTAACAATTCCATTCTTACACTCAATGTGATGAAATAACATGCACAAAATATTTCAAAAACATGTTTAGATTACTGTTAAAGGAGAAATCCTGGGAACCAATTAAATTCTTGATACTTGTAATAAAATATACAGACAATGGAAGTAGCTGAAAGAATATTAACAACAATGTTACTCATAGTAAATAGCAGCTAGTTCTGAAGGTAAGACCACGGGTGCTTTTTTTCCTTCAAACATGGAATCTAGGTATTCTGCACAGGATGCATTTGAAGAAAGCTCAAAAGCTTCTCCTGCCACAGTCACTGATATAGCTTCTCTGGTACCTTTTATTTTCTTCTTTATATAAGCCTATATTTCCAAATTTTCTGAAATGAGCACTTAGGTCTTAAGCCATCTGTAAAATTTTTAAAAATGGCAATTTTTTTAAAGTACAGTTTTATCTTTCCAAATAAAATCTAGAAAACTGGCATACAATATAGGAAATGTTAAATTTGGAAATAATATCAACTATCCGAGCATTTTCTACTCTCTGATTCAAGCCCCCAAAGAAACAGAAAACCAAAGAGAGTCTAGCCAGAAAGATGTTATACATTAACAAATTGTTGTTTGCCAATTAAAAACAATCATACATAACATTGAATGTTCATTCTCCTTGGACATCCACAATTACCAAGATAAAATAAATGGATAACAGTGACATTGCAATTTCTGTTGCTTACTGAAATAGTGGTGGTATGTTTAATATGCAGACCAAACACTCTCCATAGTTTCATTCAATAATAGACATACAAATTAAACAGCATGTTATTCAATTTATCTATTATAGAAAGGGCTAAGTTGACCCTGATGAGATCTGATCCTTTGTTTCTAGGGAGACTACATAGATTCTTTATATGAAGCTGACTCTTGAATCATTAAGTTATACCCTCTGGCTATTATTATTCTCAATAAGTAATAGTTGCCTGTGACTGCAGATATCTTTAGATACAAATTCATGGCTCATATGAATGAATCAGGGACAAATACTAATACTTTCAGACAGTCTGATATGCAGAGAAATAGAATATCTCAAAATCATTTTTAAAAGACTACCTAATAAACCCTTACCTCTATCCTTTTAACCTGTTACTAACTACTCCACATAGAAAAATAATCTAACTCTAAAGAAAGGCATCAACGAATAGACAAGCCCTTTGTTCTCTGAAATTTCTCTGCTTACATATTCCTTCAGATTATTATCTTTCCATGCATCTTTCTACTTTCCTGAAGTTTCAGGGAATAGATCGTGGAATATCTAACAGTTTCTATAATTCTGTAGTCTAATTATCTCCTTGACCATTTCTCCACTCTTGATTTAGTAATTAAGTTGGAAGGAGGAAAAATAACACAGAACAGTAAGAGAGAAGAGGCACAGAAGCAATTAAGGACAACAGAAGACAAGAGAAAATGACAAATTGAGAAACTGTTCTGCTATGTTGAAAGCTGTGGGAAATTTTTTTAAGTATTCTGTGTTCACACATGTGGGAAACGTTGGATTTTAAAAAGGTCAAACAAACTTATCCAAGGGAGGACTTCTCAGGGTTGTTAGCATAGATTGGAAGTCTCAGTGGCAAGATTCAGTGTCAGCATGCCCCAAATCTATTTCCGCACTGAACCGTTTTTCTAGCTCTGGAATAATGTTTAGTAGACACCAACTTGGAAAATGATACACAAGGTAATAGTGATGGCTAAGGCTAAGTTATGTACAAATCAGGAAAAAAGAAAGGTTTTCACATAATTTAATTGACAAAAAGAACTCAGTGCATATTTTTGAGCAGGATGACTGATACAATTAAATGTACATTTAATACTAAGAAAACGTCCCCTGATACAAATTATCACTAATCAGAGTTCATAAAAATCTTAGACTTGGGAGTAGAAGGAGTTTCACATTAAAATTTATTCAAGTCAATACTTGAATCCCTAATCCTGGATCCTTGATAATGAGTCATGTAGCCTGCCCATCTGAAGTCCTTAGAGTTCTCTCTACCTATAAGACTGCCCATTCTAACTCCAGACATCTTAAAATCTTTCTCTTTTGCAAAGCTACAATTTTATATATTATGATTTCTAACCAGTGGTTCGAAGTCTACCTTTTGAAATCAAAGAAAAGCCAATTTCCCCTCCTCCCAACAATCCTGTGTTTCAAGGCAGTTCCCATGCCTCAATCATAATCCCCTACAGACCCACAAACACCCCACTTTTAGTCTAAATATCCTCTCTCTTTACCCACCCAGCATTTAAAACGTTTCTTAGAAGAATGTATAACACTTAAATTTACCTGTGATGGTTAACCTTGACTGTCAACTCGATTGGATTGAGACACACTCAGATTAGTAGAGCACACCCATGGGTCTCTGTCTGTCTGTGAGAGTATTTCTACAAAGGATTAAATAGGAAAACCTGGCCTTAATGTAAATACAACTACTCCATAAGCTGGGTGGGGATCCAGATGGGGTGAAATGGAGAGAGGGAGAAAGTCCACTAGTGTAGGCATTCTCATTCACTCATCCATCCTCCCTCCCTCCCTCCCTTCCTCCCTTCCTCCCTCCCTTCCTCCCTCCCTCCCTCCCTCTCCTTCCTAGTGTCATAATGGAAAATATTCTGCTCTCCACCATGATGAGCCGAGTCCTCTGAAACTGTGAACAGCAGTAAATCTTTCCTCACTTGTGTTTCTCATGTATTTGTCAGAGCAATGAAAAGTGTAATACAGAAAACTTGTACCAGAAAAGTACAGTCATCGCTGACTGCCTTATGATATGACTCAGAAGACTTTGGGAATAACTTGTGAGAGGAATTTGAAAAGTTGGAATAATTTGGCTATGGAAGCCCTAGAATGCTGTTAGGAGAGCTTAATGAATGATTATGGTGGGAGCCCAAAAGGCAAGAATGCCAGTAAGAATAGAGTAAAACTGTGTTCATGAGTTTCAGATGGGAATGAGGATTCTTATTTAAAAAATGGACTAGGGGCTGGAGAGATGGCTCAGCAGTTTAAAGCACTGACTGCTCTTGCAGAAGGCCCAAGTTCAATTCCCAACAACTACATGGTGGCTAACAACCGTCCATAACTCCAGTTCCATAGGATCCAATGCCTTCTTTTGACCTCCATGGGCATTGCATGACACAACAGCACTTACACACATGCAGGCAATTACCTCATGCACATAAAGTAAAAATAATAAATAAAATATTTTTAAACAAAATAAAACTAAAAAGTGAACTAGATGCATTTATGTATTCTGTGGAAAAGAACCTAAATATATTTTGTCCTTTCCTTAAGACTTTCAGTAAAGGTGAATTAATGGACTACTTAATCTGTGGAGGAAATTCTGAGGCAGCATAGTACTTCAGACTATATAACATGGATGTTGCTACCTGCTTTTAGCAAAATTCATACTGAGAATTGTGAACCAAAAAGGAGAAGTATCTGAAAATAATGCATTCTGGCCTTAAAAAAACAATGCATATGGAAACTCGTGGGCAAGGAGAGTATAGGTGTTAATGAAATTAGCACCATTAAAATCTAACTTTACATTGGGCCAATAGGAAAGTTATCTGTGGGCATCTCATTAATCGTCTAGATCCCAACGACTGCATTCCCAAATGTGTGAAGATTTTTACCTCATTCGAAAGGGTTCACTTTAATAAAAGAGGTCTAAGGCATGCTGCTTGCACAAGGCCATCTATGGAGTATTTCTCTAAGTTCCAACCATTCAGGTAATCGGTGGCCATTACAGCTGTGATGCAAGGGGGCCAAGCTACTGCACCAGTTGAGGGAAGATCTTGGTGTGGTCCACGAGATGCTTCTTTTACAAGCATGCAGAATGTAAAATAGCAGGTCACATAGGCATACATCAAAATTTCAAAGAAAAGCCTAGGAATCCAAATAATGTGTAACAGTGTCAGATTTTCTTCTGGCATCCTCTGACAGGATGATGCATGAAGCTCTGACTGTGAAACCAGCTGTGCTGGAGAATCAGGCAACTTTTACATACCAAGATCATGGAACATCCCCAAAGGAAAGATGTGGGTAGTGAGCAGAGGTAGCTCAGGAGAGATGCCATGTGGACTGCAAGCCATTAAGTGAGACTGTAAAAGCCCTTAAGGGAGTTCACATCACATGACCATGTGACCAAGATGCTGGACATGCAATTACAGGACAATGTTTCCCTCCTAGGATTTAGTTATGTTTGGTGCTATTTTCCTTTTCCTCCCTTTGGAAATGGGAATGTTTTATCTGTGTCATTGGACTTGAGAGTGTGTAACTTTTTTTTATTTTACAGATAAAAGTTTGCCTTGAATCTCAGAGGAAACTGTGAACTTGGACCTTTGCCAATATAACTGTCATGAGTTTGAGGACTTAATGGGCTTAATGGATTTTGCATTATAAGCTGGATATGAGCCTTGAAGGGGAACAGAATTTGAGGGTTATTTTACATTTATCTGTGTATACAGCTTTGCGTGTGTGGGGATGCACATGTGGGGAGGGTGCATATACATGTGTATGTGCATACATGTGGAAGGTCAAGATTGATGTCAGGAATCATCCTCTATGGCTTCTACCTTATTCATTGATACAGGATCTGTCAATCAACCTCAGAGTTCTCCAATATGGCTAGTCTGGCCAGCCAGCTTGCTCTGGAGAATTCCTGTCTCCACCTTCTGAGGATGGAATTACAGGTGGGCCACTCTGCTCACCAGCATTTACGCATTCTAGGGATATGAATCAGGTCCTCACACTTGGATGGCAAGTGCTTTAACCACTGAGCAATCTCCCAAATTCCAGAAGTTTGTTTTAAGGTGGTATGTCTGGGTATCAACCTGAAAAGGCACGGAATTTCATTAATTACTCTTGATTGTCAATTCGATTGGTTTGAGAAACATCTAGGAGATTCGTAAAGCACATCTCTGGGTCTGTCTGTGAGGGCATTTCCAGAAAGGTTTAACTAAGGAAAGAAGGCCTGCTCTGAATGTAGGTAGCAAACTCTCATAGGCTGAGGGTAAGACAGAATAAAAATGGAAAAAGAAGAAAGCCCACTAGAGCAGTCATTTGCATCTGCATTCTCTCTCCCTTCCTCTCTTTTCCCCTCCCTCACTCACTCTCTTCCTCACTATCTCACTCTCGCTCTTGGTCTCTGCTTTCTGGCAACCATAATGTGAACCATTGCACTTAACCACACATTCCCCATCATGATCAGTGCAAATCCCTGAAACTGAGCAAAAATAAATCCTTCATCTCTGTCTTTATCAGATGTTTGTCACAATGACTTTCCATTTTTCATATTCATTCTTTTTAAACAGGGTTTAGTAGGGTTTTTTCTGTAAGTAGATGACAAATATTTTCAACTTTGCAAATGACAGTCTCTGTCACAACTATTCAGCTCTCTACCTGTGTTCAAACAAAACCTCACTAACAAACACAAACTCTGGAATTTCATATAATTTTCACATGTCAAAATTATTTTTCTTTTTATTTCTTTCAACGCTATAAATATTTGAAAATCATTCTTAGCCTGCATGCCATGTAAAACAAGAAATGGGCCACTGTTTTTGTCAAACCCTGCTATAAACTATAGACTGTACTTAAACAAAATTGTGCTGCCTTGATTTTCCATTCCTTTTAAATGGTTTAGGATTCTACTCAATACAAAGTCACTCACTTTTCACCTTTGGAATATTACAATATCTAATAAATGATGTAATGTTTGCAGTGAACTCTGCTGCCCTTAGTGTGTGGTGAATATCAAGTTCAAATATCCTTTGCCCCAATACTCAACTTCAACTTCAAAGCATCAATTCAAAAGGCATAGAGAGCCATCAGTAGACTTTAAGTGACTTACTAAAAGAGATTAAAGAGGCTCCACATTACATTTCCTATTTACTAAAATCCCAGATACTAAGCCTACCTAAGTCTGAATGACAAGATCTGACTGACTGCGGCTGTTAGGGTTGAAAGTCAGAAGCTGTTGAATGAGTAATGGCCAAAAAAGTAAAATAAAGAAAATACCTACACTCCACAGTTATGTCTCTGAATTTGTAAGTGAAATTCTGTAGATCAGGATTTTCTTCTACAATTCTCACTATAACAAAATGGGCATATTTTCGCTCTTGTTATTTTATATACTCCCTATATGTGACCTCCAGAAAATGACTTATATGAAATCAATATCTTCATTTGTAAATTCTGAGATATTTTCCAGATTTGGAGTTACTTTTTTTTAAAACAACCTCTACAATGCCAACAAGAAAACAATGGCAGTCTATACTAGACTCCCACAGCCCAACAACACTGGCTGCTAAGTGGAAATTCATGTTCAAATAAAGGCAGCCTCATTTCTCCAATGAGCTCAACTATTACGATGCTTTTCCATAACTGCTACCACTTAAAAGCAATATTACTTTATAAACTATTGTGTCATCTTTTCACACAATAAGGCACTAGTACAAATACCTAAAATGGATTCCTGCTGATGCATTAACTGTATTTGTAATTATTCAAACATTTTAGGATCCCAAATGAAAACATCGTAACTGCATAAGCACACATGACTTTTAAAATTGGATATTCAAACTTACCAATAAATAAAAAGTGCAGAAATGATTGTCAAAGACTAGCACTAGAGAAAGATAGATTACCAGAAAAGGGCTGAAATAAATGTTAGCATATTGGAATCATTTCTCAGATTCCATCCAAACCTATTCCAATTAGAGGAGGCTATACTATAGAAGTTCAAACAGTCTCTGTTGATATATGCAATGAATACCTGATCTGGGTAAGGGGATATGCTGATCTCTTTCAATATAACCAATTTTACTTCAAGGATAAAATTGTAGTAGCAAAAAAGGACTCCAATGGCACAATAGTCAAAGAAGAAAAAAGAAACATGGGAGACAAGATATAAATTTGAGAATTGCTAGTAAAGCTGGTAAGTAAGGTAGACATGTATCTATGTCCACCAGAGTAGCATTTTAAATATACCAATCTGATCATCTTACTGCCCTGCTAAAATCCATCAGTGACTCCTCACTCCCTACACATTAATGACCCAAGTATAATTTTCAATGCAGCAGAGAGGTCCCTTCATCACTTGTTTCTTGGCTACAGCATCTTCTACTGCTTCCCTATATACACATTATTAAACCTCCCTACTTGCAGTTTTGGAATACCTTGAGTTTATTTAGACTTTTTGTATAATCCTGCTTTCACAACCTGAAATGTACTCTTATGGCCAAATCCTTCTAGTTTATCACAATTTGGTTCTAAAATAGACCTCTTCTGTGAAGCCATTTCTCTGATTCCTTTGCCACAAAGTTAATCACTACCTAGTCTATACATCCCTCTATTATATAACCTTTTCAAAATTAAGTCAGAAAAGGGACATTTTAGTCATTCAAGCACATGGGGAGTAACAGATCCCTATGAGTTAAAACAGACTTTTCTTTTTATTGGCTTACAGAGAATTAGGTTTCATTGTGAGTTTTTTAAATAAAATTTGTTTTTGTTGTCTCTCCCCCATACTTCTCCCCACCTCCCTCCCTCCACTTTGACCTGCCACTTCACAGCTTTTATTGCACTTTCATTCCACATGTTATACTTCTATACTGAAGAAGAATCCAACAACACACTTTACAGATTAAAAGTTTTAGCAGTGTGTTATTATACTTTCTTGTATTTCATTAAGAATGCAATGTTCTAAAATATCAATATTAGCTACTGACACACAATTAAGTGCCAACATACAAAATCTAAAGTTATGAGTAGTCTTTATGAAATCTAGATTGAGCTTCATAAGCAACAAAGCATTATTGTGATTGTGGAACAAATAGGAAATTTCCTAATTTCCCTTTTATTCCTCTAAAATATCTAAAAAGAAAATCCTTTCCAACTAGACTGAATACGTATAAAATATCCTGTGCTGGATCAGTAACCTAATTAACATTTATTAGCCACTGTGACAAACCTATAAAGTGGGAGCAAGTTCATAAAATGCTATAGCAATATTTTCTAGGAAGCATTTTTCTTCCTACAGTTCTAATGAGAAATGCCATTTTATTACTATTAAATAAGGCACAATTTCATTAATAATAAAGTTGTGATTTGAAAACAAACTAATAACATGAAAATTTTATTACATGATATTCAACATTATGTGATTCTTGAGATGCTATCACAAAAACTCATTTAAACTACTACAAAGACAGGGTAATTATAATGACTAATTACTAATAGTCAGCTTCAACTGCAACGTTCTTGGCCACAGGCAAAAGCACAGAGAGCTTCCTGAGCTGGCTGAAGACAAAGAGAAATACTCTTCAGAAACTGAAAGTTAAGAACTTTTTAAACTAAAATTCAGAGTGAAAGAAATCCTGTAGAGGAAGCAATAAATGCTCTATCAGTGAATGTTTATTTCTAAGAGTTAAATTTTGCTTTTCCTACTTTAAGTTCTTAGAAAGGACCTAAGAAGGACTGAAGCGTTATGGATTTAATGCTGGGTACTTCCCAATGTGTGCTGAACAGTGAACTGACTAATGAGTTACATCCTATGAACCTCTCAGATTCTTCTCAAATTTCCATGTCATGTTAGTTACTAAATAAATGAATAAAGATGGTGCAATGAGATTCATTTCCTAGAAGGAACGGCAAGAAAATTAAGGAGCTAATGTTGGTAAAGGAATTGATCGGCATTATACAAAAGACTCTATTTACAAATATATTATCCTTTTTTCTTATGGTAATTTCATAAAGAGCCTTATTTTAATTCTGAGGGCTTTTGAATGTCCAAATTCTAAGACCTCATTCTAAGATTCTTTTTCCTTAGGAAGAGCGGTTGGGTAAAGCATATGCTCTGAGCTTAAAAATTGGAGCTGAGCACATCTTCCCACTTGTTTATGAAGTTCAATAGAGGCTGATTACTTACTTAAAGACCACACAATTTCTCCGAGAAAAATCCACAATCTTTTTAGCAGAGAGAAATGGAACTGAATCTTATTTTCTCTTTTGTACAGCCAGCAGTTTTAAATGGAGAACAGCCTTGAAATCCTCAACCTTTAGCTGAAGTCTTTCAAACCGAGGCATAATTTCAAAGTGGAGATTCGTTCCTTTAAGCACTTTATGAGTGTTAGTTAAGTCAAAAGCTATGAATTCAGTACTTTGAGATTTGTGCATAAAACATAACCATTAAGGCTCCTACGCATTTTTCTAAGAAGGATTTCACACTATTGTTGCGTGTCTGGGAAAGAAGAGTTACAGCATTTTTTAGTAAGCTGAGTTCACTCATTAGTAAGATTTTAATTTAAACACAGTTACAATCACAAAAAATGAAGAAAATTGCATCCTCTATTTCTAAGAAGGGATTTTTTTTCAATGAAACAAATGATTTTTATTACAGAAATCACAGCTGCCTCTTTCAAGAGTGTGGTTTCTTCTCACAGATTGTGAAAACAATTCACTATAAAGGAAGTTATTTTTAAAACAAAGGGGAAAATAATCTAGAACTATTAATCCATTATTTCCACAGTTCTCTAATGATTGGTATCAAGATATAACTCAAAAGAGTATATAAATATATGTATATTCCAAAATACATTACTTATACACTAATTCCAAAAATATAAGCAAAATTATCCATTAGCTAGAAGGAAAATAAAATTTTAGCCTAATGGAAATTTTACTAAAAAGCATTTAAATTAACATATCAAATTATAAAATAAATATTTTAAAGATTCTTTAGAAATTAGAAATCCTATGTTCTAAATGGTAATTAAGGACACAGGTGTCATCATTTTTAATAGATAAAATACAGGCTTCAGTTTGTGATCGTTTATATAGTTAATATCTGCCTTTTGGCAAATATGCATTAAAGATTTAAATAGCTAGATAAAGAAAAAGCACAGAGGTAAATGTTTCCAAAAATAAAAAGGAGGAAAAATAAGATTCTTTACACGGGAGTTTAGAGACATCTAGTGGCTGTTGATACACTGGAGTTTTCCCCTTGGTTAAATGATTAGGAATGTTCTACAATCACCTTCATATGACAAATATCAAAAGGTTTTCCTTGTGCTTTGAATTTCTTTCATCCTACTGCTGTAGTTTAGTAACTGCAGAAACTGGACATAGCATCAAACTCTCAACCTTTTAAAAAATTAGTAAAATATCACTGAAATAAAAGTCAGAATTCAATAAAGGTTCCATCACAGAAAAGGGCATGTATGTTCGGAAACATGATTCACTGGCAAATGCACTTAAGCATTTGTCTTTTACTGCCCTAAATTATGTCACTGCATGCATAAAAACCCAAATGGCTAGAAATCTGAAATGCATGGCTGTGAAAGGAGTTGTCTGTTAAGCATGTTCATAGATGAACTGGGCTAGATGGCACCTTAAAAGGCAGACTAACTCACCACCAAAGTCTGTTGACAGTCAAAATGGAATCTCATTTCCAAAACAGAATAATCTACCTCAATCATCCAAAGAAGCCTGTCAAACAACTATTCCTTATACCTAATCTTAGTCCTGCATGCAACAGATTAACTCATAACTTTTTCACTTTTTCAACATTTCTAGCGTACATTAATAATATACATATCTCTTCATGTTCTTTTGTCTAAGTACAGTACTTTATATTTATCCCTAATAAAAATCACGCTGACAAATTCAACTGAAACACATCCAACTGCGCAAAGCCCTCATGGAGCCTAGCTTGATTTAAAGAATTTGTTCGCTCTCTCCAAATTACATCATCCATAAGTTTGATAGATATATGGTAATAACATAATCCATGTGTACTCTAAATCTGGGTTAAAGGTTTAACAAATAACATCTTCCAAACAATCTTCCAAAAGAATGTCTTCAATAGAACAACTCAGAGTCTTCATTTTATTCAGTGTGAACAAAGATATAAAATGAATCAGACAAAATATGAAGCATTGCTTCATACCCGAATGAAACTCTTAAATATGAAAATACTTATGATAGCAACTTTAAAATATAAGCCATTTTAGGACTAGTCACAAAAGCATGGTTGGTATCAGTTCTTTGTAAGTTCTAGGCAATATAAATTAAAGCTATTTGTGTCTTAATAACCTTGGTTGATGAAAAATGCCAATGGCAATATTAAAAGCATTTTTCTCCTGAGGCTGAGCATGGTTGCACATACCTGTAATCCCAGAACTTTGGAGGCTAGGGCAGGAGGACTGTGAGCAAGTTCCAGGCCAGCCTTGACTACATAGTGAGATCTATGAATAAGTAAATAAACAAATAAATATGTGATGCACACACCACTGTTAAGTAGCACACGAATTTGAAAAGAACCAAATTCATGTTACAAAGTAATAGAGGGAACTGGAGAAGCTAAAAATAAAATGTTTTTACTTAATTTTTTCTTTTTCACACTACTCCTAGGAAGACTCAACTTAGGCAAAAATTTCTTTTCACTGAAAATGAATCATTAATTCATCTGTACAGTCTCAAGTATCACCTACAAAGGGGAAAATGTACCTTTAATGTGGTGAGCTCTGGAAGTCATAACATAAACCAAGTGACCAAATTTAGCATCAACAATAGTGTGACAACCTGACATAAAAGTCCTGGGGATGTGATGCAACAGGAAGCACACAACATCATTTCTGAAACATTCTTGCCCCAAACCATGAGCCTAAATTTAACAAGGAGCAAATGATGAGGTACAATGTGGGATACTCTATAAAACAACGTCATCATCACGAAAGACAAAATGCTGTGGATGAAAAGAGCCTAAAATGACCTAATATCCAAGTGCAAATGCAAACTTGCCAGACCAAATTAAAAACAAGCTATAAGAAGCATTTTGGAGACTATTAGAAAGTTTGCTTATGAGTTTTATTGCAGTTACATAGGAAGATGTACTTATTTTAGGAATATATTATTTATTTATATAAATATTTTCCTTTATATTTATATTTATGTATATGTATGTGTCTGTGTGTATGTATACATGAGTATATATACTACATCTGTGTGACTGCCTGCTGTGTGTAGGGGTACCTGTAGAAGCCAGAAGAGGGCGTCAGGTCCCCTAGAACTGAAGTTACAGGTGGTTTTGAGCCACCTAATGTGGGTGATGAGAATCAAATTGTGGTCTTCTTCAAGAGCAGCAAGCACTCTTAAATGCTCAGCATCCCTCAGGGCCCCTTTTTGCTTTCCTTTTTCAATTTTTATATGTATGCATGTGGTATGTGCATGTGTATATATGTTCGTGGATTTCTTTTGCATGTCTGTGGGTCCACATGTGTGGGTGCATGTGCACATCCAAGCACATACATGTAGAGGCTCAGAATTAATGCCAGAAAGGATCTTCTATGCTGCAGTATTTAGAAGGAACACTTATGTTGCCTGCAACTTACTTTAAACGGTTCATAAATATTCTCATATAAATAAATTATGTAACACATATGTATTTCTGAATATAGTATATATGTTTCAATATATCTGCAAATAAAATATGTGCATTACACATAGATTCCATACATATGTGAGTATATAAACTGAGAGAGATGGAGAAGAAAAGCAATGTGACAAAATGTTAACAATTGGAGGAAGTAAGTGGAAAGGATATGTGTACTTTTTCAAAAAGAGTAAATAACAAAACCAATACATACCATGGCAGTTCTAGACTTGATAAACCAGTCAAATCTAAACTGGGGAGCATTCCGTACACACTGTCTTAATTCTTCATACACATTTTCTCTATCAAAGCCCATTTTGTGTAACATACAGATCAAGAATCTATCTTCTTCCTCGGTATAGTTCTTTCCTTTGCTGGTTCCATACTGAATACGCAACTGATGAAAGGGAGCCTTGTATCTTGCAATCTGTATGTTTCAACAAAACAGCTCTTTCAACTGAATGTTCAGTAACAAGTCAAAGACTCACTAGAGCAAATAAAATAATCTATTAATACATCAAAAAAGAATATAGTACTTTGGCATCCAGTGCTTTCTTAATACTGATTCTTCGCTGAATTCTTGCTTCTCCACGTTCTATTTGAGCCATAATTTTCTCAATATCCTGTAATTCATTGCAGCGTTCCCAAAATACAGCTGAAAAAGAAAAGTTATTATTTTAAATTATTATCACAAGCAAATACAAGGAATTATAGAATAAAGAATTAACGGGCATAATACAGAGATGGCATACTTTGTAAAATTAAGATTTAGAGCCAGCTGTGTATATATAGTATTTTCAATTATTAAGTGCTCTTAAGTTTTCATTTTAAATTAAGAGTTTTACAAGGTGGTTTTCCTTTTATGAAATATCGAAGCTTTAATCATCCATCCTAAATGACTAGGAGTTCATAAGATGCTACAGATATTGATTTAAGCTAGACTTTTTGCACAAATATGCTGCAAAAGAGACCAAGTGCATAAAGTGAAACAGATAAATGTAAACATAGCTTTCTAGTAAGCAAAAATGAAAATAAACCCATTATCAGTAAAGCATTAACATTTTTCTTACAAAGTGACAATTTCTACTGAAACTGTTGCATGTGTCTGTAATCACTCACTAACATTATATTTCTGATCACCTATAGTTTCCTTAAACCTGAAGGATTATAATTGGATCCTTCCCAAAATTTCTTAAATTGTCAAGTCACCCAACCAAATTTTACAGATGAATCAAATAACTGGTTGAATTAATATGCCACATCTTAGAACTTCAGTGAAAGATCTTCTCATGACATACTCTACATTCTCAAATTCTTCATTTCTAGGGCCTATAAAGAAAGGCATGTTATATTCTAGTTTTATAAGAATCTATGCTCATTTACTCATTCTGCCATGTACCCAGTATTCAACATAAATAAATGACTCATGTTAAGATGCAGGCTACTCCTGAACATTTCTTCTCCTACCAATCTCGTAAAACCATTCAAATCTCCCCACCCTCTGACATGGCCTCCAACCCGATGAACAGCAATTCAATAGTCCTGCTAGCTCCCTATTTTCTGAAGACATGGTTTCAGAATGGCTGGTTGTGCAGCTTGGCAGTAGAGCACTTGCCCAGAATGCACAACACCCTGGGCTTCATCCCCAGAACTGCAGGGGAAAAAAAGAAGACAATTCCTCCGAAAATCTCTCTGTACACACCTTTAATATTCATTTTATGGTGCTTAGTGACAAATTTAAGGAAAAATTTGACAAGATATCTTTCTGTCATTGTCGTTTGGGTTTTTGTGGTGCTAGAAATCAAACTGAGGGCCTCGAGCATGCTAATCAAGCACTTTGCCATTGAACTTCACCGTCAGCTACTGGTACCTTTCTTTTTTTCCTTCTTCCTCTCTCTTTCCTTGCTTCTTTATTTCAGTGTGGTGAGTAGAATCCAGGGTACTAGACATGCTACCCTAACTCTTATATTTTTGAGACGTGATCTCACTAAACCCAGGCTGGCCTCAAACTATACAGACCAAGTTGCCCTTGAATTCACGATCCTCCTGCCTCAGACTGTGAAAATTTGAAAGCTGGGATTGCAGGCATGTGTCACCATGCTTGCTTCCCTGCTGTCTTTCTGGTGTTTTTTTTGTTGTTGTTGGTAGTGGTGTGGTATTTGTTTGTTTGTTTGTTTTTTGTTTCTTGGTTTTTGCTTTGTTTTGGTTTGGTTTGGTTTGGTTGTTTTTTTTTTGTTGTTTTTTTTTTTTTTTCTCTTTTTGAGACAGGGTCTCTCTGTAGCCCCATCTGACCTAGAACTTGCTATGTAGACCAGGCTGGCCTTGAACTCATCGATGTCTGTGGGCCTCTGCCTCCCAAGTGCTGGGATTAAAAGAGTAAAAGAGTGCACCACCATGCCCAGCCCATGCTATCGTTTCATGACAATTTTTACTTACAGCTTCCCGCACGCCAATGCTATGTCCCTCCCTCTCTATACATCCCCTTTACCTTCTTTTCATTCAAGTTTCAGGAAAACTCTCCCATCTATTGTTCTGCAAATGCCCTTAAATTATGTGTTCAACCTTAGGAGAAATAATAGTGTCATGCTAGTTATCAGGGGAAAAGAAGTTTATAAATTTGATGTATGTGAAATCAAATCCAAACACAATTCACTTCTGAAGTTGTTGGTAACAATCAAAATTCCCTTTTAGATTTACAGGAAGGAAAATAAAGTACAGGTTCTCTAATTAAATTTGATTTTCTTCAAGTACTGGTACTATAGATAAACTAAAAGCAATTCCTAGTAATGATTAATCTTTTATTTATTTATAGATACTGTAATGTCTTTTTCCTACTAAACACAGAATTTCAGCAGTTAGTTTAAACAGGCTTTGGGGGAATAGCAAAGAAACCATACACCTACTTTTTAATATTCTTCTTTGTGAAACAGGCTCCAGATTCTACACATTTGATATGCAGACTAAATTTGAAAGCTCAGCATATTTGGAATTTAGCTACAGATACAAAACAGATAGATTAACCTATTTAAATAAGATTTCTTTCCAGAAGTCTGAGGTTGAATATGCTGTGACACAGGAATTAGTATTAACTCCCTGTGTTTCTGCAGCTATTCTGATTCTGGTTGAGGTTAAAGACCCAGCTAAGTAAAAGGGGAAATGATTCAAGGACCAGTGAACAGACTTAGCTAAGAAATCTTTTTCAACCTATGTCAACTTGCCTCAAGTAAATAGGGCCCATCACAATCTGAATTCCTTAAGGGTACTTGAGTATCTAAATGGGACTGATATGGACACTCTAATTCAAGGATAACCTACAATAACTATTTCAAACTGATAAATCTCAAGTCTCAGGACTAGACTAGAAAAAGAACAAATTGTAGAAGTGAGAAAATATGAAACTAATTCCATCAATGCTCATTCAACAGCCACCCTTGTCACAGCAGAGCTTTACTCAGCTTCATTAGCTGTCTCCCAGGGACAGCAGCAGCAGGCTGGTTATAAAGAATCTTGAAATTTTTCTGACAGAACTACAGTTTTATCTTATACTTTTACTTATGTCTATCTCATTTACAAAACTTTATAACACCTCTGAAAAAAGATACAATTAAATTGATGGTAAAGAAATGGGGGCTGCCAGTTGAGAAATTTACAATGTAACTCTTATACTTAAGGTTCAGGGAACATTGTAGAAGATGAGGCAGAAAGATTCTAAAAGTCAGAGGACTAGGGAATTTGCTGAAAATAACTTCTTCTAGACAAGACAAGGAACCTATACCCATGAAATCTCAACAACATGGTTGCCTAAACAAGACCTGCATAATGACAACTTCAGCTGACATGCCAATGTAGATGGGGAAATATATAAGGTCCCACCACAAGATGAAGAACTATAGGTAATTAATGGCTTTTGAAAGATGGAGAATGTTTTTTCCAGAGACAAGTTCCCTGATAGGTTATCTAATTCCAAATGGTCAGCCCTAAAGAGATGTTCATAGGAATAACACTAACTAGACTCAATAGGGTGTATGTGTGTGTGTGCACTAATGTGTGTGTACCAATAAAGAAGAGGTCATGAAATTGAAATCGGGAAGGAGTGAGAAAAATTGAACAGGAGAGAGGGAGGAGTGGAAATGATGCAAACACAGTAATCATATGTGAAATTTTCAAAAAATGTTTCAAAAAGAAATGGGGGAAGGAAGAGTGCTTGCTGCTCTTCCAGAGGACCTGAATTTGCTTCCCATCACCCACATCAGGCAGCTTACAACTAGCCATAATTCTGGCTCCAGCAAATCCAAGACCTCTTCTGATTTCAAGGGTACCCCAACATATGTGACATATGCTCACACACACACACACACACATACACATACATACACACACATAAACAGAAATGCATAAGGTTAAAATAAAATATCATGTTTCAAGTGGTATACAAACCTGAATACTCCATGACCTCCTCAGGGGATTTTCCCTCTACCTCTCGAGCTATATTATCAATGTCATCTCTCCCATACTTCTCATTAGCTTTAATAAACTGATTAAAATCTCGTTTAGTCCAGTTTGTGAAGCCCTATGAATAAAAAGTTAAACATCATCAGTAGATGTTAAATTAATAAACCCATTCATTGTTCTACTTATTTCTATATAATGATACATTAAACGTAGTTTAAAACACCAAAAAGTTCCCCTTTATAAAATTCAATTCTATAGTGTAGAAACTCAGCAGTTATATTAGAATTTTTCATGGAATTGTATTTTAACATAGTGGACAACTCAGAAGTTGAGTTTGAGTTGTCATAGAAATAATTGCTTTTCTATTTTCAAAGGAACTTGTTTCTTTTCAAGTATTTCAAGTCGATTTATAATTACAAGATATCACATAGTTTTAATTCCATGTTTTATAGATGTCCACTATGTTAAAATACAATTCCATGAAAAATTCTAATATAACTGCTGAAGTCCTGGTATTTGACGACATCGTTGAGTTTGAGTTGTCATAGAAATAATTGCTTTTCTATTTTCAAAGGAACTTGTTTCTTTTCAAGTATTTCAAGTCGATTTATAATTACAAGATATCACATAGTTTTAATTCCATGTTTTATAGATGTCCACTATGTTAAAATACAATTCCATGAAAAATTCTAATATAACTGCTGAAGTCCTGGTATTTGACGACATCGGCGTTTTTTGTTTTGTTTTGTTTGTTTACCTACAGACCTCTTCCTGTGTAAATTAAAAGAGAGGAATGTGGATACATTAAATCAAAAGAACACTGAAAGAGAATCCAAAAAGAATGCAGGAAAACTTTTATAATTCTTTAGATTATCCAAACTACAGTGAATAATTTTTATTCAAATTTGTATTCATAAGGGCTGGCAAGATGGTACAGAAGATAAAAGTGGCTGCCTTACAAGTCCGACAACCTGACTTTAATCCCTGGATCCTACTGTGGAAGGAGAAAATTGACTCCATGAAAATGGTCCTGTGACCTCCACATACATGTCATGACATACTTATGCCACCCTCACACTATAATAAAATATTTTTAAATAATTATATGCATAAATAGAATTTCTATAAACAAAACATTTTTTAGGCATCTGAACCTCTTTATTTAGTAAAATGTGTAACAGTCAGTATTTTAAATCTTTTTGCCATCATTACTACATGAATGGTAATGTAGCTCAGTTGGTAGAGTGCTTGCCTAGCATGCACAAAGGCCTGAATTTAATTCCAGCACCACATAAACCAGACATGGTGACAAATGCCTATAGTCCCTGCACTCAGGAGGTGGAGGAAAGAGGATCTGAAGTTCAAGGTCATCCTCAGCTACAAAGTAAATTCAAGGCCCATCATGAGAAATATAAGGCTCTGTTTCAAAATGTTTTTGAAAGATTAAATTTTTAGCATCAGAGAAAGATGACTTAAATTCAACTCTGCAGCACACTCACACACAAAAAACTTGATTATGCTTCTAATTATAAACTCAATTATCTCAATTGAGATTACATATTCATATTATACTGTATATTCAGAATATATTATAAGCCATGTAGTATTCAAAGCCCACAACTTTATTTTTGTGCTTAGGAAACAAATCTTGAAACTAAAAGAAAACATGAATATTTAAAGGTTTTATTCTATGGTACTTCTTAAAACTGTACTAACTGCAATTGTATTTTTAAACTAAACTTTGTGACTTCCAACTATTTAGCCCAAAAACTTATGAATGCATTTTGTCAAAATTCATTCAATCAAATTAGCTGTTACTAAAGGGAAAAGGCCCATATCAATACAGAAATATAAAAGTCTTTGTACTTTAAATTAACACATACTCTTGGGGCATAGTGTGATATTTTGAAGCACAGTATCCAATGTGTAATAATCAAATCAAGGCAACCGGCATATACATCACCTCTTCCTTTGTGTTGGGAAAATTCAAAAACTATTATTTCATAATTACAGTGGAGAATTTCCTTGCACATTGCTCCAAAATCATCGAGTAAATAAATTTTGCTGGCTACGATAGTGTCATAAACTTCACATTTTCTGATACTTTGCAAGTGTCTCACAGAAAAAGCTTATTTTTAGCTTCTAGAGCTTATTTCAGAAGTGTGATGCAAAATTTGTTAAGGCAACAATGACCTGAAAGCTTTAAAGTGGAAAACTTCCCTATTTAATGTTAGCTTTCAATTACACAATGATCACCTTAAAATGTTTCAGAAATTTCTCATGATTGTATTAGAGTTATTTCATTGAGACTTTAACTTATTCTTTTAAAAAAATTTTAAGGGGCTGGAGAGATGGCTCAGCGGTTAAGCACATTTGCTACACTTGCAGAAGACCCAAGTTCAGATCCCAGCACCCACATGGTAGCTAACAACTGTCCGTAACTCCAGATCTAGGGGATCTGACACCCTCTTCTCTCCTCTGCGGGCACTTATTATTATTATTTTATGTATATAAGTGCATTGCCTGCAGGTGTATAAGTGTACCCATGTCGTGCAATGCCTAAGGAGATCAGGAGAGGGAGTTGGATTCCCTTGGAACTAGAGTTATGGATGGCTGCTAGCCACCACGTGGGTGCTGAGAATTGAACCCGGTCGTCTGCAAGATCAGCCAATGCTTAACCACTGAGCCATCTCTCCAGCCCCCTTTAAAATGTTTTTAATGATAGAATTACTCCATAAGCAAGGAATCAGCACAGTATAATTTCAGGGATCAAATCATATCAATCAAGAAAAAAAAATAATTTCCAGGTATTTGTTGGTAATTATTGTCTATTAAAATTCAGATCTGTACTCACTGACCTTATTATAATTGATAAATGTATACCCTATTTCTAATAATTGACACATATTTTGCAAATATATTTTCCCCCAATATTTTCAAAAGAGCATTTTCTGCAATGGGGATTTTTAAAGAAGAATATGTGGTCAAAGTGCATGTTTACAAATCTGTCAAATCAGGATACTAAGCATATACAATAAAAAGCGGGTCATATGTATGCTTTTTTCTGTTGACTGACTATAAATAGTTCATTCACTTAAAATATTTTACTTGTGTAAGAAGTTTTTCCTTCTCTTCAGTTTCTTCTGGTGTAAGAGGTTCAGCTCCATCAATCTTTTTTTGCTCTTCTCTTTGAGCCAAAGCTGGATTGGGGATCTCAGGATTCCTTGGGACCTAGATCAAGAGATAAGTGATGACTAAACTGATGTGAAAATAATTAACAAATATATATGTGCACATGTCATTCTGGAGAGATTTCAACAGCAGAAAATGTACCATCACAAGCAAAATGGCATACAGTACTCTCCCCATTTCTGCTACTGCGCTATATTACGAGCATAAAAACCATCCTTATGCCACGTGGTATAATATCATAGAATTATAACCCATTGGTAAATGAATGTCACATTGTATTCTAGGTCTCACTGTGCTGTGGAACAAAAATAAATCCTCATAATATGGTGCTGTGTAGAATAAACACCAAGTTTGGCACTGAAAGAGTCTAAAGCCCTCAGGTGAAACAGCAGGGCAGAGGAGTGGCACCCTGCCTAAAGATGATCTCTCCTGCCCTGCTCAGCTTAAGGTGTGAAAAGAACAGAGTACTTTTAGCGCCCGCAAGAGTTTGTAAGGCAGAGTATTTCGTGTAATGAAATAGGTAATCCCACATGGCAGCTAACAACTGTCCATAATGCCAGTCCCAGGGGATCCAACAGCTTCTTCTGACCTCCGCGGGCATTGCACAACACGGGTGCACTTACCTACATGCAGGCAATACAAGCATACACAAAATAAAAATAATTTTAAAAAAAATTTAAGTAGATAATCTTGGATGGATGTACTAGCATACACTTTTAATCCTAGCACTTAGGAGACAGAGGCAGGTAGATCCCTGTGAGTTTGAAGCCAGTCTGATCTATATCATGAGAGCATGCCTCAAAATTAATGTTAATTAAGTAACTAATTAAAATGGGTAATCTAGAAAGAGTGACAAGATTAAGAAGAATAAAAGCCAACAGAGAATTTAAGAAGTATGTGTAGAAAGGGTAGAGCACACCAACAGCTGTGATGGAACCAGCATTCAAGAAAAAACAAGCACAATGGCAGTGACCAATAGGAGTCATTAGTGGTGTTCGGGTACACAACTGTGAATACCGACACCTGAGAAGAGAGCCTGAATTGGAAACACTGAAGTCAGAAGCTCAGCTCTCTGAGGTGTACAGTCACCTCTATCTTAAAACTGTAGCTCGTAGGGCCTCAGTGCATCAGTGAGCCCACACATGTTCCACTCTTGTTTCAGCAGCACGGGACAGCACTCATTGTACAGGACAAGCCAAGTTTCCAGGCTCAAAGCACCACTACAAACATCTGCAGGCACAATGCAGTTCAATGATTTAAGAGGGCAGGTTCAGAACACATGTAGTACATTTTATAGCATTCCATTAAACATGAAAATGAAAGGCCTGGCAGTTAGTCTTTCACTGTTTGGAATGTGCACATAACATAAATGCCTCATTCCCTGGAAGTGTCAAATAGACATACTACAATGAAATCTATAACACAGAGTGCATTTTTCTCATGGTTATTCATATTTCCTATCATTTTGAACTATATCATTATAACAAGATAAGCATTTTCAAAGTGTTGTATTCAATGGCATTTTAAGAAACATTGGACATTAAAAAAAAACAGATTCATTTGTAACCATCTTACCAGGCAACCAAATTAGTATGTATTGATGAAATGTCTATCATATTTTTAGCACTAAGATAAGTACTGTTCTAGTTGCTTTTCTGTTGCTGTGATAAAACACTGACCAAAACCAACTTAGGAAGGAAAGCGCTTATTTGGCTTAGAAGTTACAGTCCTTTATTAAGGGAAATCAAGGCAGGAATTCAAAGCAGGATCCTGGAGACAGGAACTGAAGCAGAAACCACAGGGGAATGCTGCTTACTGGCTTGTCTACTCTGAACTACTCAGTGGCTTATCTTAAACAGCCCAGGTCCACCTGCCTACAGATGGCACCAATCCCAATGTGCTGGGCTCTCCTCCATCAATTAACAATCAAGAAAATGCTCCACAGACATGCCCACCAACCAAACCAATTCCTCAATGGAAGTTCCCTCTTCCCAGATGTCTCTAGTTTTTTGTCAAGCCAGCACATGTACTGACTGAATTATTGGACCCAGTCCTTGCCCATGCGAATCTAACAAACTGTGCGATTTTGAGCTGTACCTTAAGAAGTCTAGTTTCACCAGATGTGGTGACACATGCTATAATCCTAACACTTGGGAGCCAAAGTAGGAGGATTAAAAGTTTGAGGCCAACTTGAGTTACACTGTGACTTCAAGGCTACACTGGGCTATACAACAAGAGCTGTCTCAAGGAGAAAGGAGGGAATGTGGTGGTACACATCCTCGAATCTCCACACTCTGGAGGCTGAGGCAGGAGAATAGTTCAAGACTGAGACAAAGTGCAGGAGGGATCAGTGAGAGGAAGATGGGACAAGAAAAAGAGAAAAGAAAAGAGAAGAAAAGAAAGGAAAAAAGAAAAGAAAACAGTAATCAAACATTCTAAATTTTTGAGAAAATGGGCAGCAAAGAATAATTCTAGGCTAGAGCAGTAAAAGTATGCTGGAGAGCTTCAGTTATAAACCTGCCACATCTGCGAAGAGGGAACCTCAATTAAGGCATTTCCTACATTAGATTGGCCTGTAGCCATATCTATGAGGCATTTTATTGATTGCTACTTGATGTGGGAGTGCCCAGCCCACTGCCAGAAATGACACCAATGGGCAAGTAGTCCTAGGATGTACAAGAAAGCAGGCCAGTAAGTAGCATTCCTCTATGGTCTCTGCTTCAGTTTCTGCCTCCAGATCCTTGCTTTGAGTTTCTGAATGATTTCCCTCAAAGATGGACTGTGTCTCAGACATATTCAGATGAAATAAACCCTTTCCTCCCCAAGTCGATTTTGGTCATGTTATTTATCACAGCAACAGGAAGCCAACTAGGACAGAAACTGATACCAGGATTTTTGGGTATTGCTGTGACAGACCTGATCATGTTGGTTTGGGGGAGGATTGTGGAAACTAGGATTTTGGAACCTAGGGCTGGAAAAGCCATTATTACTGTAGAGCTTAGTGAGCTGTTATGGTGGAGCTTCAAACAGTTATATGAGAGAAATGTGAATGATAGAAGCCTTCCTTGTGAAGTTTCATAGGGAAGGTGTATTGTGTTGTTCAAATGATATATTTGCATTAGGAATTTGTGAAAGTGAAATCTTTTGTACTTTAATGGGACAATTGATGCGGGTTAGCTGGAGTGGAAAAATCAGCCGTGATTTAAAAGAGACTAGCATTATTCTGGTGAAATCTTCTGGGAAGTATTTCCTCGGGGTCAGCACACATAAGATGTGGTCCAAAGGGGGCCAAAGTAGCATCTCAAGATGTAAGCAGAACTTGGTAGTATGTATGAGTATCCCACTGTCCTAGTTTGTTTCTCCATTGCTGTGACCAAACACTCTGACCAATACCAACTTGGGGAGGAAAGGGTTTATTCAGCTTACATCTCCTGGGTCACAGTTCATCCGGGAGCCCAAGGAAGAAACTCAGGACAGGAACCTGGAAGCAGGAGCTGGAGCTCAGGCCATGGAGGATCGCTGCTTACTGGCTTGCTCCCCTGGCCCCTGCTCAGCCTGCTTTCTTATGCAACACAGGCCCACCTGCCCAGGGGTGGCACCACCCACAGTGGGCTAGGCCCTCCCACATCATTCAACAGTCAAGAACGTGCCCCATGGACATGGCCACAGACCAGTCCAATGAAGGAAATTCCCCAATTGAGGCTCCCTCAACCCAGGTATGTCAAGTTGACACTAAAGCTATCCAGCACTCCCACACAGTATCAGTTTTGGTGGTATGAAAGCTCCAGAACTGAAGAGATTGCTAATAGAATCTGAGGCTTGGCACCAGGTGAGGCCAGGGGAGGTCACTGGTGAGTGTGCAGCCTCAGTTGTATAGAAGACCCTAGGATTGAAGGGATCATGGAGAGAATATGAGGCTTGACACCATCAGAGGACAGGAGCGGCCACTGATGAAAGTACATTTTCAGTTTCAGTGGTGACACTGGGATATCAGAGATGCCAGGACTGTGGGATGACCAGAAAGGGCAGTGGCAGCTGGCCTGAGTCTACTGCACTAGCTCTGTATGCTGTGAATAGCAGAGCTGGAGAAGTGGAGCTGCCCAAGCCATTTGGAGCCCAAAGGATCATGAGTGGATCCTAGATGTCTGACACTGCACTATACTGCTAGACATGGGTTTTGCTAAAGTGTGCCCACTTTTGAAATAAGAAAGTATGTTACTTTTTTTTTTCAGGATCCTTCTTTTGAGACACTTTGGATGACTTTAAAGAGACATTGAGGGAGCTGAACAGATATTTCAGTGGTTAAGATCACTGGCTGCTCTTGCAGAGGACCTGGGTTCAGTTGTCAGCACCCACATGGCAGCTAACAACCATCTGTAGCTCCAGTTCCAGGAGATCCAATGCCCTCTTCTGACCTCCACAGGCATTGCACAACATGGGTGCATTACATACATGTAGGCAATACACTCATACACATAAAATAAAAATAATAATAATAAAGAGGCATTGAACTCTTAAGTGATAGAATTTTCAAAGACTGTGGGACTTTTAAAGTTGTATTGTGCTTTATACTATTATATTAACATAGATGTTGTGGTGCATGCCTTTAATACCAGCACTCGGGAGGCAAGGCAGGGAAATTTCTGTGAGATTGAGGTCAGCCTGGGCTAAGTTCCAGACCAGCTGGGGCTACAAGGAGACTTTGCCTCAAAAAGACCAAAAAGAGAAAAAAGAAAAAGAAAAAGAAGAAAGAAATAAAAGCTATCACATTAATGTGAGATCTTGGGAATAAATACAAAAATAATGATGAGGCTAGAGACGTGGCTCAGTGGTTAAAAATACTGGCTGCTCTTGCAGAGGACACAGGTTTGGTTCCCAGCAGGCACAGAGATGTTAACAACCCTCCATAACTCCAGTTCCAGGTGATTCAACGCCATCTTCTGGCTTCCGCGTGCATTGAAATCACAGGTGTACTAACATGCAGGCAAAACACTCATGCACATAAAATAAAAATAAATTTTAAAAATTTTTTAAAGAAGGAAAGCAGTCATGGTTTAATAGTGATGGATTTGTGTCAGGTTGACAAAGAGTCAATTGTGCTGGATAGTTTCAGTTGTCAACTTGCCACACCAGAGAAGAGGGAACCAATTTAGTGAATTTCCTCTATCAGATTGGCCTGTGGGCATGTCTGTGAGGCATTCTATTGATTGTTGAGTGATGTAGAAGGGCCCAGCTCACTGTGGGCAGTATCACTCCTGGATAGATAGTCCTGAGTTTATAACAAAGCTGGCTGCACACAGGTCAGAGGAAGCAAGCCAGTAAGCAGCATTCCTCTATGGTCTGTGTTTCAGTTCATGCCTCTGGGTTCCTGGTTTACCTCAAGGATGAACTGTGATTAGGACACATAAGCGAAATAAACCCTTTCCTCTTCAAGTTGTTTTTAGTCAGAGTTTTTTCTCACAGTAATAGAAAGCAAACTAGGTTAATAAGCAATAGCATGAGGGCAAAAAACACACAGGAACATAGGACTGTTGTCAGAACTAGGGTGTGACTAAGTGCTAAGATAGTTATCTAGCATGTATGAGCCCTGGATTCCAGCCCCAGCACTGAAAAAAATAGTAAGATAATTATACGGAGAAAAGGACAAAAAAGACCATCTGCAGACAGATTCACATGACCATCACCTCTACAAGAGACTTTGATCAATGTAATAAAGTTTCAAAATGCAATGTTTTCACTGTAATCCTTTCACCAGATCAAGTGAAGTAGAAAGCTACCAGAGGCAAAGAACCTGGTAAAGCATCATAACCTAAAAACGAGGTATGGTGGACAAAGGAAATGGGAGGGAGTCTAAATATGATTAAGATGTATTGTATGAAATGCACAAAAATTCAATTAAAATATACATTAAAAACAGTATAAATAAAATGTAGGGGTGGGCGAGATGACTCAGTGAGTAACATCATTTGATGCCAATCCTGACGACCTGAGTTGTATCACAGTGACCTACATAGTGAAAGAAAAAAAATCAACTCCCCAAAGTTGTCCTCTGACCTACACACACACACACACACACACACACACACACACACACACACACATACACGAAATTTCATAAAGAAAAAATGAAATGGAATACATTGATATGAATAATTTAACTTTTAAATAACAAGGACAACAGAACTAAGTATTTACCCAAAGAAATTAAAACCTATCTACACAAAGACTTTTACAAAAATGCTCACAGAAGTTTTGCTCATAATGGTCAAAACAGAAAACAACCCGTCAATAAGAAAATAGATAAGCAAATTGCAGTCTATCCATACAATATGAGTGTGCTCAGCAATAAAAAGGAACAAACACACTGATGTACTTGGTACATCATTGCTGGAGCTCTAAAACATTGTGCTAAGTGAAAGAAGCCTTACACACACTGTATGATTTCATTTCTTTGAAATTCTAAAACAAAAATAACCTAAGGTATGGAGGAAAGTAGTATCAGAACACTGGTCACCTCTGGAGTATACATGGGGACACTAACTGAAAACAGACATGTTAGGGGTTTGAGATGTGTATGCGCATGCATTTGTCAATAATGGTGACTGAGAATTGAGAATGTAGTTCAGTGATAGACTGTTTGACTAGAATGAACATGAACCTGGCTTTGATACCCTAATACCATAAAAAACATTCTGTCAAAATAAATAGAATGACACAATGAAATTCAGACATTTCACTGTATGTAAAGTTTATCTTTAAAAAATATCATAATCAGGGCTGGAGAGCTGGCTCAGCTGTTAAGAGCACTGACTGCTCTTGCAGAGGGCCAGGGTTTGATTCCCAGCACCCACATCGTGGCTAACAATCATCTATAACTTCAGTTCCAGGGGATCTGTTACCCTCTTCTGACCTCCTTGGGCACTGCATGACACAGGTGCACTTACACACATGCAGGTACTATACTCATACACATAAAATAATAAGTAAAATATTTTTAAAAAGATATCATAATCACCTAGCCAGGTGTGGGGGCACAAACCTTTAGTCCCAGCACTGAGGCAGAAGGCAGGTCTTGGTGAGTTCAAGGCCAGCCTGGAAGACCAAAAAAAGAGAAAGAAAGAAAAAGAAAAAAAGATACCATAATCAGACAGGCATGGTGTGCATGCCTTTAATTCAAGCACTGGGGAGACGCAGGCAAATCTCTCTGAGTTCAAGGTGAGCCTGGTCTAGTGAGTTCCAGGCCAGCCAGGGCTACATAGTAAGACCCAGTCTCAAAAAACAAAAAAGGAAGGGAGAAAGGAAGGGAGGGAGGGAGGGAGGGAGGGAAGGAAGGAAGGAAGGAAGGAGGAAGGAAGGAAGGAAGGAAGGAAGGAAGGAAGGAAGGAAGGAAGGAAGGAAGGGAAAGGGGTAGGAAAGGAAGGAATGAAAGGAAGATAAAAAGAAATTGGGTCATTTTCATGAAAATGGATGAACTAAATTATCATATTAAGTGAAATGAGCCAGACTCCGAAAGATAAATATCTCATTTTCTATTACATATGGAATCTAGACTTTAAAAAGACAGGTTGGGGAGATGCTCAGTGGGTAAAGTGCTTGCCCTGCAAGCATAGAGACCCAAGTTCTGATCCACAGCATCCATGTAAAAAGCTAGGCATGGCAAAGCACATCTATAACCCCAGCACTAAAGGCAGACATAGGCAGATTCTAGAGGCTCACTGACCAGACAAACTAGCCAAAACAGAGAATTAACCATTTGCAAAGAGGAAGGGGACCTGCAGGAGTTCAGAGTGGATACAGAAGCACGTAATGGGTGAGGTGAAGAATAACAAAGTACATGATATATATGCCTAAGAATATTATAATGAAATTCATTATGCTTTACAATTAATATGTTACTAAAATATGTTTCAGAATATACGTGATGTGTGTGGGGTGTTTGCTGTACAATTATTTCAATGTTTTCCTTATGGAAATTATTTTTTCATTGCTGTTATAGTCACAATAGCAAGGGAATAGAATCAGCTTAGATGCCAATTAATGGATAAATGGTTAATGAAAATGTGGCACATATATACTACCAAATATTATTCAGCCATGAAGAAAAAATGACATGAAATTTGCAGGAAAATGTATGGGAACTGGAAACTATCATATTAAGTGAGGTGACCCAGGTTCAGAAAGATAAATACTCCATGTTCTCTCTCCTATGTGGATCTTCTCATTTTTATATGTATTTATGCGGCAGTGAGTTTAAGTAGATGCCAGGAATCTAGAAGGGGCCCCACGACAAGGAAAAAAGAGGTTTTAAAGGAAAAGGGAAGGAACAGTCATAGAACAAATGGTATATGACAGGGAAAGAGGGGATACTGGGTGTGGAAGGGTTTAAGTAGAGATGGAGGCGGAGTAGGAGAGAAGAGAGGGGAGAAGCAACCAAAATCAAGAATGTTTGAAAATATCAAAAAGAAACCTGCTACTTTGCATGTTTAAAAACACTTAATATGTTTGAAAATAATTACAGATTTCGCTTTAAATTTTTAATAAACTTTAAATTACTGGTATGTGAAATTACTTTGGATTCAATTTTTTACATTTTATTTGTTATTTTTATTTTACGTGTATGAATGTATTGCCTGCATGTATATAAGCATACCCATGTCGTGCAATGTTTGGGGAGGACAGAAGAGAGTGTTGGATTCCCCTGGAACTGGAATTAGATAGGTTGTTAGCGACCATGTGGGTGCTGGGAATCGAACCCTGGTCCTCTACAAGAGCAGTCAGTGTTCTTAACCACTGAGCCATCTCTCTATACCCTTTTTTAAAATTTTTATTATTTTTGTGGATTCAATTTTAATTGAAAAAAATGTTTTAATATATTTATCAAATACCTTCAAAATGTCTGTCTTCAACAAGCCATACTTTAACAAAGTAAAATGTTTAAAAGTTTATAGACATCTGGGTTGAAAAATAGCTGTTGATAAATAGCTGTTGTTTGCCTTGCAAGAAGGATAACCTGAGTTCAATCCCCAAAACCAATTTTAAAATAGTCGGATATGGGGGGCTGGAGAGATTGCTCAGTGGTTAAGAGCACTGAATGCTCTTGTAAAAGACCGGGGTTCAATTCCTAGAACATATATGATGGCTAACAACCATCTGTAACTCCAGTTCCAGAGAATCTGATGCTTTCTTCTGTCCTCTGGGAGCACTGCATGACACAGGTGCTCTAACACATGCAGGCAATACACTCTTACACATAAAAAAGAGGTAGGACCGTAGGAGAAAGGTATTTTTAAGAGAGAAAGGGGGAAAATGGGGGCACCTTAAGTGGGAAAACCATGATAGAGGGGTGAGACAATGCGAGAGATAAATAATGCCTAGCTAGTTTTGAAACCCA
>NW_008331606.1:584366-593285 GCF_000622305.1 Nannospalax galili
CAGCAGGGACATCAGAACATAAGGGCTCTAGTGGGGGGAGGGAGGCTAAGTGAGGGTGCCATCTGGGAAGTGGGTATATAGTTGAGTAAGATGGTTTGGGATGTTCTGTGTGATATATACACAAAAAAAATCAACAAAAATTTTTAAATGTATTATATTTGAGGAGGAAGCATGGAAATTTATGTCATGTTAATTAGTAGAGGTGATAAACATTACCATTGAAATCTATCCAATGACTTTATAGCCATACACAGCTGCCAAGGATCCAAGTGAAACCAATTATGACTAGTAATAACCAGATACATACAAATTAGAGATGCATGTGCCAACATCCCAGTGTTAGTAGCAAAAACAATGAGTCTTGCTGCAAGGAACAATATATTCTAAAATGAAATGGAGATCTTTTTTAAAGATTAGAAACTCAATTTTATGTCTTACAGGCCTTATACTGAGTTCAATATTGTATAACTGTATTAATTCAACTGTGAACCTAGAAACTTGCAACCACTTGTGAAAGAGATGTACTCTTGCTCTGGAGTGTGTTACTGAATATGTTAAATCTGTAGTGAAATGCTTCTGCTAATCATGTAGTTATTAAAAATTTAAAAAATGATTAAAATAATTTTCAAAGCACAAAAATTTGCTCCTTAATAATTAGTAGATGTGAAAAACATTACCATTGAAATCTACCTGATGACTTTATATCCATACTCGGTGCCAATGATCTCAGAAAGTAACCAACTGTGGCTAGTAATAATCAGTTATATAGAGATTAGAAACACATGTGCAAACATCTTAATGTCAATTGCATTAAAAATGAAATTTTCTGTAAGAAACTGTGTATTTTAATAATGAAATGTAGATCTTTTAAAGGTTAAAACCTCATTTAATTTTGTGTCTTATAGGGTTTATATTGAGTACAATATTGTATAACTGTAATAATTCAACTGTAAACATAAAAACTGACAGCCAATTTTGAAAGAGATGCATCTTAGCTCTGGAAATTGTTATTGAATATGTCAATGCTGTTGTAGTGAAATGCTTCTTCTAAGTATGTGGTTATTAAATAAATAATTCAAAAAATAAAAAATAATAAATAAAAATAAAAAGTAGGAGCTGGAGAGATGGCTCAATGTTTAAGAGTGCATACTGCTCTTACAGAGATTCTTGATCTGGTTCCCAGCACCTTTATCAGGTATCTCACAACCTCCTCTAACTCCAGCTCCAGGAGGATGTCGTTCTCTTCTGGTCTCTGAGGGCACTTCATGCACCTTGTGCACATACAGACAAGCAGATGCACACACATACACATAAATAAAAAGGGGGCGGGATGGAGAAATCGTTCAGTGGTTAAGAGCACTGGCTATTCTTGCAGAGAACCTAGATTTGATTCCTAACACCCACACAGCAACTAGCAGCTACCCATAACTCCAGTTCCAGGGAATACAACACCCTCTTCTGAGCCCTCTTGAGCATTTCATGCACATGGTACATATATATATGCAGGCAAAACATTCATCTACATAAAATAAAAACAAATAAATCAGGTAAATAAAGTAAATTTTAAGTACGCAGTGCCTGAGGAATGACACCAAGGTTGACCTCTGGCTTCTACATGCAGGTGCATATATGTGTACACGCACCTTCACACATGTGCACAACTACATACACAGGAACACACGCATGTACATGTACACAAAGTGTATAAATGACTAATTTACAACACAAAATAGATTATATATTCTTAATAAAAATATAAATTGTGTTTACTCTTACACAAATACTCCTAAAACTAAAAATTTCCCCCAATGAATTATTAAAAACAATATTAGAATATTAAATAATACCATTAAATTATAGTTTCCACATCCACTGGTCATATTATATATTTAACACAAAAAAATTTTAAATAGCCTCACCAATGTCATCCTGTCTTATTTCTGGAAGTTATTGAAATATATAACTGCTAAAATATTCAGAATCATAAATGATTCCTAATTTCTAAATTCCCATATCTTCCTAACTTAATATTTGCCATTTTTAATTTTTTTCTCTTATTATTGTGTGTTGTGTGCATGATGGGAGGGGAAATACACTGGTCCCATGGTGCATATGTGGGGGACAACTTTGTGGAGTCAGTTTTCTCTTTCCACCTTTACATGGGTCCCAAGAATCAGAAGCCACTTTACCAGGCTTACAAAGCGAGGATCTTTAACCACTGAACCATCTCACCAGCCCCATATTTATCATTTTTTTAAAATTCACTTTTGGTCTTTCCAAGAGAAACCTAACTTAAAAATCACTGTCCAGATTTAGTGAGATTATGGTTACAAATTACATCGTGTTCATGACTGGTGTGATGCCTCAGCAGGAAAAGGAATTTTCTATCAAGCCTGAAGACCTGAGTTCAATCCCAGCACCCCAAAGGCAGAAGGAGAGAAATGACTCCCAAAAGTTGTGGCATGCACATGTGTGAGAACGCACACACAGAAATAGTGCATTCTTTTTAATTCAATTTTTGTCTCAAGAGATTCTTACCAGCATTAAATTTCCTGCAATGATTTTCAAGTGCTATGTAAGAATGAAATAGGCAAATTTTATACCATAGTAGTAAAAAGATACCTCAAGGCTGCCTGTAATAATCATATTCACCTTCCCTTACTGGGATGCCCAGTATGTGTGTAAAAAGGTGTGATTCAAGGGGCTGGAGAGATGACTGAGTGGTTAAGAGCACTGGATGTTCTTGCAGAGGACCTGGGTTTGATTTCCAACACCCATATGGCAGCTAACAACCATTCGTAACTCCAGTTCTAAGGGAATCCAATGCCCTCTTTTGATATCCTTGGGCATTGCATGACACAGGTGCAGTTACATACATGCAGACAATATACTCATACTCATACATATACACAAAATTTTTAAACCGAAAATAAATAAAAATAAAAATAAAAAGATGTGATTCAAAAGGAAACATCTCAGTTGTCACTCAGAATTCTAGTCAAATGCTAAGGAATTTGGGATTGACAGCTAGATTCCAGGCAAGAGAGATTGCTCAGTAGATAAAGAAAGTTGTTTAAAGGCCTAGGTTTGCTCTCTGGAATCCATATGTTGGAGGGAAAGAACTGACTCCCACAAGTTGTTCTCTTATCTCTACATGCACACAGTGCTGTTCCTCTTTTTTTTCTGTTTCTCTTTCTCTGTATGTGTCTCTGTGTCTCTGTCTCTGTCTCAATCACTCTCAAAAATAAACTCTAAAATCAACTGACTAAATGTTAAAAAAAAAAAAAAAAAAAAAGATAAAAAGACCTAGAGGTAGTGAGAAACTTTTGGGTCTTATTTCTTAGGAGTTCAGCAAACATTTCATAGAAATGCGGATCACTGAATGAAATGTGGCAGCACACAAAATGAGAGCCATGGCCTGAAATCAGCTCACAGTTTTTCAGCGCTACCTCTGCAGAACAGGTTGCCCACAATGACATTTTGCCAAAACCCACAAATATTATGGAACTTTCTCCATTTGTCAAATGTTTACACATGTCCCTAAAGAAATCTTTCCTGGAGATAAATAAGTATTTGAATGAATGGCCTACAGCATGGTCTTAGATTGACTGGAACTTCCAGGTCATCTGATGTTTAATTCTGCAATGTTTTGTCCTTCCAACGCAAAGACTTTAGTAAAGAAGTAAGTATTAAATAACAACTCCTTTAATATTTGAAAGTAATAAGTCTTCTAAATATGCCTCATTTGCAACAAGATCAAAGCTTAGATAGGGAAGAATTGACACAGAATGCACTGTTAGCCACCAAGTGATCACAACAAAACAAGTAAGTCTCCCAGGCCCAAATAAAACAAAATCCTTGAATTCCAGTAGCTGTAGCTTTAGTATGCTCAATAGGGAAAGAGAAACAAATAGAAAACAAAAATGCTAAGTAGCTGGCGCTCATAAATATGCTTTACCTACTAGTTCAAAACTAGTAAACCCATGCCAGGTGTGGTGGCACGTGCCTTTAATCCCAGCATTTGGGAGGCAGAGGCTGGTGGGTATCTGTGGTTTCGAGATCAGCCAGGTCTACATAGCATGTTCCAGGCAAGCCAGGGATATGTACTGAAGCTCTGTCTTTTTTTTTTTTTTTTGCACTTTTAAAATTTCATACAATATTTCCCACTCACATCGGCATGAAGCTCTGTCTTAAAACAAACTAGTGAGCCCTTACAACCTGCACTAAGATGGTGGGAATTCAAAACAAATAAAATATTACCATGAAACAGAGTGTCCCCAGTTATGGAGAGTACCTGTCCTTCTCCTCTTAGCCTATAGTCTAACCTGCTGCCCGTGGGCAATCAAGACAGATGTGAATGTAGCCCAGTGTAACGCTTTTTTAAAACATGAGACTTCTTATGATTTTTTGTTTTTTGGTAATTCAGTTGTGCAGTACTTGAGCATGAACTTTGTAGGTGACAATGTCATGTTTCAGTATAAGAGACTGGATATCCCTGGATGATCATTCATTTAAGAAGAAAAGGGGGAAAGAGGTTCATTCTTGAGAACTTGTGCATATAAAACACTAGGTAACTGCACATAATAATAAAGCACATTTCCATCCATTTTGTAACCTTGATGAGTTTCCTATACGTGTAGGGTGTAAATCAATGCTAGATATTATTTTTATTACATTTACTTATTTTGTGTGTGAGTAGGTGAGCCCTCCATGTGGAGGTCAGAGGACAACTTTAGAAAATCAATTCTCTTCTACCATGTGACTCCCAAGAATTGAACTGAGGTCACAGGCCTTCACAGCAAGCGCTTCTATTAGCTGAGCCATCTTACAAGCCTAATAATAAATATTCCTTGTGATGATACACCTAACAGATGCGATCCATGTCATCTTTGAAGCTTCTGCAGATGACTAACATGCCATGCTGATCTTTCCATACTCTGAACTCAACTATGAATCCCTTTCAATTAAAGAATCCACCTTAGTTCATATCTATAGTTGGGAAAGAATGGAAGAGACAGGTTCAGAAAGCACCAGCAGCCACAATATGGTATTTGTCTTACAAATCCTCGAGTAGGCATTCCTAGTGAGACTCAAGGCAACTATTAAGACAGTACAGTGGCAATATACAAGATGGGGCTAAAGAGAGCACCAAGCTAGGAACAGAGCAGCCAGGGAATGGCTCTCCTGCCATCACAGCCACAACTGCCACAACTACAGTCCAAGTTGCCACGGCCACCTCTCATTTTCATACTTCCAACAGTCTTTTGGATAGTTTCCCTAAAAATGCACCATTCACTGATCTGGACTAATCTTTTGAAAATGTAAATCTAAGTGGCTATAAAGATGTCTCAGCAGTTAAGAGCCCTTGTTTCTCTTCCAGAGGACGTGAGCGCAGTTCTCAACATCTACATTGAGTAGGTCCCAGCACCCACATCAAGTGGCTCAAAACCACCTGTGCCTCCAGCTCTAGCAGATTTGATACTGTCTTCTGGCCTCTTTGGGTACCTTCACATGTGTCACATATACTAAATTAATTAATTAACTAATTAATTAATTAAAAAATAAATAAATATTTTTTAAACTTTCATCAAAAAGGAAATGTAAATCTAGGCCAGTGAGACAGTTCAGTGGATAAATGTGCTTATTGCATAATAAGTCTGAAGGCCTGAATTCAGTTTCTGGAACCCACATGGTGGAAGAAGAGGACCAACTATTAAAAGTAGTGCTCTGACTTCCACCTGTGCCCCATGGCAAGCACACACACACACAGAGAAGATAATATAAAATGTAAATAGTTCTGTTAAATGAAAATCTGATAATGCTTTACCACTCCCCTGTATGACTTGAGAAAACTTGTCTATGTCTTAGTTTCTCATCTTCAAAATAAGGATGTGGTCTCGGGCCTATAATGAGGATACCAAGCTCATATGTATAAAGAACTTGGAATACCATGAAGCACAAGGAAAGCTTATATTCACATTTGCTATTTCGTTCACCACCAACTACCCACATCCCTGCCTTAAAAGCATCTGAATGGTTTGCCTATACTCTAAAGTTTAGAGCTAAATTTCAACCTCATTATGGCCTACACAACCTCCATCTGCTCAGACTCCACCCTCTAGAAAAGGGCTACCTCTTACCCATCTCAGTCCCTTGCATAGCACAGGAAATATGGTGGCCTTAGCTCTTCCCTCCCACATTTCACATGGCTCATTTGCATCATTTTTTGCAGCTCACAGTAAATGACATTTCCTTAGGGAGCACTACCGTCATCTCCAAAATAATGTTACATAGTCATTATACTTCCTGACAACACCCTTTGTGACTACAAATAGCATCACTGAACTATAGTATCTGTTCAGTGTCTGCCTCTGCCATTAGAATCTAAGTTTTCTGAGAAGAATCATGCCATTGTTGTTTTCATTATTATTATTATTATTATTATTACTTAAACAATTTTATTGCTTAAATACCTAGACAAGCTTTTGCCACTAAGACAGAGACTATGAATGAATTGTTTCCAACAGACTGTGGTGGGTGGCCTACTTGCTCTTCCAGTTATGGAGTCAGTCAGTGAACCTGGCTATCAGAATCAGATGGAATTTAGCATCCTTATCCTTTGTGTTCCTCTCAAGATGCTTGTAAGCAGCAACTACTTTCTTAATTAAATGGTAATGACCTTCAGGATGATTGGAAGCAAGTTATTTAGACTTATGAATTCTCACGATTTTTACTACTCATCACAACTGGTACTGTTGCAACACCATATGAGCCTGTCAAGATCACACTGATCTGAGGGAGTCAGGCCCTTCCCCACCAGTTTATAAATCTACTCCTTCACAGATGTCAACTTCAATCAGGTGGGAACACTGTACCAAAAGGGCAGAGTCAAGAGGAACCAGCCCTTCCCAGGAACTCCCCAACATGGCAGCAGACCAGCAGCATAGAGTGTATTTACTGTTTTTTCCTAAGCTCCTATCACAGCATCTAACACGAAACAGTGCTCTATAAATAGGTATTAAATGAAAACAGTCCTCCTTTCACTCTTTCTCCTTCTCTAGCACTTTCTGGGAGGTGAGGAAGACCAAACAGTAAGGTGCAAGAGCATGAACTCCACAGCATCTTCCTTCTCCTTACTCATCCCTTTCCTTTCCTCCTACACCCCTCCCTCTCCTTCCTCTCACCCTTCACAGCCACCTGCTTATTATCTGTCTTCTGATGTTTCTTCCCTCCATGTTCTTCCAGGTGGCCACCACCCAAATTATAATTTAAGACCTCATCCATAACCACAAACTGCCTGTAATGAAAGGCATTGTTTACATTCAAACCGGATCTGTGGCCAGAATGTGGTGGGCACTGTAATACTTACGAGGAACAAAATTTCACTATCTCCAAAGAAGGAGCAGAAACAGTTCCATCATCAGAGATAATTTATTTTATTGCTGCTACTTGTCTACCACTTGGTGCATCTCCCAAAGGATATGTCATAACACCATAAACACAGTCCTTATTTAGGACTGCAGAAAGAAATGGGGTTATATCATATACAGAAATAGCAATAATGTCTGAATAGAAAAGAGCATAGTATTTGGAACAGATTTGAGACACCAGGGCAACATCCTTAGCTATGTGACCTGGTGTATAGTAATTTAACCTTGATGAACTTCAGTTTCCTCAACACGTACATGCAGACAACTATATCTATATAGTTAGCTTGTTAGGATGACCCAAAATATATGTAAAAAAATCATGCTGTAAATTATAAAATGTTCTCAATAAATATTGGGGGTATGTAAATATTTATTTTTATTTTTACTTTTATGTATGAGAGTTTTTTGTCTTCATATATTTAAGTGCACCATGTATGTGCAGTGTCTGTAGAAGCCAGAAGAGGGTGCTGGATGCCCTGAAACTAGAATTGCAGATGGTCATGAGCCACCTTGTAGGTGCTGGAAACTGAACCTAGATCATCAGCAAGTGCTCTTAACTGCTTAGCCATCTCTCCAGCCCCAAATATTTGGTTTATTACTGAGACCCAGCATTTCAATGAATTCTCCTTTCAAATCTTACTGACAACAGCCAATAAAAGAAACTGAAAATAATGTGTTAAACCCAAAATTATTACAAATATGCTGTTTACCTCATAAAATTAACTACTTTAATAATATAAGTGTTTTCATTTTGCATTTCAAAGGTGTAAGATGCCTGTTTCTTTCTGTTATATTGCTGTTTTCACTTTCTTTGAAAGTGGTCTTATACCTAATCTGACCAGTCAAACATGGTTACTTTACTCTTCTAGAATTTCCTTCAGAGGATTCTTTCCAGTCCTTGTAGTTTAGATACATTCAAATTTAGTTGGGCTTGGTAGTGCACACCTTTAATCCCAGCAATCAAAAGGCAGAGGCAGGCCTCTGTGAATTCAAGGCCAGCCTGGTCTACATAGAAAGTTCCAGGCCAGTGAAGGGTGCACAGTGACATCCTGTCTCAAAAGAGTCGATATATTCAAATTTAATCGCATTCCCATAACAATATCATAAATAACCATTTACATTTTATGCTTTTATTAGTTTTCTGAGACAAGGTCTCACTGACCTCAAACTCAGTATACAAATCCAGGCTGGTCTCAAACTTGTAATCTTCCTTCTTCAACCTCCCAAATTCAGGGATTACATACGTTATAAAATTGGTTAATTTATAATTTTTAAACCTTAACACATGGAGAACAGACTAATTATTATTTATTTATTTATTATTTATTTATTTAGTCTATTCTGATTTAAATACAACACTCCTTCTATAGAAAAATAAAGTGAGCACTCTAGATAGCCACTCTAGTTCCAAACTATAAATTAATTACCTTAAGTACATAGAGTTTCTCTAGGAACATCCCAGCTACTATTTAAAATAACTGATAACAGT
>NW_008331606.1:593406-640180 GCF_000622305.1 Nannospalax galili
CTTATATCTTGGGTCATCCCTCTCCTTTCACTGAAGTCAATTTCTACACACAGAAATAATCTCATATGTTTAATCTCTCAGTAAGATAGATGTAGTATGACAGTCATTAAATTTTACTTACTAAAATTTGCATCTACAGATACAAAAATTTTAAATTCCAAGATTATTTTAACATTATACAATAGTTTATCGTGTATTTCACTATTTTTAACACCAAAGTCACCATTATCTACGAACTAACAACAGGACTTTCAGGGCTTTCTTCAACCTACGAACAATAAACACAAAAATACTATTTATTGGTCCTACTAAGGAAAATTATTTTTGAAATCTTATCATATATCAATATTCAATTCCAATTGAATGCTTACCTGTTGTTCCTTCCTCCTCCTCCTCCTCCTCCTCCTCCTCCTCCTCCCCCGCCACCTCCTCTTCTTCTTCATTTTTTTTTTCTTTTTTGGTCTTTTAGAGACAGGGTCTCCCTGTAGCCCCAGCTGAACTGGAATTCAACAGAGATCCTGCTGCCTCTGCCTCTCAAGTGCTGGTTTAAAGGCATGTGCTACCATGCCCAGCAGTACGTAGTCTTTGATCAGTGAAATATTACATTTATTGGAATAATATTATTACTGGTATTACTGTTTTTGAAATATTGGAGACTAATTCCTTTCAGTCATGACTCTTTTGAGTGATTCAATAATTTACATTATTAAAAACAATGTCGATGTTGTGCATTTACCAGGAGAGACAAAAGGTAATTTAACTTTAGTGTGAGTAACGAGCTGTTAAATATTATCAATGGACTTTGCTTGATTACTTATGTGAGCATCAATGTAGTCAGACTAGATATTCAGCATGGTAGCTGTATGATTCAATAACAAATGCAATATGAAAAAATAATGAGCAAACTAAAAAGCGGTATAAAATGGTATATATTCTTACCTTCTTTAGCATTAAGTAGAACACATAGTCTATTTTAACACATTATCTTAAAATAGTATAATACACTAATATATATACCTACTATAATTTAGTTGTTTTTACTGACAAAATTGTACTACTAAGCTTCAACAATGTTGTGAAACATCACTGTTGCTATAATGTGAGTTTGACATTCACTTCCTTTCCAAAGTCCCCAACATATACAAAGTCTTTCAATGTAATTACGTTACTTTTTCAACTGATGATAATTAAAATTTTTTAAATAATCTAAAAAATTGTAAAATTACCTTATAACCTATAGTCTTCCGATAATAAAGAATTTCCTTTTCCAGGAGCTCAAATAAGCGTGGTGGGAAAAATTGAAAATCCTGAACATTAGGCTGTTTTGGAGGCCGTGGAGCCTGTGGGGAAAAAATGTGTTACACAAATACATAAATGTTTTCATGAAGTGCATAAAGCAAACTTAAATAACTTCTACTGGTTTTATATATGGGAAAATAAGTACAACAGAACTCATTCATATGTCTGAATGACCGCAGCAAGTACTTAGGGTTATTTTAAAAATTATGATTTGGCAGTAATGTAAGAAAATCTGCATCACAAACCATGTTACAAGAGAATTCCTTTATGCCATATAAGAACTGGCCTTGTACTATTTTACCTTTGGAATCTTTGGCTCGCTGACACGCAAGGCCTCTCTAAAGTAGGCATCCACCGCGTAGTTGGCTTTGCGTTCTCGTTTAGGAGGTTCAATCCATTCCACCATACCAAGCTACACACGACAAGCAAGAACAAGGGGTTTCATTACTCCAAACTGTTTTATCAACATCAAGTGCAGTAGGCTGTGGAAGCGTGACAAAACTAGTTATTAGAAAGGATTAAAACCTGCTTCCACCTCCAAAGTTCTATAGCACTGGCTTGTACACCAAGTCCACGTGCAAAGTTTATTTTTGAAAATAATTTTAAAGATAATTCCTCCTTAGTAATTAAGAAAAATATGCACAATCTATTCAGCATTTTATGCCATTCTGAATAAATAAATAGTACCTATCATAAAAGGAAGAGAAATATTGATTCTGGTAACTTTACAATACAAACTACAGAATAGATCAGAGGGTAAAAAAAAAAAAAGTATCAACATGACAGGCATATATCCTCCCTCAGATCAAGAGAAATGTTCAAACAAAACTTTCTGGAAAGGAAGCTGTGGTGTACTGGGGAAAAGGCACTGGAATCAGAAAGATTTTGTTTAGAATCTGAAATCCGCCATTTCACTGATTGTACAACTTTGAGGAGATCATTTCTGTAAGAATAATAATACCTACCTTGAGAATTAAATGTGACCACAAGAGAGCTTGGGGTCTAGCTCAGTGGTACAGTGCATGATTAGCATGTGCAAGGCCCTGGGTTGGAGCCGCAACACCAAAAAGAGTAACTGAATATCGGAACTCATTAGCTAAACAGCCAAAAGTTAAATGTAAAGTATTATTAAACATGAAAAGTAGTGAGTAAATATTTTGCAGCTTTACACAAGTTATGCCACTATCAGCTAGAAAATACATTTTAATACTCAACAAACAAAACTGACAAAACAAAATTGTAGAGTCTGAGGACCAGTTTCTCTCTCTCTCTCTCTCTCTCTCTCTCTCTCTCTCTCTCTCTCTCGTATTTTTGAAACAGAGTCTCACTAACTGGCCCTTGCTGGCCTGGAACTCCTTATGTAGACCACAGGCTGGCTTCCAACTCACAGAGATCCATCTTATTCTGCCTCCTGAGTACTAGAATTAAAGGCATGTAATACCACACCCAACTTGAAGACTAGTTTTTTTTTTTGTTTTTCCATTTTTCTTATTTCCTCGTGTTTAGGCCAGTGACTGCACAAAATAGGTCATTAGTGGCTTTAAGAAAACATCACTCTACCATTAATGTTCCCACTCTTTGATTTTATCTTAGGGCGGATTTCAACCTTACATCACAGGTAGAGACTGATGACAAAGCTGTAAATAGAGCTCAGTGGTAGAACACTGCTTAGTATGTGCAAGGCCCTCAGGTCAATCACCAGTACCACATAAGGAAAAAAGATAATAAACTGAAAGAGCAAAGAGATCTAAAAGTTCTTACATCTAGAGAAACAAAAAAAAGTCAAGGCATAAGGATGGCGCTCACATAACTGCAAGTTTATCTAATAGAAAAGAACAGATGTTTGTTGATTCCTAAGATTTCAAAACCAATGAATAAAGTTACAAGGAACAGCATCATTATTACAAATAATTGAAAAGTGCTGGGGGGGTTAGCTCACTGGTAGATTATTTCCTAATATACACAAAGACCTGGGTTCAATATCCAGCACCACAAAAGAGATCATATTAACAACTACGTACTAAATAGCTCTGTATTACGTGAAAGTAATTACTCTACCATTAACGTTCCCACTCTTTGATTTGCAAGTTAGGATCAGGAACATGAAGATGAATAAAATAGCTTCTTTATTCAAAGTGTCCATAAATTAAATTAAAACTTTTCTGAGAAATAGACTATAAAACATTGACAGGTACTATCCTGATAAATAGAGGATTCCCAACACTAAAGAATTCAAATACAGGGTGGATAGCTGTTATAGATGCTATAAGTGTTATTTTTATTGTATTTATTTGTGTGTGTGTGTGTGTGTGTGTGTGTGTGTGTTTGCATGTGCATACCACTAAGTATATGTGCAGGTTAGAGGACAACTTTTAGGAGTCAATTCTCCCCTTCCACCATGTGGGTTCCAGGGATCAAAGTCAAGTCATGAGACTTGTTGGCAAGCACTTGTACCAACTAAGCCATCTTTCCTACCCTATTAAGTGAGATTTCTTAATTATAAGAAAGGTTAGAGTAAATGATCTTCAAGGTCTTCTAATTCTAAGGATCTGGGTTCAATCCCAAGTAAAAGAAAGGAGGGAGGGATGGAGGGAGGGAAAGAATAAGGACAGAGAGACACAAATTTGCTTTTTATCCCAAAGGAATTAGCATGAAGCAACAAGGATTTTATAAATAGCTCAGAAGGCAGTGACAGAGGATTCCCAAGAGGAAGCAGACTACCTGAATCCGTGAACAGTGGATTCAACATGTAAGACAGAGAACAATAAAGAAAGACAATTGCTACCAACCTCTGGCCAACATATGGACGGGCACACATGTGCACGCAAACATGCATACACACACACACACACACACGCACACACACACACACACACCACAGACACGCAAAAAGAGATTTTATAAATAATGTGTATTTGATCTTTCTCAATGGGAGTAAAAATTTATACTTGAAAGTAACTTTCTAAAATTAATGTGTTTCGCCACTTAATTTATACTTGTTTGAAAGTATAGATATTCAAATTTGAAATGAGTGTTAAAGGCCAATTCCTGAGCTTTCAGAAACAGAGTAAGCCATGCTGAATTGGCTTGTTTTAGACAAGAGTGTATTAATACTAACTTATCCAAGTTAATTTATTGAGGATTAATGTCAGTGACCATGATTTAATATACCAGGCACAGTAGTAAAACAATAACAGATTCAACAAATCATATGTGAAAAACTACCCCAACACATAATTCCTATGATTTAAGAACAATATGCTTCCAGATTATTCTCTTTATAAATAATATGAAACTTATTTGAGTCTACCTAGAAAATATAAATGTACCAAAATAAAATATAATCTCAAAAATGTGATTTTTATACATTATTGTTAATGTTAGTCATTCAATTATAAAAATCATCATAATCATTAAAATATTTATCTTTTTTTATCTTTTTGAGACAGGGTCTCCCTGTAGTCCCAGCTGACCTGAACTTACTATGTAGACCAGGCTGGCCTTGAGCTCACAGCAATCCGCCTGCCTCTGCCTCCCGAGTGCTGGGACTAAAGGCTTGTGCCACCCCGCCCAGCCATATTTCTATATCTGTAAATTATTAGGTTTGCTAGAAATAAGAGGCACAGGGAAACTTAATATATCACACATACACAAGTACGGTAGTAAGACTAATCTTACTCTAAAAATATAAATGGGGCAAGCAAGGTAGTTCAGTAGTTCAGTATGTGCTTTGCATGAGAGACTCCAGGGTTATAACCCCAGTACTGCAAACAAAAGAAGTTCCAATGATATTTAGATTCTATTAATATTTTTTCACTTTATAAAACTCTCCTAGTACCAATAATCCCATAGGAATAATTGCAAAATAAATAAAATTCATATCATATAATTAGATCTAAAAACATATTAGGAAGGCAATTTCCACCCTGTGCAAAAAGGCCATCACCCCCATCTAAGCAAGATAAAGCATAATGCAGTTTCTGTTAAGATTACCAATAAAAAAACAGACAAAATACAAGTCAAGAAACAAAACCTATCAAAGGCAAATGACATCAAGAAAGCATTACCAGCACAGTAGCTTTGATGTGACCTAAAGTAGTTCAGCTCTTTTTTCAGAGATGTAAAATCAAGATGTAAAAATGAGTTTTATTCTAATAAAACATAATTTCTATCAGTTAAATATACAGGTTTTCTGGAACCAGTTGAGCAATAAAATAATAATAGAATTGCATTATAACTCAAAAATAACATGAGTCTATAAAGATATAAATATATGAGTACATAAATAATGAAAGAGGGCAGCTCTTTCTTACAGAAAAATCCCAAGTAACAAAGATAGATGGAATGAGTAAAATACAAAATTGCCCTCAGGCACACACTATCGTTAAGTCCACCAGAAGAAACTAAGATCAGTGAGTAAAAATTTTAAAGCATCCCTCCCAAGATATTTATCAATTACAAAAGGAAACTGCTAAATTCACTGAGGAGAAACTCAGCAGATACCATCCCCATCTAGCAAGTAAACAAAGTTAACATCGCCCATAAAAAGATACAATGACATCACATATGCCCAGGACACAACATCCCTTCTGTGGTATTCTTGCCAAAAATACATAATCTCAGTTAAATCATGAAAACCTGTCTGACAAACACAAAGTGAGAGACTGTGGGAGTGTTCATAAAATGGGCATAATGTGGACTAATGACTTTTAATTAATGCCAGCAAAACCATGTGCTCTTGTGACTTGGCCACCTGATCCTGTTTCTTAGGAACTTCAATTTGGTATTCCACCCAGAAAGATAATGAATGAATGTGGGTATGCTTGAGAATTAACATATCAGAGTGCTAAAATCAAGCGCACCCATTTCCATAGCACACCGTGGAGATTGGGAAGGACATGTGACCTTGGGTAAGTAAGATATTCTACAACTAGGGATGTAAAGGCCATCTGGATGGTTCGTTACGATTATGGTGAAGCCAAGCTTGTACTTCTCCAACTGAAGCTGGAGAAAACATTTGAATAAAATCATGGGTGGGACCAGGCTCAAAGACACAGGTCCAGGGACAGAGTTCCAGCAAAAGAGTTCCACCAGCACACTTCCAGGAGACAGATGGTTTAAAGACATATCTAGAGTAACAAGTGTCCTCTGAGTTCGGGCCCACTCTTGAAAACTAAATTTAGAAGTTAAGCTATTTGTCTGGGTAATTACAATGCTGACACAGCAATGCCACAAGAGATAAATTACAAATAGCTGATGAATATTTTGAATACTTTTCAAACATGGCAAGGTCATAAAAGTCAAGCAGAAATGGGGGAACTGTCACAGACAAAAAGAGACAAAAGATTTACACAGCAACAAAAATAAAACACGGGCTTAGAGAATGAGAATCAAGTTACAGAGTAAGGAAAAAATATTTGAGAAAGACATCTGCTTAAAGGACCATTATCTAAAATGCAACAAGTATTCAAATATCAATAATAAGAAAATAACTCAAATGAAAAATGGGCAAAAGACCTAAAAAAATCAAAAAAGATACATTCAACATGTCATCAAGAAATTGCAAATTAAGGGGCTGGAGAGATGCTCAGGAATTAAGAGCACTCACTGCTCTTGCAGAATACTCGAGTTCAATTTTCAGCACCCTCATGGTGGCTAACAAATGCCTGTAACTCCAGTTCCAAGGGATCCAATGCCCTTTTCTGACCTCCACATGCATTGCATACATTGAGACAATACACTCGTACACATAAAATAAATAAAATGTTTTTAAAAGAAATTGCAAAGCAACATAATGAGAAATCACTACACACCTATTAGAAATGTAAACATCCAAAGTACTAACAGTATCAAATGCTAGCAAAGATGTTGACTAGCATGAGCTTTCATTCAGTGCTGTGGGAATATAAAATGGCACAGCCTTTTTGGAAGAAGCTTTGATAGTTTCTTATGTATCTAAATATGCTGTTATCATCAGACTCAACAAGCAAGCCTTGGTATTCCCAAAGGACCTGAAAACTAATGCTCTTAAAACAACCCACTTAAGCATTTGTAGAGCAACTTTATTCATAACTACTAAAATCTGGAAATAACCAAATTATCTTTCAGCAGGTGAACAGATAAACAAACAGCAGTACCAACAGATCCTCAGTGGGGTTTCTTGCCTATCTCCCTCATCCATACTGGGTTTTTCGCTGGCTTGGACTTGCACAGACCTTGAACATGCTGTCACAAGCACTGTGGGTTCATATGCGCAACTACACTGTGCTGTCCAGACAACACTTCTTTCTTGTAGGTATGATGGCTGGTAGGTTGATCAGACTCCAAGGGATGGATCCACACCCAAGAGCGTTTGGAGAACACAAATTAGCCTCAATAGGCCTTTAAATCAATAAATAATAATAAAGGACATGAAGTAGGGCAGGAGGTAGGAGGATGAAGTGGAGATGGGGGTGCCTGAATATTTTCAAAATACATTGTATGAAATTCTCAAACAAAATATTTAAAAATAATAATAAAATAAATAGTGTAATCAGAAAAAGGAATTTCTCTCAGTGCTGAGAAATGATCTATTTACCCATGAAAAAAGATATAGAAAGCCTAAATGCACATCACTACATGAAGGAAGTCAACCTGAAAAGAATTAATACAACTATATGACATTCTCAAAAATGTGAAACTGTGGAATCAGTAAAAAAGAGTAATTATTGCAGGGAGCCAAGAGACAAAGAGGGAGGGATGAGTAGCACACAAAAGAGTCTTGGTGCAGTGAAACTAATGGCAGATGTCTATGCATTTGTTAAAACCCATAGAATACGCCACACTAAGAGAGAACCCTGTTACAAATGATGGGCTTTGGATAACAAGGACGTGTTAATGTGGGTTCGTGATTGGAACACATGTACCACTTTAGTGTAAGATGCTAATAGTACAAAAAAAGCATATGTGTTAGAGACAAGGTCTCTGTTTTTTTCCACTCAATTTTGCTGGAAATGCAAAATTTCTCTTAAAAAGTAATGTAGAATCCTAGACTGAGTCCCCTAGAAGAGGAAAAGAACATTAAGGGGAAAAACTGACAGTAATGTCTTAAATTCAACAATTAACACATACATGGTTAACATCAGTAGAAGATTAGAGGAGATACATAAACTCTGCAGTATTTTTGCAACTGTTCTATAAAACTAAAGTCGTTTCAAAATAAAAGGCTTTCAAAATTACAGCCTTAATTTCAATTTAAGCACACAAAACTTTCACTTCTTCAACAATAATGTCTATGTAGTATGTCACATGACATTCTTTTTCACATATAACAAAGCCCTTGTGACAACTAAATGCTAATAATGACATTATTCCTCATATTTAGTAAATGCTGTGATGGTTAATCTCAATTTTCAGCTTGATGTGATTTAGAATCACCTGGGAGACAGGCCTCTAGCTTGATCACAATAACTGAGGTGGGAAGACCCATCTACAGTGACCACTGTGGATGGCACCATTCCCTGGGCTAAGATCCTGGACTGTATAGAAAAAGGGGTGGATGAAAATGGAGAAAGAGGGTGGCAAGATGGTTCAGTGGGTAAAAGTGCATGCCTCCAAGCTTGAGAATCTGAAACAAATCCCAGGGACTCCCACACGATGGGAGGAAAGAACTGACTCCTGCAAATTATTCTATGACTTATACAGAAAGAAGAGAGAGAGACAAAGAGACAGAGACAGAGAGAATTTAAAATTTTTGTTTAGGGGCTGGAGAGATGGCTCAGTGGTTAAGAACACTGACTGTTCTTGCAGAAGACCTGGGTTTAAATCCCAGCACCCACATGGCAGCTAACAACTGTCCAAAATTCCAGTTCCAGGAGATCCTAGAGTCTCTCCTGTCTTATTTTTATTTGTGTGTATGAGTGTTTTGCCTGCATGTATGTAAGTGCACCTATGTCATGCAATGCCCTTGAAGCTCAGAAGAGGGCACTGGATTCCCCTGTACTTGGAGTTACAGATGGTAGTTTGCTGCCATGTGGGTACTATGAATTGAACTTGGGTCCTCTGTAAGAGCAGCCAGTGTTCTTAACCACTGAACTATTTCTCCAGTCCCCAAAGAGAGTTGTTACATGAAATCTTTTGACCTTCATCTAATTTCAGCCTATAGCAGAGTGGTATATCAAATAAGAAGCAGTGTCATTTTATACTTGTTACAGGGACAAATGAAAATTTGACAGTCTAATGGCTGCAAGTATAAAATTACCTTCTGTTTTTCTCTATAATCTTCTCCTTCAAACTTGTACAAACTCTGCTCAAGATCCATTCTAAAATTTCTTAGAGAAGACTCTCCCATTTTCTGCATGCGTTCATTCATCTCCGCCGTCTAAAGTTGAATAATATATTGACATGAGAAAATTGTTGCTGCATTACTTGCAAAAATGTGAACTTTCTGCTTTTCTAGAAGCCAGGTTTGGCATGAAATATCTGTTCTGCTACAATACAAGGTAAGAAAGCAGTGCTATCATCAAACTTGAAAATAAATGAAACTTCTCCTGGGTTGCTTATGACTCAGTGATAGAACACTTAAAATATGCAAGGCCCTACATTCTATCTCCAACACTACCAAAAAACTCAAATATTAATTCATCCAATTTTAATTTAAGAAAATTAAATGGTTCATTCCCATGTATTTTCACTTGTGCCTCTTAAAAAGACATTTATCACCAAAGATGTAGCCACATCATAATTTCCACTCTACAAGTTTAATGAGAGATTTAAAACATATTTTGCATATTAATATAAAACATAGTAACACAAGGCTGTTCAAAATGCATATATGATGGCTAACCCAAAAATATTTTGACAATGAGACTGAACTAATTGGCAAGATACATATTTGCTAGGATTTGGATAGTTTTTATCAAAGTCTCATGTACTGCAAGTTTGGTCCCCAATGTAATGATGCTAAAATCATGGGGCTTAAAGAGATGGTGATTATGTCTTTAAAAGAGATTAAGGATTTTCTCTCCAGAGAAAGTTAGGTCTCATAGGAGTGTACTCTAGCTCTTGTGGGACTGGATTAATTACCATGACTGTGGGTTGTTTTATAAATCCAGGTTGGCTGACTTTCTCTGCTTGCTCTCTTGCTTCCTCTCTCTCATACAAACATGCTTCCACCATATGATGCCCTCACCAGAAGCCAATCTCAGCACCATGCTCTTGGACTTCCAAAAGTTTGAGCCAAATGAATCTCTTTTCCCTCTAAAGTAGTTAGCTCTGAGTATTTTGTTATGATAAGATAAAATGAACCAAGACAACTCCAAACGTCTTAAAAAGCACCATGGGCATAGTATCAGCAAAATCCATACCATGAGTAAGTTAAAAAGCAAACAACCCACCTTCTTCACAAAATAAATTAAGGGGAACTATATAAATGGATGGGAAATATATAAACAACGTATCAAACAGGGGCAATGTGCAGACCTTATATGCACTTATTTTTTAAAGAAAAATGTTTAAGTATAAGTAGTTATGAAACACTTGGAAACTTGAGTAGTTACTAGATATTCGATGTATTAAAAATTTCGAGGTGGAGCCAAGTGAGAACGTTATAATAATCATGTTTTTGAAAGAGGTCTTATATCCTATAAGTACATAATGAAATATTTGCAGGTGAAATTATATATCCAAGATTTATTTCAAAGTAATCAAGGGAGAAATTCATTAGGGATGTGATGGGTGATAAGCACAATGGAAACTCATTGTACCATTCTCTCTCTACCTTTGCTTATGTTGAGATGAACCATATTTGAGTAAAACAAACATTAAGTACAAAACTACAATATTGTGAAACCACTTACAACTCATCATTTCTTGCAATGTTTACAAAACGTTTTCAATTAATACACCGTACCAGTAACCCTAATCCAGCGGCAAAGAATCTCAAAATGTAGTCCTTATATATGTGATTAAAGCAAGAAGAACTGGGTTTTCAACTAAAGTGCTTTCAAGAAGTTATATGCTCATTTAATATTAAATGCTGGTGCTTGGTAGTTCTGACAAAAAAATTAAAAATCCTAACCTCTACCTGCAAAGAGTTTGCAAGTTCTTAGAGAGAATGTAAGATATTTGAAATATGTAGTTTAATACAATGCAAATACAAGTATGCTGAGATGTATGGATTTTAAACAGTCCATCTTGATTAACAAAATGCCATTTTGAACTAACCTTCTTTTCCCCTCTTTCCAGAATAGTTGTAATGTCTTCATCTGTCAGTTCACTTTCTTTACAAGCAAAAACATGGGTGGCTCCATGGCGTATCATTTGTAACATTTCCTCTTTAGCCAGTTTATTAGATTGTTGATCAATGAGTCTTCCTAATAATAACAATTAAAATTGTATATATTCAATTATACTTCAAAGAAAGCACAGTATAATGGTTCTAATCAGACACTTTGGCATAAAACCATATGTAAAGCAGTTTTATCAGAAACATCATTGAACTTTAATGCTATTTGTTTAATGAGCCACCCTGCAAGCTTTTCTTCTATCAATTTTTCTATTTTACTATGAATTTCCTCCTGAAAACTTTAGTCAAACTGAGAGAGTTTTATTCCATGCTCCAATTTTAATTTTCAGATAAAAATTCTCTATATGGATAGGATGCTCTGGTACATGTTTAAAAATTATAAAACCAGATCTGTATCTGGTAAATAATATCAGGTACTCCAAAAGTCATGTCATTGCCATTCAACTATAAACTAGTGAGGTTTACTTCACATACTGAAGGCACAGGTTTTAATTAGGAAGACTTCTGGCCAGGCACTGGTGTAGCGCTCCTTTAATCCCAGCACTCAGGAGGCAGAGGAAGATCTCTGTGAGAGTGAGGCCAGCCTGGAGTACATAGTGAGTTCCAGACCAGCTGGGGCTACAAGGAAAAAGAGTAGAACAACAAAAAAACCAAGCAATTAATTAGGATTTCAAATATTTTTTAAAAGATTATTCTAAGTTGTCAAATTTTCGTCAACCTTTATTCAAACTAATCTTTGAAGAAAACTAAATGTGTTTTTGAAAAAAAAAAGACTCTGGAGATATGACTTAGTGGTTAAAAGCACTGGCTGCTCTTGCAGAGGACCAGGGTTCAGTTCCCAGTACCCACATAGTGACTAACAGTCTCTGACTCCAGAGGGGATCTGATGCCCTCTTTTGGCCCAAAACCACTCATACATAAATTTAAAATAAATAAATTTTTAAAATATCTAATGAAGTTTATACATATAAATACCTTGCTGTATAACAATTGAATCAAGTCTCAGTTTTATCTCAGCTCTCTCTACAATCCTCTCTTCAACAGTGTTGTCAGTAATAAGACGGAATACCCGTACTGGCTTCTTCTGACCAATGCGATGTGCTCGATCCTAACAGAAAGAGTCCAACTGTAAGACTTTGGACATTCTGGACAAGACATGGAAGCATATACTATAAATATCAGAAAATAAAATTATGTCTTCAATCTTGCTAAACTTGCCAGTTCTGAAAGGGGGGTGATGGTTAAGAATATCCAAAAACTTCTGGGAACAAAGAAGTCTAAAAGCATACTGTGCCACTAGTGGGAAACTTCCAGAAGGTCATAAGGCAAAGTCCCTTTAAGATGAAGACAAGAGGACACTAAAGCTTCTGGAGTGAGTTATTAAGTAACTTTAAGCCACTAAACACAAACATCTCCAAGACTAGCAGGGAGTTTTATAAGTAACAAATTAGTTAGCAAGGGCTGCTATGGTGATAAAGTTTGCTTTATCTCCTCATCAAACTGTGTTTTCCTGCTTACCAAGGCAATTCTGGGATACATAAAGGTTTGTAAATATTAATGAGATTTTTAATAACTTTATTATAGTAGAATTGCTCCAATGGTTTAGAGTTGGCAAAGGTGGCAGGTGGTAGCTTCGGGCAACATCTAAACATGTAGGGAGAGTGTTTTTTTTAAATGTAGAAACTAACAGAGCAAATAGGAACAGAAAGGAGGTGAGGAGAATCAAAGAAGCAAGGTTAAAACAGTCCTTGTACTAAATATAAAGACACTGTAGGCCAGCAACCAAGTTTTCAATAAAGCGCATTCAAAGAGAATTCAATATCCTATGATTATTAAAAAATTTAAACTTCAACCAATAAGTCCTGAATGACCAAATGTGTACTCTTAACAACTTTAAGGAAATGAAGTATTATCCCCATTTGGTTTTTCAGTTGAGTAACCCTTTAACTTACTGGGGCTTCCACCTACTGAGCTCTATCAACCAGGTCACACAATACCACAATAAAGTAGTAATAATTATACCAAAGCATATTGATGCTAAAATGTCATGGTGGTCAGTATCCTTTAGTTGTCTATTATAAAAAGACTGACTTGTAAATTATTAGCATATGTCTTTCCTTTACTTCCCCAAAGACAATCTCAGAAGTAAGAATGTATCCCATTACTACTTGATAATTTTGAATATTAGCACATTTCTTTCATTTATGACATATTTATCTGGAATGAGAATCACATTGAAAGAAGCTGTAGCAGTAGCTCAAAAAAAGTAAGAGAAATGGCTTCTCTCAAAAGAAAAAATTACAAATTTGTTTTCAGGGCTGGGAAGACACCTCAGTGGGTAAAGTGCTTACTACACATGCATGAGGACCTGAGTTTGGATCCCCAAAAGCCTGCATGGTGGTGCACACCTGTAACCCCAACACTGGACGATAGAGACAAGTGGATTCTTGAGGCTCACTGGCCAGGCAGTCTAGCCAAAATGGCCAGCTCATTGAGAGATCCTGTCTCCATAGTGAGATAGATGGAGGTGATGGCGGACGCCTTTAGTACCCAGCACTCACGGAGACCAACCAGTCTGCTCTACATAGCAAGTTTCAGGCCAGAAGGGGCTTCAGGGAGACCCTGTCTCAAAAATACCAAAAAAAGTTAGATGGTAAAGCAATTGAGGAACACATCCCCATGCCAATCTCTGGCTCCCAATGTACCCACTCAGGAAAGCATGCACAAATGTGTGCACTCCCCCACCAAACACACAGGCATACACCATACACAGAGAGCAAGAGCACACACATACACACATACACACACACACACACACACACACACACACACACACGCACACACAGAAATGGAGTGAAAGTGAGAAATACACACACTGTTTTCAAATGGCTTCTTTAAGTAACATGTCTTCCTAAAATCCATTTATACCTTCTGTTCCCAATTATTTCATTACAAAAGTTAAAATCTGACCTTTTCCAATTTCAGTACTAAAGATTTTAATATGTGTACTTGGTAAACAAAATAATGGGACTGATTTTTAATCCTCATAAAAACAAATTCAGGGGGCTGGAGAGATGGCTCGGTAGTTAAGAACATTGGTTGTTCTTGCAGAAGACCTGGGTTTGAATCCCAGCACCCACATGGAAGCTAACAACTGTCTGTAACTTCAGTCCCAGGTGATCCGACAGCCTCTTCTGTCCTCTGTAGGAATTGCACTACACTGGTGCACTTACCTACATGCAGGCAATATATGCATACACATAAAATAAAAATAATAAATAAAATATTAAAAAAAATTCAGGGCTTCTCTTCAATCCTCAAGAATAGGAAACACCTGGCATTTCTATTTCATGATAAAAGCCAAAAATTATATATGAATGTTACACATAGATCTGTAGTATGTCTGTTAGTTTTCATTTCTTTGATTTGTTTTTGTAATTAAGTCAGAAGCTTTTAACTCAGGATAGTCTACTTCAACTTCTACAAAATCACCCCAAAATTGTTACCCTTTAATTATTAGTACCTTTGTGCTTTGTAAATAACAATGGTATTTTGAGCTGTGATAATTTACTGATATCATTAAGCATTACTTACCATAGCTTGTAGATCAACCTGTGGATTCCAGTCTGAATCATATAGGATAACCACGTCAGCACTTGCCAAGTTAATTCCGAGACCTCCAGCCCTGGTACTCAGCATAAAGATGAATTTGCTACTATTAGGAGCATTAAAGGCCTCTATTGCTTCCTTTTTTAATTAGCAAAGAAATATAAAGAGAAAAACTGTATTATATTATCGAATCTTAAGAAATAAAGTTAGCATGCATACAGAAAATATTTTATACATTACATAATATTCCTCATAAACATACTTTGAAATATTCTTCCATACTAAAAACTATTTTTCTATATACTGTACTGTGTAAATAGCTGTAGAAAACATGCTTCTAGAAATGAAGTTTGCAATCTTTAAAACCTTGTAGACAAATGTACAATAATCATATAGACAAATTCAACTAAGCAGATGATAATTAATTGGTATTCTTTTTAAACAATAATAGTAAAACTGTCTTAACTGAAACATCTGGAGGTGAAATGGCAGAAGTCTCAATTTCATTCTCTAATGACTGATAAACAAGGTAAGGCTAAGATTAATCAAGAGAGAGAAAAGCTGAGAAATGTAAATGAGAGTAAGATGACTTCTAGGAATATAATGACAAGAGAAAATGGGTAGATATAAAGAAAATCAGAAACACAAATCCAGGGATGTTTAGTAAAGAATCTTTAAAAGTAACGTGATGTTACTATCCGCTGTATGAATTAGGAAACCACTAAGACTCCCATAGAAAAATGAGCCCCCAAAGTGAACAAACAACTCAAACTCACAGAACAAACACAGATGTGTAAAAATAGAAGAATGACATTCAATCTCACTAGCAATCAAATAGATGCAAATTAAAACAATGTAATGACATTTTGAGGATTAAAAAAATGGTAATACTCAATGTTGATGAGGGAGCAGTAGGACGAACACTCTCATACATTGCTGCTGGGAGTGTAAATTGGAACAACCTTTCTGGAAAGCAATTTGGCAATATGCATCAAGAGCCTTAATAATGTTCATACCCTTTGACCCAGTAATTCCACTTCCAGGAATTTATCCTAAGGAAATAATCAGAAATGTGCACAAGATTTATGTATAAGAACTTTCACTGTAGCGTTATTTATAACAGTGAAAAACTGGCAGTAACCTAAATGATCAACAGTAAGGGGATACATTGTTTTGAGAACATCCTTAAGATTAAATATTTCTCTAAAACTACTTTTACATTGATTATTTTTACTGACAAAGTACCATACAAAGCTGAGTAAAAAGTATCAGGATACTGAACTTTATATATAATGTATGTATGTGTATATATATATATCAATTACTTATATATTATACACTGGATTAACACCGGACGGAAATGCTTGATTTCCCAAAATTCCTTCAGCACTCATGTATTACTTATATAACCACAAAATGCAAGGAGTTAATTTTGTAAGTAATAGACAGGCAAAGTCAAAGTTTCAGGCAGATAAGGTGACTCCCACTACCACAGTCAGTACAACATGTGACTGTGGTAGTACCAAAAGCCATATGGTATGATGAGAGGCACCCTGTCATAAAAGACATAGCAAAAACCTAGGGATGAAGAATAACTCAACCATGTATTACATCTATAATCGAGATCAAGCATTTAATTACCTCGCTCAGACATAGTTTCACCTGGAGTAGTTTACATCAGTACTCTACCCAAGGTGCTGGTAGAAATCAACTGAAACTTGGAAGTTTTCTAGCTTATAGCAGCTGCTTGACAAATGTTAGCACCTTTCCCACTAAAAGTGAGGAGGTCAATTAAGTCAGAGGTTGACCAGAGGCCTAGCTAGCTGAATGTGTTTATAGTAGAAGGGAACATTTAAGAAAAATGAGGGGAAAAAGTTCTCCACAGTTGGCACACAGAGTAAGGAATCAACCACATTTATTCCTTTTTTTATAGGAAAAGAGATGAAATGATTGCACGGACAGTAACATAATGGGAAAGCAGGACATCTCCCAGAAAAAGAATGGCTCTGATTATGCTATATTTAAATTTATATTTATATTTGATGCATGTAATTCAAAGTTTTAAATGGAGAACATTATTTGAAGTTTTTAAAAACCAGAAGAATTGGAACATACATAGAGAGCACAGCGATAGGCCAGAGGTGCCAACTGGCAATTTGAGGTTGGCCAATACCTCCTATTCTGCCTCAGTGTCCTCTTCACTCTAGCAAGAAGGGACAGTTGTCTTGAACAATACTACAGGTGCTACGCTTAGTATAGATTCTGATGGTTTCTCAGTACAAAGTCACCAGAAGTTCCAAGTAACCATGTCAGAGAGTTTCAGAACTCTAAGGCAGGGAATAATGTAACCTTTGAAACATTCTCAGAAGTGTAGTTATCACAGTTTCCTTTCAGCAGGTGGCAGAATATCCTTAATCTAAAGATGATCTGTGTGCTGTTGGAAACACTATTCTATGCTAGAGCAAGGCTTCAATAAGGACATTCATGCTCAAGAGACAGAAAGCTTTGTCAAAAGAAGGAACTGCATACAGAGGGGCATAGGCTGAGAGTCCTTACAACCTGAGAAGTTGCCCTAAAACAGAGCTATGAAGTCCTGTGTGCAATTTCATGGCATGCAGCATATACTGCACTATGCAGCTTAAAACTGTGTTTGTACCTATTAAATCCACTGATCTTCACAACATCATCAGGACAAAATGAAGCATGTGTATTAATTTTATCTTTATGATACTATTAAAGATACTGAGGCTCAGAGCATTAAATGGCTTGCATACACCAGAAAATGGTGGCGTTAGTACTAAGGTTTTCTAAAACCAGGTTTAAGTATATTTTCCACTGTACCATCAAATCATGTGGAGATTTTCTTTGCCCAGAGCATGAGTATTAACTTAAAACATAAGTCAATGACAGAGCCCTGAAGGATAACAGAAAAGAGGATAAAAATTAGCAAAGTCTTCCAACAACGTGATTTAATGGATTGAGAATGCATTAGACCCATGACATTTGTGGTGAATAATCTACAGACTTACAAAATTTTTCAGATTTGAAAATGATACTGCGTGCTAGGTAGGGGTACTGACTCATTCCTACATACCAACAATTTAGTCTTCTAAGATCCAAAATTCCTAAGTACCTACACTTATTTTGACATATTTAATTTTTACAAAAGCTCTAGGCAACCAAGAATATTCCCAAAATGTTAGGGTTACTCATAACCTAGCAAATTTTCCATGATTAAGCTCCACAAATAGCAAGGGTCCACTGTGAGAGGCAAATTAAGAAAAGGATGCACAATCAGAAGTCAGCTATAAGTTGAGAAACAGTCAACAGCATAGAGCAATGGTTAAAAGAAATGAGGATGAATCAAATAGTATTCTTTAGATAAACGGGTCTTTGAAGACCTCGAGATGATTAGGAAAGAATCAGTGGAATGGAAGCTAAAGAGGTAAGAAAGACAACGGTGACAGTGAGAAAGGCAGTGCCTCTTAGCAGAACAGGCCAAAGCTCAAACAACCTAGTCACGAAAAGCATTATGTAACTAAGCTCTGATTTGTGAGGTTTTGCTTTATTTTCTTGTCCTTACCTCTCGTTCTTCATGTGGGGTTTGTCCATCCAGTCTGCAATATTCATAACCACGCCACATACAATAATCTTCCAAAATGTCTAGCAAGCGGGTCATCTGGCTAAAAATGAGAACCCTTGAACCTGAAAGATTTCACCAGAAAATCAAATTACACGATTTGCCTGAGGAATGAAAATGCACATTAATTGTGTACAATTGATACATGTCAATAATTTTTAGCTAACTTGAAAGTCACAAAAACAAAATTATGGCATCACACAAAATATAAATACAGAGCACATGAACACTCCACTACACACAGGCAAACACACACACACACACACACACACACACACACACACACACACACGCATGCATGCATCATCCAAAAATGCTACTCAAATTATGTATTTGCTAAACTGCAGTTTGTGTTAGAACTTCAAAAATTCTCCACACATTCTGGAATGACTTAAAGTCTGCCTTTTTTATTCTGAGGGCCTGTAATGTTCCATATTATTTCTCACTGGATGACTACTACTGCAATTGATCCCAAGTACTATCCTATTTCTATGCTCTCGTTCCCAGTAGATTTTCCCCAAACTGCTTTCAAAGTTATCTTAACATACAGCTCTGATCATGTTACTCTCCATCAACAAATCTCTGAATCCTCTGCTTTGTAAATAAGTCTGAATTCTTTAAAGTTTAGTTTTAAAGACCTTCCATTGTTTGGCACCGCCCATCCTTATCAAATTCACCAACTGCTACTCTGCCTCAAATACCATAAGCTTTCCCCTACGATGTTCCCTTCTTTCACACCTGTTTCACTACCCTAGAAAAACATTCCCCTTCCCTTCCCAGAGCCTCACTCCTATCTACATTCCCATGAGCTCACCTCAGACAGCATCACTGTGAAGACATTCCCAACTCCCAGTCTCTCAGCATACCATAGCACTTAGCAACATGATTTGAAACTCCTCACTACACTGTGAGCTTCTCCAAGGCAAACCCAATGTCTTATTCATCTTTGTATACCTAACCTGTAGGACAATTCCTGGCAAACAGTAAGCACTCAACAATGTCTGCTAATCAAGTGGATGAATACGGACCATTATATTCACATACAAAACATTATTGTGAATGTATTCCACGTGAGTTTAAAAAAATCTTCACTCACCCTGTTCTTTGATTCTGGCCAACAGTTTGTCCAGAGCTACCATTTTACCGCTATTACTGACAATATGTTCATCTGTGGTATAAGGTGGACCAGGCTCAGCACCATCGAACAGATAGGGATGATTACAACATTTTCGAAGCTGCATCAGAATATTTAAGAGTCGCATCTTGTCCATCTTGCCAGAAGAGTTTAGAACATCAATATCTTTCATCAGGATTTTTGTATACCTAAAATGTTAAACTATAATTAATCAATTTTAAGAACAGTTAATGTCATAAAGAAATGTTCCATTGGCAATATGATTAGATTCCTAAATAGGAATAAACTAGATAAACAAAGATTTGATTTCAAGTCTGAAGGTGTCACTTAATGATAAAGTACATGCCTAATGCACAGTGCCCTGAATTAAAACCCAAAAACCAATGAAAAATTTGATTCCAAAGACAACATGATCTGCAAAACTAAGAAACTAAAGATTTGAACATTTTAACTTGTATGTTACTTACTTGTGTGAGATATGTTGTTTATGGGTCTGTATACCCTTGCTTTATCCAGTACTAGAAATTACCATCAGCAAATAATTATTCAGATAATTGTATCTGACAATTTTCCATTAAGAACAATATTTGCTTAATGTTTACATCCAATTTTTATTTGTTTGAGCTATATTCATAGATGAGCTAAAAGCAATCTCAAGCAGGGCATGGTGGCGTACGCTTGTAGTCCCCGAACTTGGGAGGCAGAGGCAGGTGGATCTCTGTGAGTTCAAGGCCAGCCTGTACATAGTGAGTTCCAGGACAGCTGGGGCTACAGGGAGAACCTGTTTCAAAAAGACCAAAAAAAAAAGCAATCTCAATTTCTTTTTATTTTTAATTACATTTTAATTTTATTTATTGTGTTTGTACATGTATGCATGTATGTGTGTGGGTGTACACATACCACAGCACATATGTGGATGCCAGAGGACAATTCATAAGTGTCAAATCTCTTCTACCTTGTGGGTCCTGGGAATGAACACAGATGATCAGGTTTGGCAGCAGGTGCTTTACCCACTGAACCATCTCACCATGTGTATGTGTGTGCAGTGTTTATGCATGTATGTATGTGTGGGGGCACACACATATGAGTGGGTGCTGGTGGAAACCAAAAGTTTACATCTGTGTCAAAAGTCTTCCTCAGTTGCTCTCTATCTTATATCCTGAGGCAGAATCTCTCACTTGAACCCAGGACTCACTAATTAGGCTAATCTAACTGGTAAGCTTGCTCTTGGGATAAGTGTCTCTGTCGCCGGAGCACTGAGATAACAGATGATCCACCAAGCTCCCCCAGCATTTACCTGGTTCCCAGGGATCAGAACTTGCATAGTAAGTGCTTTGCCAAATGAGCCATCCCCCTAGCTACCGAAATTTTCCTTATCTCTTTTTTTCTTTTCTTTTCTTTTTTTTTTTTTTTTTTTTTTTTTAGCTTTTCGAGACAAAAATCTCACTGTAGCCCCTGCTGGTCTAAAACTCACTACATAGACCAGGCTGACTTTTGTCTCACAGAGATCCACCTGCATCTGCCTCCTGAGAGCTGGGACTAAAGGTGTATGTCACGCACACCTGGCTAATTTCAATTTCTTATATTTGTTCTGTCTTTACAGGTCATTTTGTTTTCTGATTCTGTAAACAGGTAAATATGTATACACCTGCCCAACAACAGTTCTTAATTATTATAATAGCCAACTTGTACTGAGTGTACCAGGTATTAGGTCAAGAGTTTTTTATGAATCACCCTACTAAATCTTCACAACTCTGAAGTATATAAAAGTAATTTCCATACTTTACAGAAAGAACCTGGGTCAAGTAAGAAAAGTTAAACAACTTGCTCACGGCCATATCTAGAAGCAAATTCAGTTTTGGTATTATATCTCATTCCAAGGAATATACTCCTTTTTGATATTTTATTTATTATTTTTATTTTATGTGTATGCATGTATGTCTGCCTGTAGGTAAGTATACCTGTGTTATGCCATGTCTGCAGAGGACAGAAGAGACTGTCAGATCCCCTGGAATTGGAGTTACAGACAGTTGTTAGCTGCCATGTGGGTGCTGGGATTCGAACCCAGGTCTTCTGCAAGAACAGTCAAGTGTTCTTAACCGCTGTGCTACCTCTCCAGCCCCATATACTCCTTTTTTAAAAAAATATTTATTATCTTTTAATTTATGTGTATGAGTGTATGGCCTGCATGTATGTAAGTTCATCCATGTCATAAAATGCCCACAGAAGTCAGGAGAGGGCATTGAAATTCCCCTAGCACTAAAATTAGAGACAGTTGTTAGTCTCCATGTGCATGCTTGGAATCAAAACCGGGTCCCTCTGCAAGAACAGCCAGTGCTCTTAACCACTGAGCCATCTCTCTGGCCCCATACTCCTTTTTTTGAGACACAATATAACTCTATGGCCCAGGGTAGCCTCAAAATACAATCGTCCTACTTCAGCCTCTTGATTGCTGAGACTACACACATGTATCTCCTTGCCCAACTCCAAGGAATAAACTCCTAACAGCTACCCTATACTAGCTTGTACTGCAAAGAAATCATTATATATTTTATACATGATCTAATTTATTTATGTAAGCATCATTTTGTTTTTCCCAGCGTCATTGCTGCACTGCTAACATGCTCTATTTATGATTCATGTGACCTCCCTTGTCGATTACTGACTTGCTTGTATCTATCAAAAATTATACCTTCTATTTTTGTACTATCCACAGTTGCCCCATCATCATTATTATGATTAGTACCACTTTTATTGAAAAGGGAAAGAGTAACAAATGTACCAGTGACATAATTCCGTTTAATAGTGATGCTACCCTTATAAGCTAAGTAGGATTATCCGTAATTTATAGAAAGGAAAAAATATAAAGCTTGCTCAAGCTAAATAGATATGAAGAGGCAATGTGTGGGATTCAAATATAGATCTATAGATTCCAGTGTCTCTACTCTTTCCAAAAGTTAAATAAAATGCATTAATTTTTGAGCAAAATATTTGAACAATGTAACTTGCCATAACATGCAATTTTTGAGTGAAGTCATAATTAAACAACTGCAAAGTTTATTTTTTTATAAATTCTTCAACACAAATAAATGTTAATGGAAATAAAATAGCTCACCATTCTCGTTGCATTTTACTGAGTCCCAAGTAAATCTTTATTTCCTTTTTAGGAGGCAGACTCTTCTCTACATCAGTTTTTATACGGCGTAACAAAAATGGTTTTAAAACCTAAAAAGCAATGTTTTTTATACAAAGCATATAAAGCATATAAAGCACTATGAAATACAAATTATGTATTTCATTAGTACTCGAATGTAAATCTCCCTAATGCACAATCTAACAAATATCAACAAAACCAGCTGCCAAATTTATTAGCAAATAACTACCAAGAAAATCAGAATGGAGGCCGGGGTATGGGTCAGAAAAAAAAAAAAGTGAGTGTTCAGCATTCACAAGACTATGCTCAATTTCAAGCACCCCAAAATATGGGGGAGGAAAATTAAGCATTCATGATTTATTTTATTTTCTTTCTTATTTTTATTTTATGTGTATGAGTGTATTGTCTACATGTGTGTAATGCAATGCTGGTGGAGGTCAGAAGAGGGTATGAGATCCCCTGGAACTGGAGTTAGTTACAGACGGTTGTTAGCCTCCATGTGGGTGCTGGGACTCGAACTCAGGTCCTCTGCAAAAGCATCAGTGCTCTTAACCACTGAGCCATGTCTCTAGCCCCAAGCATTCATGATTTGACATGACAAAATACATTAAAAATTAGGAGAAGAAGACTATGGACTATTGAATAGACAGTAAAAGACTCTTGTTTTAAATGTTGCTGTTAATACAGGGTTTTTTTAACTAAGGAAATCTGAAATAAGAGTTTCAGTAGAAGTTCCTCCAAAATAAAATTAAAATGCAGGTAATTTCAAACAACTAAATAAGTGAATGAGGAGAAAATGATTTGGTGTTAAGAAAGATATGGATAAAGAGAGTTAAAAGATAATTAGTGAATACCCAGAACACAGATTTCATCACAAGAAAATAATGGTGTTCCAATCTAGAGTACCTGCCTACAGTGTGCCAGACTGCACCATTAATTTTATAGGTAGTATTTAATCCTTATAATATGTCTTTAATGAGAATATGGTTGCTTCAATTTTAGTAATTTCACCAGTCACTTTGCTAAAAAGTAGAAAAAGCAGAATTAAAAACCCAAACTAAGTTACTAAGAACCTGGGCAAGTTCTTTAATTTGTTTCAAAAATATTTATGGTATGCATATTTAGGGTAGTTTGCATTGAGGATATTGATATCTATTTCCCAAGACTGCTATGGACGTTTGTGGTAGTTCATGTATAGAGTCTACTCATGGTAGACATTCAGTAAACTCTAGCTATAACTATTAGAGATCTAGAAGAGATAAGAAGGCTTGATTTCTGTATTGAGCATCTTAAACTTATTGAGAGAGTTTATTGGGCAATTAAGATGCCTCTAAGAATTAAGATGCCTGTAAGACATTTAGGCAAAAAGATTCAGAAGATAGTGGAAAATTAAAGTACAACATTCTCCACTTGTCCCAGTTGAGATATGTTCCAAGACCCCTAAAAATGCCTCAAATGGCAAGTTGTCTAGAATCATCTATATAATGATTTTTTTCCATACATATATAAGATAAATTTAATTTATAAATCAGGCACAATAAGAAATTAACAACAACAATAAAATAGAACAATTATGACTATATATTATAATATAGGTTATGTGAATATGATCGCTTTCAAAATCAGACAGTACTTTGTGAGATATGAGAGAGTGAATAGCCTTCACAGGGGAAGACCACACAGTCATGGAGGAGGACAAAGCAAAAAATTATTGCGGAGAGATGAAGGATATGGGGTTTGCTCACCAAAGTGCTACACCTAAGGCTCATGGAACATAGAACAGGGGCAAATAAGAGGACACTAATGAATCTCTCAGTCCTCAATAATGAAGCTCCCTCATGCAGCAGAGAGCCAGGAACACAAAGGTCACAAATGGCCAAAGCATAGAGATTGAGAGTCTGCTGAATGATGGTCCATGGACAGGACTCCTTTATTAAACTTCACCCACCAAAAGCTCATCATGGAAGAGGGGCCGGAAAGATTTAAGAGCCAGAGAGGAGGTGTGTGACCATATGGAAACAGAGTCTTACAAGCTCCTGAGAACCTGCTCGTATGATTCTATGGCAATGGTGTCAGCACATACAAGCCCCATGCAAACTCAGGCAGACAATAACCCAGCATAGAACTGGGAGAATGAACAGCAGACCCCAATCTTGTCTGAAGAAACATTGGCGACTGATTGCTGCTAGGTGAAGAAGAGCTGATCTTCCTAAAACAAGGGACTCTAGATAGGCTGACTAAACCTCAGTGAATGGACTTGCACTGGGGAATGGATGGGGACACTGACAACACAGTAGGCCTTAACAGGGATGACAGAGTATACGGGCTCTGGTGGGGAGGAGCTATGGGAGGGTGCCAGTGGGGATGGGGAGTATAAAGATGATTAAGATGGTTTGAGGTATTCTGTATGAAATGAAATACACAAAAAGTTCAATTAAAACAAAATTTTTTAAGAAAGAAAAGAAAGGCTAAGAGGGGTAAGCATTGAGACAGAGACAAGAGGCAAACCCACAAGGTCCGATTCTAATGGGTTTGTTTTCTGGATCAATTCCATTCAGTTAAATTCATTATTGACTTTTTTTGACTACTATTACTTACTGCATGAAGTCTTTCCACAAGTTTTTGATCACCAAGGCAATTTTTAGTGTCAAACCAAGAATCAAAGTCCTGTGGAGGAGTGAAAATTCTGTAAGTATGCAAGACTTTTTAATAAACTCAATATTCTATATATTTTATAAAACCAATATTGAAATAACCCACTTTAAAGGTGTTTTCAAAATGTTTTTCTAATGGCCAATATATTTTACTTTTACAATAGGTAAAAATACTACAAAAGTTGGGGCTGGAGAGATGGCTCAGCGGTTAAGAACACTAACTGTTCTTGCAGAAGACCCAGGTTCAAATCCCAGCACCCGCATGGCAGCTAACAACTGTCCATAACTCCAGTTCCAAGGGATCTGACAGTCTCTTCCATCTTCCATGGGCACTGCACAACACAAGTGCACTTATCTACATGCAGGCAATACACACATTCATGTAAAATAAAAATAATAAATAAAATATTTTTAAATACTACAAAAGTTAACAAAATTTAAACCCCAATATAAAGGAACATTATCAACGTTTTTCCTTAGAAAATATAATGCTTCCCCATACCATAATAACATTATGTCTAGTTAGGCTCAGCATTTAAGAGCACAGACTGCTCTTGCAGAGGACCTGGGTTCGATTCACAGCGCCCGCATGGCAGCTATGAACTGTCCTTAACTCCAGTTCCAGGGAAATCCGAAACCCTCTTCTGACCTCCGTGGACTTGCACGACATGGGTGCACTCACATACATGCAGGTAATACACTCATATACATAAAATAAAAATAATAAAATTTTTAAAAATAATAATTCAATTTGATTTGTTGATAATAAAAATAAGCCTCAAAATTAATGAAAATGTTGACTATATTATGTACTCTAAACTCAGTATATCTCATAAATTCAGAAACAATGTAATATAGAGGCAAAATTTAATAGACAAGAAAAAAGAAAAAGGAGAAACACACTATTTCCCAAAATATCCCCATTTAAAATTTTTGAACTTTTTTCTTCTTTCCTGAGAAAACTAAAACATGCAAATGAAGAAGCACAAATAGAAAAGGTATAAATTTTAACCTATTTTCTATACCTTGAAAACAGATGTCTTGCTGGGCATGGTGGTTCACACCGTGGCTTTAATCCTAGCACTTGGGAGGCAGAGGCAAGTGGATCTATGTGAGTTCCAGGCAAGTTTCAGGCCAGCCAGGGCTACATAGTAGAACATTTCTCAAAAAAAAAAAACAGATGTCTCAGGCCAACGAGATGGCTAAATAAGTCAGACACAGAACTGACTCCACGAAGTTGTGCTCTGATCAACACATGCGCTGTGGTACACATACACACACACACATACACACTGAAGACGATGACGATGATGATGACGATGATGACGATGATGACGATGATGATAATCATGATGATGATGATAAAGGAAGAAGGAAGGGAGGGAGGAAAGGAGGAAAAATATACATAGATGCATGACTTGGAAGTGGAATTGTAAGTCAATAGTAGAATATTTGCTAAGTGCCCTGGGTTTAATCCCAACACACACACAGCACACACACACACACACACACACACACACACACACACGCAGACTTTGTTTTAAACTTACATCTGCAGAATTAAAGACATCAGGCAATAAAAAGTTAAGCAAGGCCCAGAGTTCATGTAGGTTATTCTGCAAAGGTGTCCCAGTTAGAAGTAAGCGATTAGTTGACTTGAACTCACGAACAATCTCTGAAAGCTAGAAAAATTGCAGTTATTTAAGCATTGTTCTAATTCGTGGAATGGTCAGCATTCAGTTATACTTCATTCAATACATTTGTAATACACTAAGACCTGAAAATTAATTTTCCATGGGAAAATATCCTAGTTCAGGTGGCACTGCTACAGTGAAGCACATCCGAACCAAATATTCTAGACAATTCCTGAAAGAATACAAATTATATTTAAATCTGAAACCCCTCCTCAACCACGAAAATATTATTTTTCCCATTTTTGTTCCCAGAAAATCAAAATTCTCCCATGGAATCCAAACTATCACTTTATCCAACAAAACTGCCTTCTCCCCACCAACCATGTTCATTGACATGCATAGCCAAGTTCTAACTTGGCCTGGTCACAATTATTCAGTACCAGAACTGAATTCATTCTCCCTGATACCCTGGATTAATTTTTCAAATTTAAGACCACAAAAATTATGACAAAAAAGCATAAAAACAGCAACCTTAGAAGAATGCATATTTTCATAGTGCTCTTAAAAAAGCAATTATTCTGTGACATGTGTCCTCTTATGAGGTATTAGTCTCAATTTGAAATTAGTATGCTCCACCTGGTGGTTTTGCTCCAGTTCTGTCCCTGTTTCTCCCAAAGTAGCCCAGTGATCCAAAGAGAGGTTCATCATAATAAGGGAAGCTTTTCCTACTGTTGATGGAGTTGAATGGCAAAAAATATTGATAGTTTTCAAAGTTAACACCAGACTCTAATTCACACAATCAGATAATTCCAGGAAATTATTTGTTCTAATCCATAAGAATATACATAAGGTAGGTAGCTCCTCAATAAAAAAATAAGTCAGTACAAATAATATTTGTACACCAAATATACTCAACAATATTAAAATAACAGCATTAGGCAAAGGAACACCTAATTTACTTCACATTAAAAACTGTGCTCAACTTTTATTTGTTCTATATTCAATAACTTAAGACTTTATAGGCATTTTAAAAACTGATTATCACTCACATTCTGTGACTCAAACCACAATCTTCCATTCCTTCTTTTTTATGTAAAATAAAGAAAATAAATCAATGAAAACTCGAATAAAGACATTGAGAACTTACCTTAGATTTTTCATTTTTTATTCTGTGAGCTTCATCAATGACTAAGTACCTCCAGTGAAACTTTTTGAATACAGATTTTTCTTTAATTACCATCTCATAAGAAGTCACACAAACATCCCACTCTCCTGGCATCATTTCATCACGAATAAAAGCAGCCTAAAGCAAAACAAAGTTTATATTATGATATGTTGCCCTGAGGATCACAGAATTAGACTGTCAGAAGAACATTATGTGTTGTAAGGGACACCATGGACCTCTTCCTGTTATCCATTTTAGAGATAGGAAAATGAAGCTCCAGAGATAGCTTTGCGGTTAATTCTGTGGCTGCAGTGAGAACGTGCTTATCGACAGAAGCAAAGCAAATGCTCACCTCACATGAACCAGAAGATCACTTCATATCACAAGGGGTCCAAAAGGACATGGACAAAATAACTCGGAACAAAAAGTGTTACAAAGATCCAAGCATTACTAGCATGATCTAATTTAACAAACAGAACAAACTCAATATATAGTAATATTTCCAGCCTTTGAAGACCTCATATATTCTTTCACTTCCTAGCAGAATTCAGCTATGCATTTTAGTACAGAGTCACAGAAGATCACTAATATTGTTGTGAAGTTCTTAATGTTATTACAAAGCTAAGAATGTGGTTTTATAAAGAGGATTTGCTCTATTCAATATAGGAGGTTATTTAAAACAGAGAGACTATTTACAACTGTTTCTAAATCTTCACAGGCAGCAGCAAACATGGTAGCCAAGTCGACTACAAGCAGTTTTAACTAGTATGAACTTCATTCCAGATTTCCAAAGTAAAATCACAAAATTTAAAAATTACAAAATTTAAAATTTCCAAAGTAAAATCACTAAATTTAAAAGGAAGCAGAAAAAAATCAATGTGAACAGAAATTAATTGGCACTGTAACGCCATATCTTTGAAAGCAATTAAATTAGTGGACTTTATGGGTGTGGGTGTGGAACCAGGGTACCAGATTTCATTCAGTCCCAGTAACACTTTATCCTTGTTTCATTATGTGAAATGCTCAGCTTGATGGTTCTTCCTCTAAAAAATGTCATAGAAGTATTGTTTTAATTTAACTTAGCTCTGTTTTAGAGCTTATGGAACTATTGGGTAGATTTAGAGTTAGGTTATTTTGATAAAATATTGAAGGTTGCATACTCCAGAAGCTCTTCTTTTGTCGATGCTAAACTCAGGCTCATTGAAAGTCACTCAAAATTACACAATCAGAAGAGAAGCCAGAACTAAAATCAGATGTATCCATGTCCACTAGATTTGGATTCCTCTGTGATAAAGAGTAATACCTCAACAGACTTTAGGATGACTTTATATCAGTCAGGATTAGAGTTTCTTTCTTTAGAGAGATAGGATCAAGAATACCTCTAACAATTTTGCAACTCAATCATACCTTTATAGGCAATGTTAAATTTGTCATTATTAAATATTGACCTCATAAGGTTTTTAAAGAAGGCCAGAAAAATAGGTGATACCAAGGTTCAAAGCAGTTTACAAATAATGATCTAGATATTTGTATATATCAACACCAATCTCTAAATACTGAATTCGGTGCACTAATTACTTGTATGATTGATAATTACTGGTATCAAAACTGGTAATGATGGACTGTAGTTAATTCCATTTAACTTGTGATCCTATATACACAAAGATATTTAAGTGTATGTGTGTAAAAAGGAACGTAAAAGTTTCTTAAAACAATACTTTCATTTGCTGTGGTATGAAACTGGTTGTTTGCTGTTCTAGTCTAGATATTTTTTAAATATCAGTCAAAATTTAAATCGGTGACTTTTAACTATGCTCTATGGAATCCAAGGGTTTTATGAAGTATCTCTGGAAGTTTTAAAGAGAGAGCGGATGTATTTAAATTATGATTGTCCTTCCTCCTGTGAGACTGGGATTGTGGTGGTTTGACAAATTTTTTAGTCTTGAAAACCAGTCTGTGAAGTCAGTATTTTATAAATTGTGAACCAGCACCCACGAATAGGTTGTGATCTCAGATCAGTGGTGGTGACACCAATTTTTCAAGAAATAGTTTTAGCAAAATATAAATATCTTAGAAATGCAATTTTATAAACAATAGTATTATATTCAATGAAAACAGTGACCGGAAAGAGCTCTAAGTGGTAACTTTGCTTAGAGATAAATCACCCTTATGATTGTAAATTTATGAACTCAGTATTCTAATGTTTAAATTATTTATAAGATAAATTTAAATAAATTTAAGTGATTTTTCTTCAAGCAAAATGATTATATCATGTAATTCATTATGATGCCATTCTACTGAGAGTATCTTTTGATAGTCTATCTGAATATGTAAAAGAGAATAAATTTTGAGTTTTAAATACGTTCTCTGGAGGCAGGACAAAGATAAAGCTCAATAATATGCTCTTTAAGCAAATTATTCATTTTTGTGTTTTGCATAATTTATTACTTTTTGATTGGTTCTACAATGCTAAAATAATTATAACCTACTAAACTGACAAATAGCTAATTTAAATACCTCTCCCCCTGAAACCAAGTTTCTGATATTATTTGAGAATTATACACCTTAACTCTAGAAATAATATTATTCTTGTCTATCTTCTAAAATTTTTTCTCACTTACTCTCACATCTTTGTCTCCAACGAAACAAATAACACGGAGAGATGGAACCCATCGTTTAAATTCATTCATCCAGTTGTGTAATGTAGACTTTGGAACTAAAACCATGTGGGGTCCAGGAATGTTTCGGTAGTGCTTCAGGTAACCAAGCAAAGCAATCGTTTGTAAAGTCTTACCAAGACCCTGCATCATCATCACAAGGGAAAAAAATCATAAATACATTTTTTAGTGAAACAATCTGTTAGTATCAACATTACAAAAAATATGGAAATTATGTTTCTACTAATGCAAACTTAAAAAGTCCTTTTTTAAGGGGAAAAAAGTCAACACAATACTTACTGTGGAGGTAGCAGAAAGAAGCACGAACTTGCGTTCAAACTGCTGCTCAACAAATTAACTTTCTATTTAGGACATTTTTATTCCTAATATAAAAGAGCAAACAAACTGATACGTAATCTTTTCTAGTAGTTACAAAACTAGGAATTTTGAGTGTTTTGTGCTTCACAAAAACAGACTTCCTTTGCAAGCCCTTCTTTCCCACTGTCTCCAGCATTATTACAGCCCAGGCATTAAATATTCAGACTGTGCATCTCTAGAGGCTCAGGGCTGTCGCCTTGCAGTTCACACTCTTAATGACCTCAGGAATTACAAAAGAACAGAGCACCGCAGTGAGAAAGGACCTTAAGAATCACCTAGCTCAGTGTGCTTTTTTAAAAGTAATATATCAAACACCCATGAACCTGCCACACAGCCCATGGGAAGCCCCATGTGCTGTTCAGCCTTTTAAAATAACTTTTGAGAGTAGGGGTGTGGCTCAGTGGGAAAGCACTTGCTTAGCATGAAGACCTGGGTTTGATCCCCAGCCTCACAAATAAAAGTAAAACAATAAATAATTAAGCAGTTTGTGCTTAGAAATAAGTAAGGCATATAAGGCATACAATTCTTTTTATAAATCTAAGTTAAAAGCTATTTAAGGGATATATATGTATAATCTGATAAATCATTTAATGAGATGAATTGTTATGGATAGTATGCGCCAAAACATTTTCATGCTTAAGAAAATAATTCTGACTTTCAGGGATTTTATGGAAATCATCTGAGAGACACAGAAAAACAAAATTATAAGATTCTCATAGTATTTATACCACACAACCAACCATCCAAATGAGCAGCAATAAGAGATGATACATGGATGATACCTCTTTAGGATTATTAGACAATAAAAATTTCCTTTGATGAAATGTTTTAATGATATGGAAAATATGTATGAATGTGAAGAAATCAGGATAGTATATTATACACACAATATGATCTCAACTATGCAAAACACACCCAGAAGAAAACGTTCTAAAAGAAATATGCCAAAATGTTAACTGTGGTTATTTCTAGATGGCAGAATTATTATATAATTACCATAATTTAGTGCTTATTTTTCTTCATTATCCCAACTTGTATCTACTCTTTAAAATGTCTTTCTCTCCTTTAGTAATTTAAACAAATTGGGCATGGTGGTGCATACCTGCAATTTCAGCTACACAGGAGGCTAAAATAGGAGAATCACAAGTTTAAGACCAGCTTAAGCCATACAGTAAGACTGTCACAAAACAAATAAAAAAAATTAAATGGGACTGGAGAGATGGCTCAATGGTTAAGAGCACTGTTGCTCTTGCAGAGAACCCAGGTTTGGTGCCCAGAACCCACATGGTGGTTCACAAGCATCTAACTCCAGATCCAGGGGAGGTGACGCTCTCTTCTAACCTCCTTGAGCACCAGGCACGAGCACAGTACACTTGCATATGCAGGCAAAACACTCATCCACACAAAATAAAAATAAATAAATCTTTAAAAATAAAAGATTTGGTGTGTAGCTCACTGTAGAGTTTTTTTGTAGCATATATAAGGAAAAGAAAGAAAAACAGAAAGAAAAGAAGAAAAGAAAAGAAAAATACAACAAAAGGTAAGATAGAACTAAACATTTGGAAATGGCAGGATCTTCAACATTATTTAGATCTTTTACTTTAGACAGGTTGTAGTCAAGAAGTGTTGGGACAAATAATCCTGGTCCTTCTGCTGACAAATTAACCAAGCCCCTCCCTCGCCCAGCTGAATATGGTCCTCAAAGCAGAGAAATGTAAATATAATGAGCTACTGACCCATGATTGAAAAAAAAAAATTCTCTGCCGCACACCTAACAGCTGCTCAGCTAGAGATGAGTGCCTATGGGATTGACAATACTACACACCATAAGGCACATTTCATCACTTAGCCTTCTGGATAATAGTGATTGCAAATATGGCTCCCGAGTCTCATAAATATGGTATTGTTGGGTTAAATGGATCTGGAACTCCTTCTGTCCTCTTTTAAGTCCAATTCTATTAATTTGCTCTTAAAATACAAATCTAAGCTTTCATATATTCCCCTCATCTACTCAATTAGCATTTTACACAGCCTTACTTTTTTAATGTATATTTTTATTGAATTTTTGTGCATTTTATATAAAACGTCTTAATCATCTTTATACCTCCTTCCCCATTCACATCCCGCTACAGCCCTCATTATAAATTTCATGCATTCTGTCATATATGTTAAGGCCTATCGAGTCAACTTAGTGTCCTTAGGCATCACTCAGTGCAAGTTCATCTACTGGAGTCTAGTCAGCTTATCTAGAGTCTCTCCCTTGAAGAATATCAACTCTCCCTCACCCAGGAGTGATCAGCTGCCAATAGTTCTTTGGTTAAGGTTGGGGCCTGCTGTTCATTTTCCCAGTCCTATGCTGGGAATTTTTTTTGTTTAGTCATTTTATATGCATGTCCATGATTCAGTAGCTCATCTCTAAACTGACATCTTATCAAGACTACTCTTATCAAGGCTCAACACTGAAGTCAAGCTTGGTGGCCTAGTACCTATAATCCTGGGCCATGCTGCCTGAAAGTCTGAGGCCAACTTGGCCCATATTGCAAATTACAGGACAAACTAAGGCTATATTCATTTATGGATGAATTCATTCATTCTTTTTGTTATTGTTGTTGTTTTGTCATTTGGTTTATATACCCCACCTCATTCCCAAGATAATATCAGGTTGCCTATAATAAAAACATGGAACATAAATTAACGGTAAAATAAAAATGAAAAGGCATCAAAGAAAATAAGACTAGAAGGTACAGCATACAAAAGAAAAAAACCAAAGGGGCAGATCATTAAAGGGTAAGCAGATGCTCAGTGCACTTGTCTTTGAGCTTCCTGAAAGCCAAACAACAAACAGAATCAAAAAAAAAAAAAAAGAAATTTTACCACTATGTTCTAGGGGTTACATGAACAGTTGTAGAATACCAAAATCCTTTTACAATATAACTAAATGAAGCTTCCAGGCATAGGACTTGGGAGGAGGGAGTTCAGAATAAGTAATTCAAATTTACATTGAAAAGTAATACCACTGGGTGTGAAGACCCATGCCTTAATCCCAGCGCTGGGGAGTCATAGACAAGCAGAGCTCTGTGAGTTTGAGGCCAGCCTAATCTACAGAGGGAGTTCCGGACCAGCCAAGACTACATAGTGAGACCTTATCTCAAAAAATAAAATAAAATAAATTAATAACAATAAAGCTCAAGCCAAAGGAGAGGGACAGTCAACATGATGTCACACCTCTAGATGAGGAGCTATTGCCAATTGATAACTGCTGAGAAAAGGAGGCTCAGTTTTCTTTGAGTGTGGATCGTGGTAGGGAAACCATGCTCAGGTGGATGGCCCACATCCAAATGTACATGAACAGCATAAATGGGACTTGATATTTTTTTGTAATGAGGGGGTTGGAAAGATAGCTCAGGGGTTAAGAGTATGTACTGCTCTTGCAGATAACCCAGATTCAGTTCCCAGCACCCACATCAGGTTAGTCACAACCTCCTGTAACTCCAGCTCCAGGAGATCTGACATCATCTTCTGGCCTCCAAGGACACCTGCATACACACACACACACACACACACACACACACACATCTACTTAAAATAAAAATATAGGGGCTGGGGCTGGAGAGACGGCTCAGCAGTTAAGAGCACTGACTGCTCTTGCAGAAGACCTGGGTTTGATTCCCAGCACCCACATGGTAGCTACGAACCGTCCTTAACTCCAGTTCCAGGGGAATCCGAAGCCCTCTTCTGACCTCTGTGGCATTGCACGACACAGGTGCACTCATTTACATTCAGGCAATACACTCATGCACATAAAATAAAAATAATAAAATATTTTTAAAATAAATAAATAAATATATAAATAAATAAATAAATATAGGGGCTGGAGACATGACTCGGCAGTTAAAAGCAAGGGGCAGAAGGCCGGGTTTGGTGGCACTCGCATTTAATCCCAGCCCTCGGGAGACAGGCAGGTGGATCTCTGTGGGATCAAGGCCAGCCTGATCCTCATAGTGACTTTCAGGCAGGCTAGAACTAGAGAGACCTTATCAAAAAAAAAGAAAGGGGGAGGTGGAGAAAGCTCTTTCAAGCATGGGACTCTTGGTAGGATAACTAGGCTCTGCTGAAGGATATTTGGAGACACAAATTAGACTCCACAGGACTCTATAGGCCATACATATTTTATATATATATATGTAAAATAGAATACATTAAATTGTGCAGGAGGAATTAAGAAGTGTGAGTAGTGGACATAGAGGAGAGGACCTAAATACCATCAAATTATACTGCATGAAATTCACAAAAAATCCGATTTTTGGAAAAAAGCAAGTACAGCTCTTGCAGAGGATCTGGGTTTGGTTTCCAGAACCACAGGTTCTGTAGCTCCTGCTCCAGAGTATACAATGCCCTCTTCTGGCCTCAGCAGTCAGTGCATGCACATGGTACACATACATACATGTGGACAAAACACTCTCACAGATAAAATAAAAATAAATAAATATTTAAAAATAATATATGTAAATGTTTTAAAACAAGGTCACAGGAGCTGGAGAGATAGCTCAGCAGTTAAGAGCACTGATTGCTCTTGCAGAGGACCCGGGTTTGATTCCCAGCACCTACATGGTGGCTATGAACTGTCCTTAACACCAGTTCTAGGGTAATCTGAAGCCCTCTTCTGACCTCCACGGCATTGTGCAACACAGGTGCCCTCACATTCATGCAGGCAATACAGTCATACACATAAAATAAAAATTAAAAAAACGAGGTCACAGAACAGGCATGGTGGCACACACCTTTAATCTCAGCACTCGTGAGGCAGAGACAGGTCTCTGTGAGATCAAGGTTAGCCTGGTCTACATAGTGAGTTCCAGGGCAACTGAAACTTCAGGGAGACCTTGTCTCAAAAAATAAAGAAAAAAAATGAGCACACAAAGCTGGGGGAGGTAGAATTGGGTAGATATGGGAAGAGGGGGTTTAATATGGTCAAAACACATTGTATAAAATTTTCAATGAATTGTTTTTTTAAAGAACTAGAAACTCATAATATCCTTCAGCTCCCAGCTCCTTACCATTTCATCAGCCAAAATACCATTGACTCCATTTTCATACAAAGAGATCAACCAATTTAGTCCTCGAATCTGGTAATCTCTCAGGGGTCCTCCTTTCACATCTGAAAACGAAAAGGAGTAAGTCTCATTATTTTGGTAGTCTACTCAAACCATTTGTTTCCTGAAACGAAACTGAGAAAACAATGAGGACTGTGATGAAGTACTCACAGGAAGGCGAAACCTCAAATCTAACACACACATTCGAAGTTTTCCGACTCTCTGACAGTAGCTCTTCGTCTTCTTCTTGTTCTGTGCGCCTGTGGCGATAGCTGAAGTAAAAAAAAGAGATGCTTTCACATTTACCTCCAATTCTAAGTAAGATATTAAGTCACGGTGCTTTACTGACATCTTTTATGAAGAAAGAATCCGTTATCAGCGTCTGGCTTAGAATACTGCAGAACCAGGCTACATTTTTACTGATCAAATTCTGGTGAGGAAAACAACAAATATTGTTGCTTCTAAACTTATTTACATCGCCAATCATCTTATATTTAAAATAAAGTTTGACCAAGTAAATGAAATGGAAATGGGAGGAAGGAGGAATGAAAAGAAGGCAGAGAAAGAGAAGAGAACTAGGGAGGAGGATGCATACTCTCCAGCAGAAATTAGGCTCTGCTTATCATCTTTCTTCATCCTAAGACGTCCCAATTTCATGTTCAGAGGAGATGTTGGAGATTTCTGTGCTGAAGGTTGAATAAAATGTGCAAAAAGTTCTGTCTGCTTCAGTAAAAATTCAAATCTCTTCGCTCGGTCTGCTTTCTGATTTACAAAAGAAAAGGTAAAGATTTTATTTTATATTTGTTCAAAGTTACTTTATAAATATGTGTATTGTGCTTTAAACACACGAATCACATTGAATTTCCTTCAGAAACCTATGAGGTAACCACTAGTATCATATCCATATTACAGATGATAAAATTGAGTCACAGCGAGGGTAAGGAACATACCCAAGTTTCCACAGCTTGTAAGAAGCAGAATTTTAAAATGCTATTTCAAATAGTCTGAACAGAAGACATGATCTGACAGATTTAATAAATGCCCCCAAAGAAATATACCCTTGGAACTGAGGGTATAATGCAAGTGTAGTGGATTCAATTCCTAGTACCCAATACGAAAAAAGGAACAAAAAGTCAAAGGCAGAAAATGAATCCTTTTTCCAAAATATTATGCTTTTTTCCTAACAATAAGAAAATAAAGTATCAATTATGTATGTCCCAAACATAGACATACATATAAACTATGATATATTCATACTACAAACTTAACTCTTAAGAATTACACAAGCTATAATTACAGTGCCAGCCATGAGTTCACTCCCTTTGAGAGAGCTTTAAGTCCAATTAGATAGCTGTTGATTACCCTCCCCCTCCCCGAGATAACAGTACCACTACTGCACCAATAGAGGTAGTTCGCTGCACCAGTCATTATGATTATTTGGCTTTAGGGCTGTGTTGGACCATTGATTGATTTTCTCCCTTAGCTGCTTGCATAGTAGCCTCTAGAACTATGAGAGCTAGCCTTGAAGGAGAAGGCCTCCAGGTTAGTTCCTACTTCATTGCTCCAAGTTCTGTGGCTGAAGTATGTCTTGTCCTCAGCAGTAAGGTCTTACTTTTGAGTTTTCGGATATAACCAAGGGCTCTGGCAATAGCCTGTGTTATTTTGGGAGTCTCTTGGACCACTCTGACCCACAGCTCAAAGGGAGGTCTTTCCTGTCTGGCACTGTGCTCCTTGCCATACGGTCCCCAGGTATACACATACAATAATGTTCAGACATCATATGTGTATTTCTCAGGGGATTGCCAAGCCAACACATTTCCCTCTGACTTCCCACGCCACCCAAGCTCCATTCATCTTTCCTTTCTCTTCCCCCATCCAACCTCCCTCCTCAGTCCAAGCACAGCTATTATCCCCACCCTTCCCCCCATAACACCCATCTCCCACCATCTCCCTCTCCTGAGTTTCCTCTTCCCCCACCCCCCGTGATTCCCCTGCATGAAGTCATAGAACCTAGAGAAAACCGTATCTGTCATATCTCTAGGCAAATGAAATTTCTTACTGTATGCTAAATATGGATCCTTATATTACAAATAAACCATACACCATTCATTAAAGAATGAGTTCTTTTTGCAACAGATGGAGGCTACTGCAGAGTTTTACAACTGGTCACACACAGAGAACATACATCAGAGAGATGCCCATTCCTAGATGACATATCTACAGTGGAACCTCTACACCTAAGGCTAATGGAATATGGAGGAACAAGGAGTGGAGAGAATACTAGTGCATTCCTCAACTCTCACTAGCAAAGCTTCTTTATACAACGGTATGATGCATCTCTAGATAGGCTGACTAGACTTCAGTGGATGAACTTGCATCAAAGGACATCTGGGTAAAAATGATTGACCAGATGGGACTTAACATGTATGGCAGAATAAATGAGGTTGAGTGAGAGGGGAAATGGGTGGGGGAGGGGCTCTAAATTTGATTAAGAACTGTTGTATGAAATGTACAAAAGCTCAATAATATGTGTGTGTATATATATATATGAAGAATTACAAAAGCAGCATCTAGAAATAATTGAAATCTAAGAGTACAATATCATCTTGTCTCAAAATATTTTTGATATCATGGTACAATGATCATTTTTTCTCTTTGATTATAGTGATCTGGAAAAATTATATTTTATAATACAAATATATAAGGTTTCCACCCAAGTGAGCAGGAGATTTAGAGAAAAAAAATATATAGGCACATACATTTGTGAGGTAGTTTATTGCTGAAAGCTGATGTATAGTCTAAATTCTCAATAAGTTCTGAAACATGTAACTTCTCCCATTTAAAGCCATAAAACTAGTTTACTACAAAACCTTAAAAGATCAAAAGATTTCTACATCATTCTAGATAAAAGAAGAAATAAAAAAAAATTAAGTGTATAGTCACTTTCTGAGCACAGAGCAGAGAATATTTGATTGATATTAAAAAAAAATAGGAACATCAGAAACGTACAGAAGAGTTCATTGACATAGATCCAAGAGTTAGAGAAGTACATTCAGACCACTAGCTGGCAGGAGGCCAAAAACTTTCCATTTCATGCTTTCCTCACTGGAATGCTGTTTTTAGAGTTGTTAAAACATTATTTGTCTCTTTAGATGCAGCCTTAAACATTAAGGCACACAGTCTTGTAAAACACCTAAAACATGTATTTCTTCTTATTTTTAGAACACTACTGCAAAAAATAAAATAGTCCTTCAGGAGGAAAAAAATCGGTATCTACTACCTGTTAACTTCTCGGTAACTAAAGGATAAACATACCACAAAGATATATATGGACTCAACTAAGATTACACTGCTTAAGTATGCAATATTTTCATGCATTGAGCAAATGTGCCTCCAAAAGTTGTGATACTGCATATTTTTTAATGTGCATCATTCCCTAATTTATCAAAAATAAGGAGAAAGAAATACTGGTCAGGCTTTGTGACTACATTTTCCTCAGAGTACAAAGCCACACTGATATTGCCACTAATACTTTCTATCACTCAAGTCGACAAAATATTGTTATCCTAGAGCATTTTTTATGGGGGAAAGAGCACTGAGAAAATGTGAGGTGTGACTTCTAGTCTCAACTATCTTTTCCACATAGTTTCTGTGATCTTTAACTTTCTCATTTGGTTTATTTTTATTTTTAATGATATGTATATGTAGATATCTTTGTGTGAGTATATACATATGTGAGTGTCCATGCCATCCAGAAGACGGTGTCAGATCCCCTGGAGATGGAGTTATAGGTGTTGGGAGCTGCCTGATGCTGGGAATGGAACTCATGTCCTCTGTAAGAGCAGTAGTTGCTCTTAACCGCTCAGTCATCTCTCCAACCTTAATTTTCTCATTTGAAAAAATGAAATTAATTTATTCAAAAAAACTGGTTGTTGGCTAGGGGATGGACCACTTGGTAAAGTGCTAGCTGCAAAAGCATGATGAAGTCCTCAGTCCAGATCCTGAGGAACCAGGTAAAAAGCTAGGCATGCTACCATACACCTGTATTACCTCCAATCTGTGAACACTTGGTTAAGTCACTAGGGAGGAATAAAATTAAAAACTATGGTGGAAGGTGATTAAAGAAGATACTCAAATCTTCCTCAGGTGAAATTAGGGAGAAAAAAACAAAACGAAAGGTAGACAGTGACTGAGGAAACCACCTGATATCTACCTCTGGCCTCCACATGCACACCCACACAAAACTGTTGTGACAACTTAATGTAATTAAATTACATTTCTATTCTAAAATCTGTTATTATGCAGCATGAATATACAGGTCTTTTCCATCTTTCCTATTTCTATAAAATTAACTACGAGTCAGGTGTGGTGGCACACACAGCTGTCATCACAAGAGAATCAGAAGTTTAAGATCAGAGTTCAGCCTGGGTTTATATAGGCAGACTGGGTCTCAAAAACAAATAAACAAACAAAAAGATAATCATGGTATTCACTACCTTACCAAGAGTATATTTACCATTTTCTCTTCATATTCTGGGTCCATTTCCTTTTCAGATTTGGAGGCTTTTGCAGCAAGTTTTAGTTGAAATGGAGAAATAATTTTCTAGAATTTCAAAGGAAATAAATATCAGCAAATTGCAAAGCAAGATCTTTAAACTGCTCCGTGTTCTTCCTTGAAGAAAGTGAAAAGTAATTCAATAACTTGATAAATCACTGAAGGACATGCATGAAGCAACAAGATCAAGCTATGAAGCAGGGCTTATGATTAATCCAGTTCTATGCACCAGAGGTCTAATAAAAAACTTGGAAATATCAGGGAGTTGGCATTAATTAGAATGAAAAAAAAGGTAAAATTCTAGGCCTTTTGTCTATTTTTAAGTTCAAGCAGAAGAAAAATGTATAGCCATAAAATAAGAGATTGAAAACTACAATAGGCTAAAACTTAACCACCAACCAAAGAATTCAAGAAGAGTAAATAATAATTCTCCCAACACTTCTTTATGTACTGGAAATAAGCCAGGCTTTTAGAATAAAAGACTCTGGCTTCAGTTCCTGAAAAGACACTTTCAAAATTTGTTCTCATAGACAAATTAAAACATGTAAATTTTTACACAGTGCAACGTGATCACATATATTTAAAATGATTCAGTAATACAGCCTCAAACTGTTTCAATTCTTCTGGAAAGAAAACTATTTTGAGTATTCATGCTATAAAAATATTTTATGTAAGCAATTTATCAGAGCTATTAACTATTAACTGTCAATATTTTTTAAAGTTATAATTTAGTGAAAACTAGCATCAATCAGAAACTTGACAAGAACAAAATGATCTAGAAATAGGAGATAGACAACCCTATGTATACCATACTTAAGGCAAGCTTACAGGTTTAAATACAAGAACATGCATAAAGTAAGTCTCGTCTGGAAGAAATCAAGAAGCAAATTAATAAAAACAATCATCTATCCATTATGTCCAATGCCAAGAATATTTAAGATTTTACGCGGACTTGGAAGAAATCAAAACACAGATCTTTTTTCATGAAAACTAAAGAAAAAAATATCAGTTTTATCAAGGCTCTTGTCAACCTGTTTTTGAATACTTCTATTATAATTCAGCAACAGAATGCAACCTTAAACAAGAAAAAAATTGATGCCAATCATCAAAGAATGTCTTCTAACATTCGCTAAAATTTTTATTTTGAGGAAAATCATGCAAAGACTATGGAATTTGACCCTGATTAGGGTCCTACTTTGGAGCACTGATCAGATAATCTACATGAGATGTCTTGAATGTAGTTCTAGATGAATGAGAATAGAGACAGAAAGATAGGTCAAGGCCACACTTTCAGAATGTCACATACAATTTAAATTTTATTTTCAAAGCAACAAAACTTGGATATCAAAGTCCACACCTCTATCTTAAAAGGTTAAATGAAGTGTAGCTTTCAAATTTTAAAATAGTGACGATTACTTCATCTCATACATATAGATATAGATTTGTGAGTACACTTCACTTTCAGAAAATTATATCTTGGAAAAATATTTTATGCATTACTTATTTGCTTACCTGTGATAGAATACCATAGAAATCTAATCATATGATAGATGAATCCCTCATCTTGAGCAAGACTATTAAAAGTGATGAGTAATTATTTAATTGACACTATCTTCTACAGCATACTTAAAAAAATATTTTAAGATACTTTTTCAACCTTGTCATTTTTATATGTTTTCCAAAATACATTTCTCAGAGCAAGAAAGATAAAAGGTGAATAAGAATATCTAATGAATTCCTTGTAAATTTTCCTCTCTGGTAGTTTATTTCTTTAATTTTTTGACAATTTCCTCTATGTACACAATGTGTTTTGGTAATATTCATACCCCTTGCTTTTCCTCTCCACTCCTGATGACCCCCTTCTTCTTCCCAACTAGCAATCCTCCTCCTACTTATCTGTCTTTTCTGTGTGTCTTGTACTCTTGAAACCAGGAGAGTACATCACAAGATGACCAAATGTCTTTGTCTTAAAGACCATTATCTTTTTCTTGATGTTTTTACTACCAAAAATATCATCTTCCTACTTTTTACATTTTTAAAAGTATCCAACTCTCCCTTTCACTTAACCAAGTAAGTTCAAGAACCAAAAGGTAAGCCAAAATACACTTGAGTAGACTAAATGTCACAATCAATTGAGTAATAGTTTATCTACTTTATTCAGCATGAAAGTCTCTTCTTTCAGAAGTGTATTTACCTTTATTTAATATCCAATCTGCCTCATTTGATAGTCTGGCTTTGCAAACCCAGGCAATGAAAGCAGTAACAAATGATATGGTAAAGACCAATTGATAGTGGCTAGAGAGACGGCTCAGCAGTTAAGAGCACCTGCTGCTCTTGCATAGGACTCAGGTTCAATTCCCAGCACCCACATGGTGGCTAACAACCATCTGTAACTCCAGGTCCAGAGGATCCAATGCCCTCTTCTGGTCTCCTCGGGAATACTGTGTGCACATGGTGTGTTGACACACATGCAAGCAAAACACTCATACAATAAATAAAAATAAATAAATAAAAACAAAAAATTTTAAAAACCACTAGATAGAAGAAGATGCACTATGAGACCAGAACTCCAGGACTAAAATAAACCTTCTGCTACAGTACCATCCTCTATCTTTGGGGTTGAGTATCACTGGTATTTTTATATTTTACGGTTGCTTTAAATGATTTTGTGGCTTTGTTATATCTATGTCCTGTAGGATAAATAAATTCTTTCTGATCAATGCAGATGAGGTGTTCAAAAATGAAAGTGAATAGCCTGCCAATTGAGGGAGGATAGAGGCCAAAGAAAAATTATTAAAAAGCAGCACAAGTCAAGCATGGTGGTACACGCCTTTAATCTCAGCACAGCACTTTGGAGCCAGGAAGATCTCTGTGAGATCAAAGACAGCCTGGTCTACATAGCAAGTTCCAAGCCAGCTGGGGTTACAAGGAGACCCTGTCTCAAAAAGACAAATGAACAAAACAAAAAACAGCACAATACCAAAAGAATCTGAGAAGTGTTTACTTAACTAAGGGAACTTAATTAAGGGAAAAAACAACCTGTCGGGTATCAAGTGGCCCTGTAGCGCCGTTAAGAGTATAGTAGCTGATGGCTGTGAGGGAAGGGTTAATGCACACCACTTACAGATTCAAGGTAATACCCAATATACTTAACTTAAAAAAATTTATTTGTGTGTCTGCATGAGGGCCATGTGGGGGAGAGGTGCAGGTGCAGTGCATTGAGTAGGCAGCATCACTGAGCTCCTGTGTGTCCTCTATTGGTTTCCCCTCTTCCTTTGAGGCAGGATCTCTTCCCTCAACCCATGGTTGCATATTTTTTGTTAGGCTAGCAGTCACCAAGCCCTAGAAATTCTTTTATCTCTGCCCCACTCCCTCAGAGCTGGGGTTACTGGTGTGAGCCAGATTCCCACTTGTTACTTAAGTGCTAGAACCCAAACTCCAATCCTCGTGATTGTATAACAAGTGTTCTTAACTGCTCAGCCATCTCTCTAGCCCCGTATTTAACTTTTAAGGCCAGCTGAATTTTTTTTAATTGAACAAATTAGAGATCCAGGAAATGCTGTCATGGAGCCCTTCATTTCCCTATTCTGAGTGAACAAATGAAGTTCCTTCAGGGCAATACCTGGTGCTGCTACACAGTTCATGCACACACAGCAATAAATGTGGTGCTTATTATACATTTTTTAATTTGGAAATTCAACGCTGACTGCCGTGCAAAAACAAAACAAAACAAAACAAAAAAAAACACAAAAACAAAGCCTTAGCACTTACATCAGCCCAGTCCAGGAAATAAAAGGTATTAGACACATTTCCTAATCTCCCAATTTGTATTGATGCTTGGTATTTGGCCCAGCTTTAATCAGCTATATTGTCTTACTGATTCAGGTACCATACACAGTCATCAAGTGTTTTCCACAATTTTCACTTAGCACTACAGTTCTCTTTCTGTTTAGTCAACCTTCTAACAGTAAAATATGTGACTTAAGTAACTGCTGGATTTAACTTTTCTAATTCAGAGAGAAAAGTGTCAATTTCTCTCAAAAGCTTTTCATTTGGTCGTACAGCATTGTACAATGATTCATACAAAGCCACTTGAGACCTCTAAAGCATAATTTTAATTACCCACCATTCTTTAAAATTGCCATGTCTACTCGTAAACGGGAAAAAATTCACCTATAAACAATCTATTCTGCAATTTTATTGTACATCCAAACTCCTTATGCTCCATCCTACTCTTTAATGTCAATTTTTCAAAGCGTTGCATAGTTTTATTTGAAAACCTGCCAGTATCCAGGAGCCAGTGGTGCCTCCGAGGCGAGTGAGGTGGAAGACTGAAACACTAGGGGCCGGATTGGGAGACCATCTGGGTGGCCCGGAGTGAAACACTATACTGTCAGGGGCGGGGCAGGACCTGGTGAGGTGCAAACCTTGGACATTTTTCTAAGTCAACGTGCATGATTCCTCATGGTGTGGATTGTAGAGTACTCCTCCGAGAGGTCGTTTTCTCTAGGTGACACCCCCGCCTCACCGTAAGGCGGGGATCAAACGAACAAGGAAGATTTTTTTTTCTGTAATTCGAAAGACCGACGGTGCCAATGAAAGGAAGCACTATCTTCCAACCATTCTTTCCCTTCCCATACCCCCCACCAGCACCTTGAAATTCAAATTACAAAAATAAACCCCAGCCAAACCCCCTTCAGCGAAACGGTGGGATTGAAGGGCCCAGATTTCCCAGGCAGAGGCCGACGGGAAGGGGGGGGCGGGAGAGCGAGCAAGCAAGCAAGCAAGGAGAGGGAGAGGCGGAGGCTTTTTCCTGAACGGCCCCATCCCCCACCCCGTTCCCCCAGTTCCGGGAAGGTAGAGGGGGACCCGGGCTGTGGAGGGACTCCGGGCCCCGGTAATCCGGGCGCCCAGTCACCCGGCGCCGCGCCCCCGCCCCGCCCCCGCCCTCCGGGTGGCCAGCAGGAAAGGGGGAGGGGAGGGAATGCTAGATGGTTCGGCCGACCGCCGCCCCCATCCCTAAGAGATCGCGGATACCTGTCGGCGCCGAAAGGTCAGGGTTTGGGCCCCTTGGACGGGCCAGGCATGGGACATGTCCAGCAGCAGCACACGCGCGCGCGCACACCCCTTTCCTATTTACCTCCTTCTTCTTCTCGCCCTTCTCTGTGGCCGTGGAGGCTTCGGCGGCCGTGACGGCCGCTACCTCCTCCTTAAAGGTGGACGGCCCGGGCTGATCGTCATCTATGACCACGATAGTGGTGTTCGCATCCGAGGCTGCCACGGTGGCTGCCACTGCAGCGGTGTCCGGCTCCATGGCGCTGGAGCGGGAAGGACGAGGGGGGATAAGGGAGGCTCCTGGGCGGCAGCAGTGGCTGCACTGGAAAGAGCTAGATAGAGCAGGGGTGGGGAATACTCGCTTCCAACCCCTTCGCCCGCCCCCCCTTCTTTAAATAACCCTCAACCCTGCCCCACTTCCGTCCACCCACCCTACGTCATGGCCTCCCCCCCGTCACCCT
>NW_008331606.1:640371-648784 GCF_000622305.1 Nannospalax galili
GAGACTCCCCCTCCCCACCCAGAACCCAGGCCGGTCCCACTGGACCAACTGTTGCCTGAGTGTGGGGCGCACACAGAGATGGAGGAGGGAACCCACAGTTCATGGCCTTCTAAAATAACCTCCTTCCCTATATGCCCCTAACAATGAGCCTGAGCTCCCCTCACAGATGTGCAGAAGGAATTCTTGTTCCCTTAAATCTGCTCTTTAACCTACTCTGTACCTCAGGGCGCTCTCCCTTTCTTGCACAAAGAACTTTTCCTGTGCTTATGACTGAATTGTAGGTCTTTCTCAGTATGTATTTTTCTTTAGACAGCCCAGAATCCCTCTTGGGGACCACTCTTTCACCGACTCCTAAAAGAACCAGATTGGTGGTGGATCCTCACCTTCAGAAATTCTGCAGAAACATGAACTTGAATCACTCTACGGCAAATATTCAAAATACAAGGCAAAACCTGACTCAGGTTTTATGTATATTTGTTCTCTTTGGAACTCTGGTACCTCTCAGACAGTCACTATAACAGGACACCTTCTAACTTTCCTACTAAATTCTAAAACTATAGGGGGACGAAGTCAAAGTCCTCCACAAAACCTAGGGCAATGTATGATAGACTACATAATATTGGTCATTAAATTAAATAGCTGTGTTTGGGGAGGTTCTCTTCTGTTCACATCAGTGTTATTTTGTTATAATTCAACACTAATGCATGTGCATGATCAATGATGTGGAAGCATTTTATAAAGGGTGCAACTGCATAAATACAACTTTCAATTATTGCTTCTATGTCTCCTTGTCATTTATCAATAATGGAAATATTTACATCCCTAGCCTTTGAAATTAAGTCATTAGAGACAAGAGAAACCAAAACATATAGGAAACTGGGTAGCAAACAATCACAAAAGTGTACAATCTCTAAAATGAAGCAATTACTTTCTAAAGAAAAAGCAGTCATGATTAATTTCCATCATGCCCAAACTACCCATCCAAAATAAGGTGTGATTTTAGCAAATAGTAGGACAGCGCTCCTTGAATCCCAAACATACTTCCTTTTCCTATAATTAATACCTCAAATTGCTTTGTATTTTAAAACTGTGAAACCTTAGCATGGAAAAACCATGTGACATGTTTTGGGGGGGGTTGTTTTTTTGGTTTTGGTTTTGGTTTTTTAGCTATTATAGGTCATGCATTCCTTAGTGTGAACAGATGTGAGACTCTGATCATAAATAGAGGAATTTTTTCCTCTCTTTTTTTTGAGACAGAGCCTCACTCTGTAGCCCAAGCTGGCCTTTGCCTTGCAGCAATTCTCCTGCTTCAGCCTCCTAAGTGCTAAAATGACAAGCATTAGCAACCACATCCATTCCATAGATGAGCTTTAAACACACAAAAAGAGACAGAGGAGAAGCTGGTAACTGAACAGGTGTGCCAAAGAGAGACAGGAAAAGAACCTGGTGTACCTATTTTCTCATTTTACTTTCATTATGTACATCCCTCCACCCCAGCCCAGTGCCCTTAAGTGCACACATGCGCTATCCAATGGACACTGGGTGTCTCAGTGCAAAAACAGCTAGCATTCCTGGAGCATCAAATTTGGTTAAAAAGAAGGGGGTGGGAATTAAGTCAACTAACTGATCATTTGAATCTGAATGCTCTATTAAAATGTACAGGTACTTTAGTTTACGAAAGAGTAGGAGTTCTTGGTCCTTCCTCATTGCCTGTATAATCTCCTCAGTCATTAAGAGTCCTTTGGTAGATAAGTTGCAGCAGTCCCAAAGTTACATGTTATGATACATACATCCACCTGACTTGAGAACGGTCTTTCCAAACTGTGCAGGTAGATGATTTTTTTTTTCTTTCAAGCTGCAGCTAAGGGAAGATAGAATTCCAGTTTTCTTGCTTGCAGCGCCAAAGGAGAAAGGCTCACAAAATAGTTCTTGTCTGTTGATGTGTTGCTGCTTGTAAGGATACTTTGTTATGCTGGATTTCTCCTAGCTGCTATGCAGTAGTTCAGTTACACCATGGATTAAATGCACTTTTATGAGAAAATCTGGGAGCTCCTATGTTTTTAAAACACCTTTTCTGTTGGAACATGTGTTCTAAGTTCCAAGAGAAGAATTTAGAAATTGATTTTGGGGGAACAGAACATATAGGCACTTTGTCAATTTCCCACATATGTGTAACGTCACCCTTCATTTTCAAGACAGACAGGCTGAAAGTGCTACCAAGTATATGAATTTGACTGATAAGGTCTTGCAACAGCTGCTATTTACACAAAATATACCCTCCTATTTGCAAATCTGCCTAAAATTCACAACTATAGACTGTTCAAGTCACCTCACTTCTGATCATCCGCAACACCTTGCTCTATCTGCTACTACTTTAAAGTAATATGCTCTTTCCTTTTGAAATGATCTTTACTTGAACTACTCCATTGGGGCTGGAGAACAAGGCAAACATTTATAAAGAACCTTAGGGCCACATGAGTGTGGGAACCTCAAAATTAATCTCAACTCCTGTACTACATGTCCATTTTGTAGAAGTTGTCCAATAGATACTTCAGCAGAGACTATTTTGTTCAATAGCTACAAGAATACGTGTTCATTGGTGTATCAAATTGTTTCATAAAGTTCATAAAGGCCAGGTCAAGGGCTTGTGTTCCTTCTCTTATCCTGTATCTTAAGTTTGTCATGGGAACCACAAGATGGCTTCAAAGCACATCATTATCTTTAGAAGCTGGTACTTGTCATAATGGTTGCAACTATGATACAAGTCTACTCTCGTTAACAATTTTTCTCACCATTATTTCTTAACAGCATTTGTGATAAGTGGCATTTTTAAAATTATATTTCCTTCGTGCTGTCTGTGTTAAAAGGAAAAGCTAAAGGCAATACTGAATATCCTCTAACATTTCTCAAGCACCTACATATTGTAGTGGGTACTGCATACATTTTTTTTTGCTATTTATTTTTAGTTTGGCATTTTTGTAGTGCATTTGTTGTTGTTGTTGTTGTTGTTAGACAGTTTCATACATTTATATAATGAATTTTAGTCTTTGGTCATTTTCATGCCTCATTCCCCCTCCTCTCCCACTGGAACCCTTCTTCTCAACAAGCAACCCCCATCACTTTCACATCTTCATTTTGTGTGTGGTCCAGTGAGTTTAATTAGAGTTGGGGGAGGGGGTATTTACTGGAACAAGGGCAACTTATCAGTGGCTATACTTCTGAAAAAGATAACAGACCTCCCTACCCCCAAAACTTTGTCAATAGTCCTTCAGGGAGAAGTGGGACCTCGTGGGACCCTCCCCTTTCTTTGGTGAAAGGTTGAGGGGTCTAATATTGTGCAGGTCTTGTGCAGATAACCACAACTGTGGTGAGTTTGTGACAGCAATGAATACGTCATGCCCATCTCCCCATCCTCTGGCTCTCCCATTCCTTTGGTCCCTTCTTCTACAATGTTCCCTGAGCCTTGGTGTGCTACATATTTAGCATGTGATATTGCTATTCCTCCTAATAATTTCATGAAATATAAACCAGTATCTCTATTTTACAGATGAGAAAATGGAAAATTAAGGAGGCTAAATAACTCATCTAAGATTCCATAGCTAGTAACTGTCAGAAGCCAGATTCAAATCCCAGACTAAACACCTCATTTTTCCATTCCATCTTTATTAAGTTCCGTGTTCTTCATGGAGCTTCCTCCTTTTAAAAAAATATTTTATTTATTATTTTTGTGTGTATGAGTGTATTGCCTACATGTATGTAAGTGCATCCATGTCATGCAAGCCCACAGAGGACAGAGAGGGCATCAGATTCCCTGAAACTAGAGTTACGATGGTTGTTAGCTGACATGTGGGTGCTGGGACTCAAACCAGGGCCTCTGGAAGAGTAAGGAGTGCTCTTTAATCACTGAGCCATCTCTCCAGCCTGGGGCTTCCTCCTTAATAGTGGAAATCATATTGAGACTATGACTGAAAATATTTCTGCCACCTGTCTCCTCGGTGTTTCTTCTAAATTCTCAGAACAGTAACAGTTCTTAGAACATTTACTCCAGGGAGGTAGAAACAACTTAGATGTTCCAGAAAAGGGGATTGGCAAAAAATTGTAAAGCACATTCATAAATGTAATACTATATGAGCATTGAGAACACTTATGTAAATAGATATTTTTGACATAGAAATGCGTTCTTAATATATTGTTGAGTGAAAATGGAATGCAAAAGTACAATGTTCCATTTTAACAACAACACAAAAGCTATGTAAATAGTGCAAAGTTCTGCTCCAAATGTTATCAGTAGACACATCAATGTGATAGGATTATGGGCGACTTCTTGTTGTTTTTCTTTTCTATTATACCTAGTTTTCCTTGATGAAACTCTTCCTTGAAATACTTAAGAAATCAGAGAGGCTGAAGAGATGGCACATTACTAAAGAGCATGTACTCCTCTTACAGAGGACCAGAGGTCACTTCCCAGCACCTACATCAGGTGACTCACAACTACCTGTAACTCCAACTCTAGGGGATCTAAAGCCCTCTTCTGGCTTTTGAGGGCACCTGCACATAATGTGCCATGCACACATGAATAAAAATTTAAAAGTAGATCTTTAAAAAAAAGTGCTAACACTAACAGCCTTTTGAAAAAGTCATATGGAAACCCGCTACTATAGAAACTTCCTAAAATATATACATAAGCAATATAAAGAGTTTAAATAGAATTAGGCTATGATGGGTTCACTGGCCCTACCAGACACTACAGGCTAGCAAATAAAAAGCCCAGTGACAGGAATGGACTCCCTTTTTTTGAGATACTGACCAGAGAGATCCCCATAGACCCTCAAATATAACTGACTATTGCCATTGCTTTTGGTTACTTGCCAGAACTTAATAGGCCACATTGATGAAGTCACTATAAATGTGAATCTTAGAACAAACAAGGAGCAATCAGACTGATACTGACCTTGAAGCTTCATCGCTACTGCCTAGCTATTGTAGAACTAGAAGATGCTATGCATACTACTGGAAGAGGAAGAGAATCATCAACCTTACCCAACTGTGAACTCTGTGAGCTACAATAATGACTATCCCATTGGTGCATGCCCATTGGTGCAATAATGACATGAATGTTACTGAAGTAACCAACCATCTTCTGGTTGGATTTAACACCCACTTCACAAGATGGAGCCCATGCCTGACACTGATATCAGGGCCAAGAACCTGTGACTAGATATGTCACAGGCCACAGGGAGAACATGCTACTATTATTCTGCTAAAGAGACATAGTATTAAATTGACTACTACTGACTTGTTGTTAGACCCATAGATTAGTGCATCTCTCAACTCTCACCAGAGAAATTCTTCTTGTAGCAAATGGCAATTAACACAAAGTTCCACAGCTTTGACTCTACAGGAAGAAATACATGGAATTTTAATTCTTCCCACTTATTTAACCTCTCTAGCCACATATTTGCATCTATAAAATGGATATAATAATATCTAACTTAAAGCAGTATGTAAAGAGACAATGTAAAAAAATATATGTAGAACATTTTAAATAGTCTTGGTAAGTAAAATTCAGTCAGTGAATTGTAATCAACAAAAACAAAAATAAATAAGATAAAGCTTCAGACTGAGCCATTGCTATAAGAAATTATAAGATGGAAGTCAATCTTAAATTCCACTGAGAATGACAGAACTTTCTGCCAAGTTTATTCATGCTATCATTTGTTAAGATCAGCAATTTGATGCAATTGTACTTCTCCAAAGACTAGTTCAAAAGCAAGGCAGTAAATTAGGCAGAAGAGGGTCAAGATGCATCCCAACTTAAACTTATACCTGCTTGAGGACAGGGAACATATCTTATTCATCTTTTTAAAATAACATACCTTATTTTATGTATACCAACACAACTTACATATTAAATAGCACCATTATAGAATGATTCATCTTTGTAAAATGAAGTAAGAAGGTGGAGTCCAGAAACTGACTGCCCAGCTATATGGGGTCCGTCACTCTCCACACGTACCACTGGATTTCCAGGTTGACTCTTTCTGTTTGTCCCATTTTCCTTCTGTCTTGGCTTAGATGTCCACTTTTGTCTGGTGTCACATGCATAGCAATACATGGCTAAATTCTTCATGCAGTATCCCTAGTTTCTATTATTTAAAACCCATCTCGAAGGATAGCTCAGATAAACCTTTGCCCCGAATAAATGCTATCCTTACTTAATATACTGCTATTCTTGATGACAAGTTTCCACAATTGTTTGTCTTGGGTTTCCTGGCACCTCTTATCTGAGCGATTCATTTTGGGGACATCGGGGACACTACTTTGGAGTGACTTTAACCATCCACATGTACTGCATCCTCTAACAAATCTAGGCTGCTGTAGATCTCTCTCCAGCATCATGGCCCTATGCAGGGTCTTCTGAGTACTACCCAGGTCATGACAGTTATCCCAGGAAAAGTCCACTTTCACGCACTCAAATGATGTCAACCCCACAGATGTATTCATTTTCTTTGCTCTTGAAACAAACATACAGAACATAGAAATTCTAGCTTCTGAGACACAGAGTCAGGAACAGGAAACAAAAAGAGCCATTCATACAATATTTTCAAGTTTCCTTTACAATGTTTAGAGAACAAGATACCAAAGACAGTGGTGTCTCACCAGAAAAATGGATAAGGTCCTTGTTCAAGGATAGTCCAGTGGTTCTCATGCTTGCACATCAGCATCACATAGAGGACTTGTTGAAACACAGATGAGTGGTCAGATGTGGCAGCACAAACTTCAAATCCAAGCCTTCAAAAGGCTGAGGAATAAGGATTATGAATTGCAAGTTCCAGGACAATCTAGGCTACACAGCAATATCTTGTCTCAAACAAACAAAAAATGCCTAGTAAATCTATCTGGTGTCACTCTCTTAAAGGAAACTAACTCTCCCTCACCCAGCAGTGGGACATTTGGAGACATAAACTTGACTTGATATGTCTTAACATATATGAGAAAATACCTGGAATTTGGTTGGGGGCAGTCTGTGAGGGGGTACAGATGTGTGAGAGGGTACAATGATTAAGATGTGTGAAATCCACAAAAAACATCAATAAAAAATGGAAAAAACTTGACAAGGATGGAGAAAAGGGTGAATCTCTTATATTGCAAGTGAGTAAATTATGTAACTACTTTGGAGACCAGTTATTATTTATTAGAGTTGAAGACAGATTTCCTATTGTGGTAGAGACAGTGGTATGCTACCTAGATTCTCCTTCAAGGAAGTGCATTCTGTTCATATTTGAAAAGTAAAGTCAGCAGGCAGCCTTCAACTGTTAGCTTCCTGAGAGTTTGTCTCAGCTGCAGAGAACTGCTTGGGTCAAGGCCTTGTACATCCTAGGGTGAATAAGGGAAGCAGGGATGAGAAGGACCATTTCAGTCACACAGAGAACACACCAATGGGTTTTAGTTGTTCCAATGACTGACTCAAGCTTTGTCATACTTTTGAAATTTATTTTTATTTTTTATGATTTCTTTTTATTGAATTTTTGCAATTTTCATGCAATACAGTTTGATATATAGATTCCCTCCCCTATATGCCCCTCCCCCCTGCTGCCCTCCCACCCAATTTAATGTATTCTCCTGTATCTATATAGAATATGGTCTATAGAATCTGGTTTCTGTCCCCAAATGTCCTTCAGTGTGGGTTCATCCACTGGGCCCAACAAGCATCCCATCCCTATGACACTGTCTCTCCCCCTCTCAGCAGCCATTGATTAACAAAAGTTCTTTAGGTAAAATTGGATTTCTTACCCATTTCCCCATTTCTGTGCTGGGATTTTGTCTGATCTGAGCTTGCATAGGATTTGCGCATGCTATCACCATTGTTGTGAGTTCATATGAGTAACTGACGAGCATTCTGTTTCCTTGTGGTCATCCACCCCCTCTGGCTCTTATAATCTTTCTACTTCCTCTTCTACAATGATCCCTGAGCCTTAAGAGGAAGAAGCTGGAAATAGGTGTCCTATTCAGGCCTCTTGTTCTCTGCACATTGGTCAATTGCGGGTTTCTGTATTAATCACCATCTACTGTGTAAGGAAACTTCTCCGATGAAAGTTGAGAGATGTATTCATTCTATGTGTAAAGGTTGCATTGAAAATGTGTGTCACTTAGGGTTAAGCACCTCACAGACACTTATTCTCTACATTTAATCATTTCTGTAACTTTACAACAGTCACCACCTGTTGCAAAAAGAAGCTACTTTGATGAGGTGTGAAAGGTACACTTGTTTGTAAATATGAGGATGCATATTTAGAATAAAGTAAGAAATTACTTTAGTCTAGGAATGTGACAAAAGTAGGTTTTCCTCTAGGATCTAGGACTCCTCTAGCCATGTGTATTTGGCTATGTTTACATCCCATTGTGTGGGTCT
>NW_008331606.1:648839-735379 GCF_000622305.1 Nannospalax galili
ATTACATTGATGTACAGATGTGGCAAAAGTAGGTTTTTCTCTAGGAATCTATGACCTTTGTAGCCATGTTTATTTGGCTATATTTACAATACCACACATGAATTCTCTCCCATTAAGTGGGCCTTCATTCCAATTAGACAGCTGTTGATTACCCACAAGATAAAAGTGCCACTACTGCACCAATAGAGGTAGTTTGCTGTGCCAGTCGTTATGGTTATTCAACTTTAGGGCTATGTTGGACCATTGATTTTTCTCTCTTAGAAGCTTGCATAGTATCCTCTAGATCTACGAGAGCTAATCTTCAGGAAAAGGCTTCCAGGTCAGTTCCTGCTCCACTGCTCTAAGCCCTTTGTCTGAAGTATGTCCTGTCTTCAACAGTACGGTCTTACGTTCAAGTTCTGGGAGGCTGTGGCAATAGCTTGTGTTATTTTGGGAGTCTCTGGGACTACCCTGACCAATGATTCAAAATGAGGTTTCTCCTACCTGGCACTGTGTATTTTGTTATTTAGCCTTCAGCTTCACATATGTGCTCATATATTTATTTATTATTTTTATTTTACATTTATGAGTGTATTGTCTGCATATAGGTAGGTGCACCTGTGTCATGCAGTGCCTGTGTAGGTCAAAACACGGTGTTGGATCCCCTGGAACTGTAGTTATGGATCATTCTTAGCCACCATGTGGGTGCTGGAAATCAAACCCAGTCTTCTACAAGAGCAGCCAGTGCTCTTAACCTCTGAGCCATCTCTCCAGCCCTTGTATATTTATTGACCATATATTTCTCAGTAGGACTTTGAACTAATACATTTCCCTATGGTTTTGCATACCACCTAAGCGTTATTTATCTGTAAATATGGAACATTTCATGAATTTGTGTCTTTCTTGCACAGGGGCCATGCTAATCTTCTCTGTATTGTTCCAATTTTAGTATATGTGCTGCTGAAGTAAGCACTGCCATTCCTGTATTTGTTTGTCTTTATGTATATGAGTGTTTTGCCTGCATACATGTAAGTGCACTACGTGTGTGCAATGCCCACAGAGGTCAGAAGAGGGTGTCAGAGCCTCTGGAACTGGAGTTACAGACAACTGTTAGCCACCATGTGGGTGCTGGGAACTGAATGAGGGGCCTCTGCAAAAGCAGCTAAAGCTCTTATCCACTGAGCCATTTCTCCAGCCCCAAGCTTTGTCACTGCTGTACTGCAGTTCATGTTGCCTACTCAAATCTGCTTCTTTTGCGTTTCTTTTTTCCTTTCTTTAAAAATATTTTATTTATTATTTTTTATTTTTATTTTATGTGTATGTGTGTATTGCCTGCAAGTAGGTAAGTGCACCCATGTCATGCAATGCCCACAGAGGGCAGAAGAGGCCATCAGATCCCCTGGAACTGGAGTTTTGGACATGTGGGTGCTGGGATTTGAACCTGGGTCTTCTGCAAGAACAGCCAGTGTTCTTAACCGCTGAGCCATCTCTCCAGTCCCCTTTTGCCTTTCTTTCACAGGTATTGTACCCTAATGAACATCTTGCACACAACATACCATCTTTGCCTTGCCTCTAAATAGCCTTACTGTGATATCTTTGACCAGTAAATCCACTAGAATAATACACCTATCAGAAAATCATTCATGTTTTGTGTGTACCAAGAAAACATACAAGAATGTTTGTGCTGGATAGCTTCAGTTGTCACCTTGACACACCTGGGAAGAGGGACCCTCAACTGGGAAATTTCATCTATCTGATTGGCCTGTAGGCACATCTGTGAAGCATTTTCTTGATTGTTAGTGATGTGGGAGGACCCGGCCCATTATGGGTGGTGCCAACCTGGGCAGATGGTTCTGGATTGTTTAAGAAAGTAGTCTGAGCACAGGCCAGAGGAGCAAGCCAGGAAGCCATGTCCTTTCATGGTCTCTGACTCAGCTTCTCTTCCAGCTTCCTACCTTGAGTTCCTGCCCTGGCTTCCCTCAGTGATGAACTGTGATGTGCAAGGGTCAAATAAACCCTTTCCTCTCCAAGTCTGTTTTGGTCAGTATTTTATCACACCAACAGAGAAACAAACTAGAACAATATCCTTAAAAGCTTTTGTTTGAAATAGGCTGATTCAAGAAGCGATTTATGTTTTTCAATGGGAGATGAGTTGTGATTTAGTCACACAATACAATACTCTGTACATCAACAAAAATGAATGGCATCTATATACAACCACCTGCATGTCAAAACATGGGGTTAAATTAACAAACCCTGAGAGTATGTGCTGTATAATGCCAAATAGGCAGGTGCATTTAGGCTATATTCATATGTGAAAAAAATAAAAATAAAAACAAGAAAGTGATTTCCATAGGTCAAGAAAGCTGCTTATATCCAGAAGTAATGTTCAATTTTTTGTAGTGCTGGGGATCAACCTCAGGGGCCCTGCATTTGCTAAGCAAGTCTGCTACCACTGAGCAATGCTCCTAGCTCAGTCTTCAAAATTTTTAACAGTCTGTATGGCACAAACCATGACAAGTGAAAGCCAAACCATGACAAGTGAAAGCCAACAGAAGCTTCTACACTTCACCAGTGAATTCTGGCTCAGTATTGGCCCTAATTTGATTCTGGATGGAGGAAGGAGTGATCAGAGAGAGATGCTTGGTTTGAGGATATCATCCACGGTGCCATGCAGAATTTCTACTAGAAAAATTTTAGTAGAAAATATGGCAAAAGTATTAAATCTACTGTTTCTACTCATGCAGAATTCACATGGACATATGCTTTATAATTACTTGTTAAACTGTGTGTATCTATTTATGTACATTAAAGAAAGAAAACAGTAAACACCATAGGAAAATATGAACTGATATTTTATAAATATTTTAAAAAGCATGGTGATAAAGCACTCGGTAGAGGGTGGGTGACTAGAGATAAGATTGCTCAGAGCCTGTCATGTGCTCATTGATGCTTTAACAACATGATACAAAACAGACCTTGAAAAGTTTCGACAAGTTCTACAAGAGGTACACAGAGACAGTGTTGTTCAGAGAGTGAGCATTCCTTTCCAGTGAGCAATAATAAGAAAAAAGCTTCAAAGAGGAAGAAAATATTAAGGTGAGCATTGAAGAACAGAGGGTTCCATCAGGTACAGTAACAGAGGAGATGGGGAGAAGATAGAGCATTAACATCAACATGGAAGTAAGTAGCATGTGATTGAGAAATGAGACAGCATTCCATGGCTTGTTTTCCTGTTTGCTACTCTTGGGAAAATTCTAACTCATTTAGAATTTTTCTGTAAAAGACTGATACCTATAGAATAGCTACTGTTTGGGGTACTTAATGCTAGGTATACAGGCATAAATAAGAAAGACTAGATTCTGGATTTTACACTGCCTGTATCTGGACATATTTTCTTTCCAAAGGCATCACTCTTCCCAAGCAAAGATAATATTTGTCTACATAAGATTCAGTCAATTCATTATTTGTGAGCCCTTTTCGTGATTTCGTCTTTCAACTCAAATTTAGGTTTCACCCCCTCCCTCCTTCAGGACCCTCATATTTATTTTGAACGCCAGAGTTTATGCAAGCCTGAAATATCAGTTGAAAGGGAGGGGAGGAGCCCAATTCTTGAGCTCTGGCAGTAGTTTTCACAGACTTTCCATGAGATTTACAGTCAGCCACTCATTCTGCCACTCATTATGGTAACCATGTCTCTATCAGGCCTCTAAGGGAAGGGCCCCTATTGCTCCCCAACACAGCTTCATCTCATCATGCTCTCAAGCCCCAGCTTTTAATTTCTCTTCTCTTCCTACTCACCTTCTTGGCTTTTATTTGTTGGAGGTAGAAGGATAAAAGTAAAGGATAGAACCTGTCTTTATCACTAGGAACACTTCTCAAATCATCTTTCTCTTATACCCTGAACTGAGACTTAGAATGATAACCTAAATACCAAGACTATGTTACTCCCTCCCTTCAAGACACCTGCATTTTAGGTAAGATCAACCTCATGTCACACTGTCTACATCAAAAAGTGTCAAAAGGTGCACTTAGGTAATCATCATAGATCGCCCTACTATACCCATCGCAGTGCTTAAATATTACTTGACCTTGCAGTATTCACGAACAGAAACTGCTTTGTGATAACAAAGCAGAAGGGAGAACTACTGGGGGAGGGAAGGGAACCAGCTAGAGGGGATATGGGGGAGGGTCATGGAGGAGGGACGGTAATGGGAACAAAGTATAACATCACACAGGTATGAACATGTCATGGTGAGACCCATTACTTAACCTAAAAAACTAATAATAAAAACATAAGACATTTATGACTCATAACTAATGCTCCTTGGTGGTGACCTCCGATGCTATATGACCCAACACATTTAGCTTTGTGAGTTACCCAGTCATTGAATTTAAATTATTGGTTCAAGCTTCAGATGAAGCATTTCTAACGGATATATGAATAAAAGTCTGACTTCCCGTTCCCTCAGAAACTTTTTGGATTTCTTGAATCCAGTGGTTTTAAAAAATACTGACTTGTTAGGGCTGGAGAGATGGCTCAGTGGTTAAGAACACTGGCTGTTCTTGCAGAAGACCTGGGTTCGAATGTCAGCATCCACATGACAGCTAACAACTGTCTGTAACTCCAGTTCCAGGGGATCCGACAGCCTCTTCTGTCCTCTGCGGGCATTGCACAACATGGGTGCACTTACTTACATGTAGGCATAACACACATAAAATAAAAATAATAAATAAAATATTTTTTAAAATGCTGACTTGCTTAGTCTAATAATTTTTGTGTTTTGTTTCTACACAAAATTGGAGATCTTATCATTTTACTTTGCAAAAGTAGATCATTTTAATTTCCAATAAATGAGAAACCAAGTTGAGTTTGGCCATAACTTTTGTTTTCTCTTTTAGGCTTTCCAAAGCACTTGAGAAAGTTTCATGTGCAAGATAAGAATTTTGCTTAGCTCATGGGTCTGATGCGTGTCATCTTGAGAATTTGTAGAAGTTATCATTTTTATGCTCTGTGTTTGAACATCACCATCTCTTGGATTCACTGGAGAGAGATATTGAGCGTTTATGACCATTTTTGTAATTTAAGACTCTATAAAGGTCAAGAGCAAGTTGGCAATCTAGCAGTGTACAGGTAGATAATCAGCCTGTGTTGTTGCCACTAACTGCTACACATGTTCAGTTTCAAAGGCATGATGGGTAGAACATAATGTTTGTAAAGAGTAGTCTTAAGAGATAACTCTGAAAAGATATTTTCAGGGACTGTGGATGCAGCACAGTGATAGAACGCCTGCCTAGCATGTGCAAAGCCCTTGGTTCTCTTCTGTTCCACTGAAGAAAAAATACATTCAACATGATGATGCACACCTGTAATTCCAGCACTTGGGAGACTGAGGCAGGAGGACTGCTGCGAGTTCAAGGCCAGCCTGCACTATATAGTGAGTTCCAAGCGATCCTGAACTATAGAATGAAGCACTGTCTCAAAGGCCAAAACCAGGACTGATGAGATGGCTAAGAAGGTAAAAGCTCTTGTTACAAAGCCTGACAAGCTGAGTTCCATCCCTGGGGCACACATGGTAGAATGAGAAAAGTGACTGGCTCCCCAAAATTGTCCCTTGACTTCCACACACATGCCATAGCATGCATGTGCTTACATACACACATACACACACACAACTAAATAAATAATAAATAAATAAATAAAATTTTGTAAATATTAAAAAATAAAAACCAAGAAACAAATTTTTAAAAATACATTGAAGACAGATCCTTGGCTCCTGAAAGGGCAGGCTAACTCTGTTACATCACTTCAGACTCTCTAGCTTCTGAGAGGAGGAGGCACGTTCATCTTTGTAATGCCTGACTGTGGGATTCAATATGTAGAAAAAAGAGCCTAGCCAAAGAAAAGGACCTTGGGTAGAGGGTAAAGAAAATGGAGAACTTAGCCAGGGAAAGAGTAAAATAGCAAATGGGAAGTGAGACTTATGGGAAAAGGAGGGTCTGGAGGGCCTCATGTGCCAAAGGGGGCTAGTTACTCCTGCTTCCTGAGCCTGTCACCATCTCTCTAGAGTCTATGTGACCCCAGGTAATAAGCCTTTGTCACTGTGGATTCTATATAGAATGAATATAGAAATATGTAAATAAAATACAGATGTATAAGTAGAAATGCATCACCGGAATGTAAAACAGAAATATGTAAATAAAAATGAGCTCTTCCTTATGCAGCTCTGTGAAAAAAATAATACCAATGTTGGATTTGTGTGATGAAAAGCAAAACTTTTCAGCTAGTGGTGATTTAAAAGTCAATGAATCATTTATGCCTCTGTTCGGCCTGCCTTCCAGCCTCTGGCTGCTGACTCACCTACATGAAATCTTCCCTCCTGGCCTCATCTGTGCCAGGCAGGCCTGTTTCAGCCTTTGCAGGCCCTAAGCACTCTCACTTGTGGAAGCTTCAGCCAGCATCAAATTAAACATATTAAAATGCGTCCCCTCCTGCATTAAACATTTATATTTTGCTATAAATTTTTGAAAGGGCTTTTGTAATTTTGCTTTTGAAATTGTCTGTGCATAACTAATTTAATTTATGATGGCTGTGATTTCTCCCTAATAATTATACAGCCTTGCATAGCAGGGAGATCCAACCTAAAAACAATTTTCAGATATCATGGGCTTTAGGGATAGGGATATACCAAATGCTAGTAAGAGGGTTAGACAAGCACATGCAAGCGAAAAACACCTAGCACTGCAGCAAACAAACAAATATAATGGGTTTTGAATTAAATTTAACAATTAATGAACTTTCTAGAACATCTATTTTGTGGCTACTTAAATTATTTCATTTTTCCATTTACTGGTTTCATTTAGTATTTATTTTATTTTATGTGTATGACTGTATTGCCTGCCTGTGTGCAAGTGCACTCATGTCGTGCAATGCCCACGGAGGTCAGAAGAGGGCGTCAGATCCCCTAGAACTGGAGTTAGAGGCAGTTGTTAGCAACCATGTGGGTGCTGAGAATTGAACCCCAGTCCTCTACAAGAGCAATCAGTGCTTGTAACTGCTGAGCCATCTCTCCAGTCCCTTATTTAGTATTTTACACCCTTAAAATCTCAAAAGTGTTGATTTTCTTTTTCTATGCTAAGGATGGAACCCAGGGTCTTCCATTTGTTAGCCAGGAATTGTGCCTTTGAGTTACAACCCCTACCTAAGACCTCAACTTTTGGGTTTGTCTCTGAAAATCCTGTAAGTTATAATAGATATTGTGTATGAGATATAAGGTACTTGCTGAGCTCTCAGTGGCATGGGATGATGATGAGATTTGTCTTTCCTTGAAGCTATATATTCATTTGTTTGAATGTTGTTTAATGGTTATTTAACTGTTCGCATTGTGATAACAAGAATTAAACATGAACAGGGCCTCACCACTTGCTAGGCAAGCACTTCACCACTGAGCTATATCCCCAGTCCTTGAATGTCTTTTTTAAAATTTTGTTACATTTTTATCTATTAGGAGGAGGAACACATGTCACAGCGCATGTGTGGCGGTCAGAGAAGAACTTGGAGGAGTTCTCTCCTTCCACCATGGGGGGGGGTGTCCCCAGGAATCGAACGCTGGTTGTCAGGTTTCTTTGCCCACTGAGCCATCTCATCAGCCTGTGAATGTCTTTTCTATGCAGTCATCACTTCCTTTGTGACAGATCTTGGATTTTACTGTCATGATACTTCAGTTTCTATACAATCTCTTCTTTTTCAATCAAAGAGTTGTCACAAAAACCACTATCATCTGCCAGGAAGCTTTAGGTGCTGAGGATACTGTAAACTTGAAGGAAAGAGAGCCTCACGTTTTCTCCAACGCTGATTCCTCCAGATTCATTTTGGATCCTTGCCCTTCCCAATGACTAAGGGAAGGCGAATATAATCTTTTTGACCATTTCATGCTCCTTTCCCTCTGCTTTAAAGTAGCTTCAGACTCTGTCCAAAAAAAAAATCTATGTTTTATCCTTTTAGCTAATTTAATCCCTTTTCCCCTTTTTGATTTCTAAAGCTCTTCAGCACCTGGTCTCTTGTCTTCATTTTCTCAGGACACAAGTCCCTCCTCGAATTCCCTGCAACCTTGTTTCTACCCTCACCTCTTACTGAAACCACAGATTTGGTGGTCTCTAGTGGCCTCCTTGGAATATCCAAAGAAAGTCCCTTAGCTTTCATTTTACGTAGCCTAATTTTACCATCTGTTATTGCTAATCCTCCCCTACAAATTGTTCCTTTTTCCATTTTCATTGATTGCAAATGATTCCCAATGCAGGAAAACACATGAATAAAAAATATACATACCGACCATCCAGTTCCAACTAATCTTACAACATCAATTTTCACAAGATTTCAAGAAGTAAATATTAAAAACCATGTGTGGGGGCTGGAGAGATGGCTCAGCAGTTAAGGGCACTTGCTGTTCTTGCAGAGGACCTTGTTTCAGTCCCTAGTACCCACCAAGTGGCTCACTACCTTCTGTGACTCTGAAGGGCCCAACACCACCCTCTTCTGGCTGTTGTAGGCATGAGGCATGCAGTTGGTGCACCTACACACATTCAGGGAAAACATTCATACAAAAAAAAAATCTTTAAAAAATAGGTGTCGGGGGGCATACACCTGCGAGCCCAGCACTTGAGAAGCTGAGGCAGGAGGATTACTACAAGTTCAAGGACATCCTAGTCTGTATAGTAAGTTCCAAGCTAGCCAGGGCTACAAGTGAGATCATGTCTCAAAAAGCGATAAAGAAATTATACAGATTGGTAGAGCTAATAGTCACTGTGTGTTCCTCCTGTCTCAATCCTCTTCCTCCCTTAAATTTGGCAATCATGCCATTTCATTATTTACATGTTTATACTATTGTCATGTATTGTATCTAGATAAGTCATGAGCAGATGATATTTTCACACTTTACATAAATATTCTACAATATATGTGTTGCAATTTGCTTTTTGTTCAGCGTTATCGTTTTGATATTTAATTCTGCTACTACTGAAAGCTCAAATTCATTTTAATTTCAAAACAGTATTTACCTTCATGCGTACCATAATTTATCCATTCACTTGCCAACAGGCATTTGATTTGCTTCCATTTTTTTAGATTACAAATAATGCAACCCTGAGTATTATTCATTTATTCTTTTGTGCAGAAAGATTAGAGGTCTTTTGGGGTTTTATTTTTTTGGTCTTTTTGAAACAGGGTGTCCCTGTAGCCTCAGCTGACTGGAACTCGCTATGTAGACTAGGCTGGCCTCAAACTCACAGAGATCCGCCTGCCTTTGCCTCCCAAGCGCTGGGATTAAAGGCGTGCGCCACCATACCTGGCTTGAAAGATTAGAGTTTTGCCAGGGTCTGGGCCTCAAATGGAATTTCTGGGTTGAGGGTACATTCTCCACATTATTAGACATTGTCAAATTGCTCTTCACAGCAGTTTGACCAACTTAACACTTCTAGCTCAAGTTCCACCCAAGTTCTTTCTGTTCTATATCCTCAAAGACACTTCTGCTGTCTGACTTTTCAAATTTTTGTTAAACATATGGTTGTGAAATACTATTTCATAGTTTTGTTTTTCAGGTTCCCTGAATGGTAATAAAGTTAGGCAATTTTTCATATCTTTATCAAACATTTAAGTTTCCTTGGCAATTTATCATTTATTCATATATTTTGTCAAATTTTCTACTAGGTTTTTGTTTGCCTCTGTGTGTGTGTGTGTGTGTGTGTGTGTGTGTGTGTGTGTGTGTGTGTACACTACTGGGTATTGAACCCAGACTTTGGCACATGGTAATAAGCATTTTACCATAAGCTGAGGTGTATTCCCTTGTTCTCTTTGAGACAAGCTTTCATTATATAGCCCCAACTGGCCTTGAACTTGCTATGCAATCCAGACTAGCCTCCAAGTCCCCATCCACCTGCCTCCACCTCTGGAGACTAAATTTCAGGCATCTACCACCACGTCCCAGCTATATTGCCTTAAAGTACATACACTGTGTGATGTAATGTGACTAAAGGTGTCATTCTAATTATCTAGTTTAAGATCACAATTTTGATGCAGGGGTTGCAGTGCCTTGTACATGCTAAGTGTGGGATTATTGCCGGGCTGTGGTTCCAAGCCCCTATACTCCCACTTTCTTCTGAAAGTGTGAAGTTTTGCTTCTCACAGGTATGTAATGTATGGTGTAATGTAGGGATCTAATTTTATAATTTTTCATATGGAAAGAAAAAAATCAATATTTTGAGGGTTATTTATTCACTGATTTGAATCTATTCACTGATTTGAAATAGCATAAATGCTTGGCATCACTCTTCTATATATGTGTGAGTCAGTTTGGGGGCTCTGTATTCTATTCATTGGTCTGTGCTGACGGCAACATCTTAACTAGCATAAAAGTTTAAAGTCAGTCTTGATATCTAGCCCAGTGTAGATTCTGGAGCAAATGAATAACATTAACTGAAACAACAGTAGTATTTTTTTTAGTCTTTTTGGAGACAGGGTCTCTTTGTAGCCCCAGGCCTGGAATTTACTATGTAGACCAGGCTGGCCTTGAAATCTCAGAGATCCGCCTGCCTCTGTCTCCTGAGTGCTAGAATTAAAGGCATGTGCCCGTCAGCAGTAGTAGTACTTTTTATGGCTGCCAACAGAGTAAAAGAGTTAAAGGAGAGATAAAAACCAACAGGATTTCTTTGGAGGCTAGTGCTATAACCCAAATAGGCTTGCTATAAAATGATGGCCCTATGAAAGGACAAAAAACAAGGACTTGAAAATTCATTCCAACGAAAATATTGACAAGGTTTGTTAATTGATTGGATGCAGAATAAGGAGAAGGGCAGAGAGCATGTGGCTTTGAGGTTTCAGGCCAGGTTGCTGAGTGATGAGTGGAGTTTTCACAACAGGCTGTATTAGGCAAGAGGCCTGAACCAGAGATGTATGCTTGGACTTTGCCTGCCTAGAGGTAGCCTGAAGAGGATGAGAAAGGATGAGCTGTGGGTAATTTTCCAATTTAGGAGATGGCAGAAAGAAGTGGGAGTAGAGGATACCCAAACAGTAAGGGCACCAACTCGGGCTTCATAACCTCACGGATTTCGTTTTTGACAGCATACTGTGGGTCCTATTGGCCCAGCTCTTTTAAGCCGCCCTTACAGATAGGACTGTTTCTTCTCTGCGGCAGTCTTCGAAGTCCTCACACCCCTTCTGATGTGTCACAGGCAGCTTTTTAATGCCTGTTCCTTGCTGGATGTACAAGCATGAGGCCGTGAGTCGCTCGGGTGTCTGGCTGCAGTAGTCCAGCTTGGTCGCAGGGGGCGGAATCTGCGGCGGCCTGGCGAGCGGGCGGGGGCTGGAGGCGCCGCTCTCTCTCGGGTCAGACTCTCTCCTCCCAGTTCCCAAGCTCCCGGCTCCCGGCTCCCAGCTCCCGGCTCCGGAGCCTTTCCTCCCCGCACAGCTGAGGCGGGAGGGCGGCAGGCCGTAGAGGCGGTGTCGTGAGATCCGCTGGCCGTCCGCAGCCCCGCCGAGCCTGGAGGCCGCCCGGATGGAGCCGCGGCTCCCGATCGGAGCTCAGCCGGTGGCTGTATCCGCTTAAGGAGGAGGGAAGGGGAAGGGGGAAGGGAGGCCTCGGGCCGGGGGCGCGGGCCGGGGTGCTGCAAGGCCCTGCAGGCGTCGGCGGGGAAGGAGCCGGCTCGGGAGGTGCAGCTGGGCAGACGCAGGACGGCTGGGGTGCGCCGGCCCCGCGTCGCTGCTCTCTGGCTGCGTTTGCCAAAAATAATAAATAAAGAGAAAGACCCTTGACCTTCGGCTGCATACTGTGGAGGGTTTGGAGATGAAGGGTCCCCTCCGGGAGCCCTGCGCCCTGACCCTAGCCCAGAGGAACGGGCAGTATGAGTAAGTAACCACCTGATTTCCCACAGCGGAGAGAGGATTCTTCCATAAATCTCCCTGAGCCCCAAGACGTCTACCTCCTCCCACCTGGCCAAGTGGGCAGCAGGTTCATGACCCGGTGTGAAGAGTGAGCGCTTTCTAACCATGGGGCTTCACCCCCAGCTTCCAAGCTGCTAGGTAGCTCCTGGCAGTGTGTCTCAGTGGAAGGTCTCAGTGGGGCAGGGAAGCAGGAAGCCTGGGTTCTTAGTTCCTGCACCCTGTAACTGGCATGTGTTGTGTAACCATGGACAAATTAATAGGGCTCTCTGGGCCTTGATTTCCTCTGCAGTTGAATAAAAACATCAAGGGCCTCACCTATGGCCTTTGGATGTATAACTGGGGAATCGGAAATGTAAGAGTGCATTAAAAAGTAAAAGTGCTATGGGAATGCTGCACTGTTGTTACAAGACTTGTCTTTTCTCATCCCTATTCGATTGGTCCCTCCAGTCCCCAACCCTCTTTTGCCATTTGCTTGAAGGTGTGCATCTTCATTAATTCAGTAATGCGTTTGTGGAGGCCACGAACTGTCTCACTGGACTTGACTGTTGGAAAGAAAAGCTAATGAAATGTATAGAAATAAAATGGCATTTGGCATTTTCTCAGTATGTGTCACCACCCACTCTTTCTTGGGCTTTAGGAGCTATTGACTGATTGAGCAAAAGATTGTGTTAAGTCATCTCTTTAACCTTGCCTCTGTTGCCACTAACTTAACTTCAACTTAAAAGTATCCATAGTGACCATTATATATCATGATCCCCTATCCCTGTGGGGACGAGCCACTTGCCTTGGCTCGCTGCTTTTTGGGGATCCGTTTTTTCCTAATTTAAAACTTGTTGATCACTTAAATCCTATCATCTCTTAACATCAGATTCCACATAAAAGCAGTTTGTTTGAGGCTGTACATTTAAATCCACTTTCTTTCTGTTAATTCACACAGAATGTCCCACTAGCCTGGCCTGAACTTAATGGAGGCTATTGGTGACACTGAACTGATTGTCAGCTAGTTTTAGAAGGTGCTCTTTCCTGGATGCTGCTCTGGACAGTTCTGTTGGTATGGGAAATTTTTTATTTTCCTCAGATTTCATAATCTCCAGGAAGACTAGTTTAATATAACTAAATTCAACAAAGAAAGGAATTGAAAAGTGAAATGTCACTACCACTTCCAAAGGTCAGAATGGGTGGAGAGGTGTAATCTACAGGAACCAGTAGAGTCACAAATCAGTACCTTGGTTTCCTCTTCAGTCAAAACAAAGAGAATTGAATAGCTATATTGGATAACCACAATATGGGGTCTGATCCCTTGGTTTAGTAGGTTTAGAATCTCTTGTCTATTCAACTAATAAGCTCATCTTGGGCTAAGTACCCCATTCTAAGCTCATGGTCTAGACCTTTTATACTTGGAAAGGGTAGTTCTATTGACTCTATCATCCTCGTGTAGAAATTAAATTCTTATGCTTCTATTGTATATAAATTATAAGCTAATGTTTGATGGTCTAATAACTGTTCTGAGCATTTATTATTAATCAGTTCACTTGGCCCTTAAAACATCATCATCATCATCATCATCATGCTCCTTTACAGACAAAGAAATTGAGATGAAGTTACTTGTTCTCAGTCAACAATGTTGCATGGCTGAGATCCAAACCTGTGCAATGTTATTCAGAATTACAGAGAAGGTTCTTTTGAAATCATTACCACTTTAATGCCACCTATAATCCTCAAAGTTTTTTCTCTTGAGTGTCTTCTCTGACATGGGTGCCCAGAACTTTTTACCTTTGGCCTTTTTGTCTTAGGACTTTTGAAGCCGCTATGGTTCTAACAACCATAGGAGAGAGACCAAATTAAAATTAAAAATAAGGTCTTTTGGGGAGGCAGAATCAAATATTAAGATTTTTAAAATATTTTATTTACTTATTTGAGAGAATCGTTCTGGTTTTGTTTTCTTTGTTTCACCTTCCTCTGTTTAAATAAACAATTATGGGAGGGCTGGAGAGGTGGCTCAGCAGTTAAGTGCACTGACTGCTCTTGCGGAGGACCCAGGTTTGGTTCCCAGCACCCACATGGCAACTAACAACCATCTGTAACTCCAGTTCCAGGGGTTCTGATACCCTTCTTCTGACCTCTACAGGCATTGCACAACACTGGTGCACCTTCCTACATGCAAGCAATATACTCACACACATAAAATAAGAATAATAAGTAAAATATTTAAATGAATAATTATGTGTACATAGATTTTTTTATGCTTCCTAGCCTTATTCTTTTGATATAATGTCTTTAGTGACTAACATTATAGTACAGTCCATAAATGTTGCTGGGGTTCCCTTAAATTCTCAGTTTGTCCTATGATGGTTAACAGTACAGTCCAATTGCCTTACTACTAATGACCATGTCTAGTCGGCATAGTTTGAGATGATGCTGGTTTGTGTTAGTTTTCTTCAGAATAAACTCTTCCTCCTGACCCTTGCTTTCTTCCTAGCCTTGTCATCTAACTTCCAGTCTCCATCTGGGTTTATAGAGCTCTCTAGTCAATTCATGAACTTTCAAGTTTGAAAGTTCTGCCTGCCCAGTATACCTGCAATCCTCTTAAAATATAAGCTGCTGCAAATTGGAAACGTGAGAGTTAAACAGAAATATAGCATTAATACCTTTATTTCCCGTATTTTTATCTCAGCAGTTACGTACCCAAAATCATCCCCTTCAAAGTTAGCATATTTTGGAAAACAAATCCCAGGAATAAAATCCAACCCCTGAAAAGGGCAACAAAATAGAAAACAAATGCTTAAAAGCATTGATGTTTTTGAAGTCATTATCTGAAGTTGTATTTAGCAGTTCACTGCTGCTTACAGTGTAAGGTGGTTCACTTCTTCAACCAGTATTTATAGAACATCTAGTAGGCTGTAGACAAAATTAAGTAAAATCTTTGCTCTCAATGAGTTCTATCAATGAGGGGAAATAAATATAAGAGTGTTTGGGTGTTCTGCTGGAGGGCCAGGTTAAGAAGATACAGCCACTGGTTCTACTTGGGAATATTTGGAGAAGGCACCACAGAGGAGGTGATTTTTGAACAGGGTCTCATGAGAAAAATAGGTTTAAAAAACCCCACAGTTCTTGAAGAGTACTTGACATGGGGAAGTTAGTTGATGTTTAGAGCAGCTGTTTATCCATTAGACTATATGCCTTGATTTGGGTCACTAAGGATGTCTTTAAAAAATTGAGTCCAGTAGGGTGGAGTAAATGTACAGTCTGCACTCTGGAGTCTACACAGAAGAAGCATGAATTAGAAGTCAGCCTAAGCTACATAGTAAGTTACAGGCTAGCCTGAACTACATAGTGAAAGCCTGTCTTAAGAATTAGTATTTCAATCATGAGTACAAGTCGATTTAGAAATCTTGCATTTTATATTGGAAAGACATTTAGTCATGTTTGCACAAAAATACCAGGCTGAAGTTGGAAATGATGCACAAAGGCTGTGAAGGCAACCCACTCATGATGTTTGCCACCTTTTTGGTTATGGGGTTATTTTAATTAGTCCAACAATGACCCATTCTTATTCCTCCTATAGGCATGTTTGAAAGAGATAGAATCCTTCTTTGGTAAAACACATGACGATGTAATTGAAATCTAATGAATGGAGTTTCTAACTTTTGTTGATTCAGTACGTATAAGCGTCTGTAATGTGTCAGGCTCTGTGCTAGGCACTAGAAATACTGACGAAAAGAGAAGCATAGTCCCTGTCATCAAGGAGTTCACATGTACCTATTAATTCTTCATTCTTATCTACATACTAAAGTGTGTAATTTGGAATGCATGCTCTTAAGACTGTATACAGTTTTTAGGACATAGAATATTATATAATCTCTATGCATATAGGGCTGCTTAGCTGTTCAGATATTGATCACCACTATCATCTTTTAGGCCCTTAAGTAATATCTAGCTGTCATGATGCTCAGATCATGGGGACTTTATATAATACTTGTAGTTCCAGGGAAGTAAATGCAACAAGTCTAATAAACACAGATTTAGAGCTCCCCAGTTCTGCTAGGGAGGCTGGTCAGCAAGGCCCAAGAATCCTTCTGTCTCCACTACCCAGCATCAGGATTACGAGCAGGCACCATCACGCTTGGCTTTCTTACTTGAGTTCTGAGGCTCGAACTCAGGTCCTGATACTTACATGCGAAGCACTTTGACAACTGATCCACCTCCCCAGCCCCCAAAGTATCTACTAATAAAGGCCAACTCTTCTTCAAAAAAATAAATAAATGAATGAACACAGATTGTATTTGTATAGCAAGACAGCAAGGTATTTTGTTGCTGAAGATTTGGATCTTTCAGTCACTCTTTCATTGATACATTCTTCTGTTTCCTAGGTTAATAATCCAGTTGCATGGGAAGGAACAGCATGTTCAAGATATCATTCCTATAAATAGCCACTTCAGATGTGTTCAAGGTACTCGCTTTAATGACTTAGCTAGTTTTGTAATGTTTCACCTTGGTCACTAGTGCATTGTATAAAGCCATATATAGTTAAATTTGTCACTGTGTATAAAAATGAAATATATTACTCTCTACATAAAAAGTTCATGTTTCTTTTTTCAAGTTTTAAACTTATTTTTATGATAATATATGAATGTCTTGCCTGCATGTGTGTAAATGCATCCATGTTGTGCAATGCCTGTGGAGCCCAGAAGAGGGCATCGGATCCCCTGGAACTAGAGTTACAGATGATTGTTAGCTGCCATATGGGTGCTGGGAACAAAACCTGGTTCTTCTACAAGAGTAGTCAGTGCTCATAACCTCTGAGCCATCTCTCCAGCCTCAAAAGTCAATGTTTCTAACCTACCATAGAAGAGTGTTTTATCTAAAAGTGTTGAAGAGTTATATTGAAAAGTAAAAATGTGTTGCACTGAAAAAAATTACCTGTTTCCGTGGGTAGGGTTGGCGATGTCCATAGTCAGTTACCTGTATAGATAATGTTTTATGCTGACTGACGTATATGCAGATTTCAATGACAATTGTGGGCTTATCTGGCATCTTGTTCATCGTAAAGGCTCAAGAGCACATGGGTTTACACACATTCAGCATTTTGTTTCTAATATATTGGATTTCAAACATCTTAGCAACATACTGTTTCAGAGTGTGATCGCTCTTATTCAGTTGTATTGGTTCTCAAGACTTTACATTGGTGAATCATAACTCTGGGAAGGAAATATTTGGCTTTCTGCCCTCAAATTTGAGGACTGAACACAGAAAACAATCTGTTGTTTCATTTTCTGCCACCTCACGTTGCTCCAGAAAGGAAACTGATTACTAGAGGACAAATGTGTTCTGGCTCTCACAGGTCCATGCTTATATCAGGCAGAAGCATTCTATGTCTGATGTGGTTTCTTGAAAATTTGAATCCTAACTTGCATAAATGCTTTCTACAGTGAACTTTTTATCACAACAGTAACAGCATGCATATACTATAAAGTTTAGAAAGAGTGGGAAAGCACAAAGAGAATAAAGTCACCTAAATTTCTATTCTTGAGAACTATATAATGTTTTCCTTCTCTCTATGCACATGATATGTAGTTTAAGCATCATTTTCAACATGCTTCTCTGTTCTACTCACTACTGTATTGAGTGTTGTCCATAATAATATTGGCTATGTACTCTTCATTTTATGAATGGTCCTTAATCTAATTATTCTTCTCTGGTTGGCATTTGGGTTACTTTTCACTAAAATAAACAATAATAGGGTGAGCATCTCTGTACATGAATCTTCCTGCATAGCTCCTCTTTCTTGGGATTTAGCCCTGTAGTAAATACAGTCCCTGTGTATGACTTTTAAGACAGTACGATGAAAAGAAAAGACAATATGTATTAAGAACTAAAAATACTGGACAAGCTGTAGTAGCTCACAACTGTAATCCCAGGAGGAGGCTGAAACTGGAGGATTGCAAGTTCAAGGCTAACCTGGGCTACGGAGTGAGTTCTAGGCCACCTTTGCTATATAGACTCTGTCTCAAAAAAAAAAAAAAAAGCAAGAAGAAGGAGGAAAGGAAAAGCGATTGGGGGAAAAGGACAAGAAAGAAAGGAGGGGTGAATTGAATTGAAATACCTCCAAGGAATGATGTCTATACTGTATAGAAGTCAGCTGTTGTATCTGCCCTGTTTGGGGGGGGGTGCATATTAAACAAGGTACCTGCATGCTGTCATGCTGTCATGCTGTGGTAGTTTACTCTGCTTACTTCTCTTTTCAAGTTGTACCCTTACACAAAAAAAAGAAGAGTCAAATAATGTGGCTTTGGTTTCCTATGGTCTTTTTGCTTTTTTCTCCTACTTCTAAGGTCTCACACTCTTGCTGTTTTTAGTAAGAAGTAGATGGTCAGTTGTTAGATTGCAGTGGAAAATGTGTACAGTCTTACATTGTTATTCCCCAAGACAAATTGAAATGTTATGTCATGGAGGTTTTGCTTCCTTTCCATTTCCTTACTTGTGCCTCTAATTGGAAAACTAACCACTCTAGTTTTGTGGAACTAAAGTGGTGACTGTAGACCTTGTCCTTATATCCTCCTTACCAAACCCTGCTACAAATAGTATTGAGATTACATTCTGATGTTAGACAACTTAGTTCCTTACCATTTGCTGCTTTTGCACCTGAATAGTGGAGCCAGATATAGAATCTAGTCTGGTGAGGGAGCTAGAAAGTATGGGATGATTCATTTGACCATTGTAGATCCAGGTTAATTCTAAAGAGCCAGGACGTATGATTCAATTAGCCAGGAGAGGGCAGTTGCCTTTGGTCAAATCAAGAGAGGCAAAAAGGAAAAGGAGGAAAAGTTAGGTTGAGTCTAGACACCAGGGGCAAAGGAGGAAGTCCAGGAAGACCATTGTGAGAAAACAAAACCCCAAACTTGCAAATTGCTTTGTGCTATTTTTTATTGACACATAATATCTCTGCATGTTAATAAGTACTATCACAGCTTGAAATATATATATATATATAAATTTCAAATTGACATTTCATTGTGCTGGAAACCTTCAAACTCTCCTAGTTATTTTCAGATCTATAATAATATGATGTATACTGTAGTCACCCTACTATGCTATGGTACAGTAGGACCTAGTCCTCCTGTAGCTAACTGTACTTTGGTATCCATTAATCAGCCTCTGTGGATCCTCTACCTACTACTCCATCCTAGCCTCTGGGAACCATTGTTTTACTCTGCATTTCTATGAGATCACCTTCCACACATAAAGAGAAAAGTATTTGTCCTTTTGTGCTTGGTTTATTTCAATTGACATAATATCTTCCGGTTCCATCCATATGGCCGAAAGGATGGGATTTTATTCTTTTTTTATGGTTGAATAATATTTCATTGTATTTTATACACTAAATTTCCTTTATCCCTCTGTGGTCACTTTAGTTGATTCCATGTCTTGATTATTGTGACTAGTCTTAATAAAGATGGAATCACAAGTGTCTCATACTTCTTATTGGATATAATAGATCTTGGATTTATAGGTGTTCATTGAAGCCCAAGAGCAAAGAACTTTAGATATACCCTATTCTTACACAAGGTAAAAGCAGACATAATGAGGTCATTGAGAAGTTCCCATAGACTGTATGAGTTAAGAAAATAAATAATTCAGCTCTGAGGCTTTGGGTCACTTCCGTGACTTTGTGTAAGAAATATCTAAAGAACACAGAGAACTAAACTTGCCTTCACGTACATGATGTTACTGTATTCCTATTTTAAATTTGCCATTTCTGCCTTTTCTTTGAGGGAGCTCCACATGGTTCCTACATCAGTTCATTTTCCATTTAGTTGAATTGCTCATGGTCCTTAGAACCCAGAGCCTTAAAAATATACTTAATAACTGGGCATGGTAGCATACTCCTTTAATCCCTGGCACTCAGGAGGCCGAGGCAGGTGAATCTCTGTGAGTTTAAGACCAGTCTGGTCTGTAAGGTGATTTCCATGTCAGTCAGGGATACACACTGAGACTGTCTCAAGAAAATATGCTAAACAAAAACAAAGATTTTTTTTAATGTGTTCTAAGACTCAGGAGTGACTGAGTAAAGCTGTTATTTAGTTATAAAATACTGCTTTGAGTGGTAATAAGCGCTTTTCTTTTCTGTGATTCTGTTTGGTTTTTTTTCTCCCCTCAGAAGCAGAAGAAACTCTTTTGATTGATATTGCTTCAAACAGTGAGTATCTTTCTGAATGCAGTTGTTTTTCATTCTACAAACATTTACTTCTTTTTTTACATTTTGTTTATTATTTTTATTTTATGTGTATGAGTGTATTGCCTGCATGTATGTGAGTGCACCCGTGCCGTGCGATGCTGCAGAGGTCAGAAGAGGGCGTTGGATTCCCTTGGAACTGGAGTTAAGGACGGTTCATAGCCTACATGTGGGTGCTGGGAATCAAACCCGGGTCCTCTGCAAGAGCAGTCAGTGCTCTTAACCGCTGAGCCATCTCTCCAGCCCCAACATATACTTCTTTACTCTCTGTATTTAAGAAACAGCCATACATATTAGCCTCATTTCTCAAAAACATTTAGGCTAAGCCTAAGAAATCACTGGTTGGTGGTAAGAATCTGTACCAGCATTGAAAATACAGTCTCCTTTTACAATACTGAAAAGCTTTAAGCTACTTGACACTACAAGTATTGTCACTGTCAATTATGTCATTGCTGTGGAACTGATCATTGTAGGAAGAGCTAGTAAAATGCTTGAAGTAATTGAGGTTTATGGATAGTTTTTTTTCTCTTTTAATTTGTGTGTGTGTGTGTGTGTGTGTCTGTGTATATATGCATGCTCATGAGTATACAGGTGTCAAGGGCACTGGTCAAAAACTGTGGTTGTCATTCTTCAGGTGCCATCTACATTTTAAACAAAATTTTAATTGAATTTTTGTGATTTTCATACAATATGTTTTGGTGGTGTTTAGATCCCATCCCACTTATCTGCACCTTGACCTACTGCTCCCTGCCCAATTTAATGTACTCTATTTTTTATATATGTAGATATATATGTATATATACACACATGTGTGTGTGTGTTGTGTGTATAGAGGCCTATAAAGGCTAATTTGTGTTCCCAAATATCCTTTAGTGTGGGTCCATCCACTGGAGCATGGTTAATATACCCAGAGTTATATCCCTGAAAGAGACTGACTCTCCCCCTCACAGGAATCATCAGTTGCCAATAGTTCCTCAGATAGGGTTAGGGTTCTTATCCACTTCCCCACATCTATGCTGGACCTTTGTTTTTGAGACAGGATCTCACTGGCCTAGTGCTCACAGATTAGGTAGGCTAGCTGACCAGTAAGCCCCAGGAATCTGCCTGTCTCTGCTTCCCTGGCAATTATTTCAATTGTAATCAGGTCCAACTTTTTTTTAACCTTTTTTAAATTGAGCTTTTTAAATTTCATATGCTTTTGACATGGATTCTGGAGACTGGAGATCAAACTCAGGTTCTCATGCCAAGATGGCAAGCACTTTACGGACTAAATTATCTACCTAGCCCTATTTAGTTTTTTTTTTTTTTAAGTTAGCATACAAAGTAATAGGTTTAATTAAGGAATTTTCATACATGCTTTATTTTCAGTGATCTCTCCCTCCCCTCCACCATGTCCCTGATTCCCTCTTGTTGGTCTCTTTACTCTCCTTCCTCCTGCTTTCCCCTCCCCGACCCATCCTTAAGACCTCCTTTTCCTCCTTTCTCTTTCCATGACTGTACCCCCTACACACACACACACACACACACACACACACACACACACATATTCACCTGTGTAAAAAGTACAATCTAAAATGTGCGTGTGAAAGAAAACCTGACGTGTGTGTCTTTCTGAGTCTGAGATATTTTGCTTAACGTGGCAATTTCCAGTTACACCTATTTTCCTGCAAATGTCATAATTTCATTTTTCTTTGTCGTTGAATAAATGTTATTTTTCAACTGCTATTATGTTGTAGAATTTTCTGCTACCCTCCTTTTATTATATTATTTTGAAGAGCTACAAAATCCATTAAATTACTTGTCTAAGCATTCTTTTTTTTCTTTTTTAAACTAATTTGTGTCCTACATAAGCACTGTTCCCTGGAGGCGTCCATTCATCAGAGGGAACATGGTCTTCTTTTTGCTGTTTTTGTTTTCTCGTTTTTTTATCAGTTTGATGCAAATCATTGACTTTCCGTGCAAGATGTTCTTTGTTTATCGTCTAATTGTGCTGTGGCATGGAGAGGAGAAAATGGGCATTTGATTGCTGCTGTGACTGCTTTGTGGTTGCTATGGAAAAGCGTATCTATCTGACCACATGAATCAAAATCAAATGCTTTGCCTTATCTCTTGCTTGAGTCCTTGGATGAGTAGAACTTGGCATTTAGCTTGGGGCTATAGGTTGCACATAATTGTGTTTAGTGAGGGTCTCTGCCCTTGGCACTATTAATTTGTACTGAATGGTTTTCTAGTTTGGGATTATTACTCATTTCTTTAATCATGGATTTTGGAAGCCTTAAAAGCTGGTTCTGAAATGCTAAGTAAACTTAGCTACTGGCTTCTGCTGCAGGTAACTAAGACAGAAAGTAAATCAGTATCTCTGTGTCATTGCACAGAGGACGGCAAAACAGCACTACACTGGGGATGTATGTACCTCAGTTGACATTCACAGAATCCTACATTCCGTCCCAAGCACGATATAAACTGGGTGTGGTAGCACACACCTGTGATCTCAGCACTTGGAGGAGAGGCAAGAGGATCAGGAATTCAAGGTCATTCTCAGCTATGTGAGTTCAAGGCCAGCCTGGTTGACACAGACCCTGTTTCCAAAACAAAACAAAAACAACAACAAAAGGAAAATAGGGTCAGAGAGAAGTTTCAATTAACAAAAGCATTTGCTGCAAAGTCTGACAACCTGAGTTCAACCTCTAGAACTCACAGAAAATAATACACTGCAATGATGGGCAGGCCCGATTTTAATGTAAATATATAGTATCTAGATATTGGTATTTAACATCTTTAAAATATTTTTCTGATTATAAATTTAATATATTTTAATTGTGTCTAATTTGTGTCATCAGAAATATTTGAAATATCAAATTAAAATTATATATAGAACTGGAGAGGTGGCTCAGTGGTTAAGAGCACGTACTGCTCTTGCAGAGGACCTGATTTCAGTTCCCAGCACCCATGTCTGTGGATCACAACAATTGTAACTCCAGCTCCAGGGACTCTGATGCCCTCTTTGGACTCTGGAGGCATTGGCATTTACATGAGCGCACACACACACACACGCACACACACATACACATTTTCTCTCTCTCTCTCTCATGCACAAACACACGCACACACACACACGCACGCACACACACACATATATATATATATATGTGTGTGTGTGTGTATGTATATATATCCTTCTATTTTATTTATAGTTTCATATAAGTGGGATCCTTATCCATACTTTTTGTGGAGTGTTTTGTGGGAGGACTATGGTCCTGAGGATTGAACCCAGGGGCCTTGTGCATTATAAGCATATGCTCTACCACTGAGCTAGAGCCTCAGCCCTTTATTTATGGTTTTTATCCTGGATTTTCATTTAACAGTATATGGTGGCATTTTCCCATGGCATTTTAAATTATTTTAAATATGATTTTATTGTTGTTATTTGTTTGTTTGAGACAGGGCCCTTTGTATGCAAGGTAAGCATCAAACTCTCTCTTGTAGCCAAAGATGACATTGAACTCCTTGTCTTCCACCTCCCCAGTGCTGGAATTACAAGCATGTTCCACCATGTGCAGTTCTTTAAACATGATTTTGAGTAACTGATATTTCACCATAATTATATGCCAAATTTTAGTAAGTAAGCCTCTATAAAATTAAGTCATCTTTGGGGAACATGATTCATCTCTTTATTCAGACCCTCTTTTTAAAACTGCTAGTTTCTTCAGGTACATCAGATTTTTTTAGTTTAAGAATTTCATGGTGGAATTGTAAATGAAATTTTTTTCTGTTATCTTCTGATTACTCATTGCTGGCATATAGAACAGCTAATGAGTTGAGTATTTTATAAAATATATATATATTGTTTTCACTTTGGTAGGTAGATAGCTTTAGTTATCTGCAAATGACAACAGTGCCTCCTTTCTAATAGCTATGACTGTTAATGGCTGTTAGTTTTTCTCCATGTCTTACTATACCCATGAGAATTTAGGGGTCACTATTAAATAATGATGTTAGTCCCTGTGTAGCTCCGGACTTCAATGAGAACACCTCAAATGGTGCTTCCCAGTGAACGACATTCTTGCCTGATTATTTGCCAATTGTTCTATTAAAAAATATATTACATTTAAACCAGACAGGGCACATGCCTGTAGTCTGAGCAGTTGGGAGACTGAGGCAGGATGATAAGGAGTTCAGGCCCAGGGCTACATAGTAAGTTCTAGGCCAGCCTGGGCTGCCTAGCAAGATTCTGTCACAAAGAATAGCAACAAAAAACTGCATTTAAGTTTTTGTGTTCTTTAAAACTATGAATATATACTGCATTTTGTTAAATGCTCTTCCATTGTTCATGGAGATAATTATTTCCTTCATTCTTTCATATATATATATAGAGAGAGAGAGAGAGAGACAGAGACAGAGACAGAGAGACAGAGAGACAGAGACAGAGACAGACCAACTAGACAGACTAACAGAAAGAGTCTCAGTGTACCAGTCTGCCTTGCTTGGAACTTTCTGTGTAAGTCAGGCTAGCCTCGAATTCACAGAGTTCTGCCTGCCTTTGCCTCCCTAGTGCTGGGGGGTTTTCCTTTTATATTTTTGTGACCTATTAATACACTCTATTATGATATTTTTTTAAACATTAGCCTACCTAGTTTACTCATTATCCACAAATATTTGCTGAGTGCCTTCTGTTTATCAGACTTGGTTGTAAATCCTACAGAATCATTAGGAAACAGGTTACAAAAGATTGCTGCTCCCACTTTGCATTTTCCTTCTGTGATTTTTGGTGCTTAGAGCCACATAGATGCCTATAATTCATTAATTCATTCCAGAAAAATCTGAGAACTTTTTTTAAGGCAGCATGTACTGTGCTAGGCTCTAAAAATACAAGAGAAAGCAACACATTCTTGGTAGTGCATGGATTTTAATTCAGGAAACCAGAGTTGACCAAGACTAGATACATGAGTGTGGTTTTAAGAAATACTAACAAGACAAAGTACAAGGAGTTTATGAGGGGTTACTAGCTTACACAAGGTAGTCAGAGAAGGCTTTTTTTTGGTGTTTTTTTTTTTTTTTTTTTTTTGAAGCAGGGTCTCCCTGTGGCCCCAGCTGTCCTGGAACTCACTATATAGACCAGGCTGGCCTTGAACTCACAGAGATCCACCTACCTCTGCCTCCCAAGTGCTGGGACTACAGGTGTGCACCACCATGCTCGGCAGAGAAGGCTTTTTCGTAGAACTGCCATTTAGAATGGGAACAGAGAACCTAAGAAACAGATCAAAACTGGAGAAAGAAACATATTCCAGATAAAGGGGGTCACGAGGCTCCAAATTGGGACTTACCTTAACACTTTCTGTGAAATAAAAGGCCAGGGTGTTTGTATAGGGAAAGGGAGGCTATGGCCAGAACCAGTGGAATCTTGTAAGCCAAAGTGTTGAATATGCATTTTTAGAATAAAAATGAGAAGTTAACGTTTTTTGCTGATGTCGTGTCATTTGCATGGAAACAGAAAAATCACTTGGAAGGCAGTTTTGCTAGTAATTACCAGAGAATGTAGTGGTGGTAGGAGTGGCAATAAGTGAGCTGATTTCAGAGATGAATTTGGAGGTAAAATAAAGAAGACTTGGTTTGGGTGTAAGAAGTGGAGAAGTGTCAAGGATGGGATAAGAGTTTCTAACATGAACGTAGTTGATGGTCCATTTGCATAAATACATTACAGACAGAATGACTTTTGAGGGTGCTGTTATGAATTTAGTGTTAGCCATATTTAGTGAAGATTTCTTTGAGATGGTTGTATGTAGATGATAAATTGGCAGTCAAACAGATGCATGAGAAGCTCAGAAACATGGTCTGGACTACTAGCATGTAGATGATATTCAGAACCGTGGGAGATAATGTGATCATGTCTGGAGCTGTGCTGTCTAATGCAGATGCCCATTTACAAAAGTACAGTTCAGAATATTGTTCTTCCATTTCAGTAATCACATTTCAAGAACTCACGAGTCTTTTGTGCCCATACTGAACAGCACAGCTATAGAGCATGCCCATCATCACATAGCCCATCATCACAGAAAATCTTAGACAGTGATTACATAGAATGAGAAAATAATTTGGGATAGAATTCAAAGAATTCCTTTTTGAGTTATATATAGGAGTCAGTACTTCAAAGAGCAGTAAAATATACTGTCCAAAGGCGACCAACTGGATGAGTCATTTCATAGGAACCTTTGGAAGAGATGATTTCAAATGTGGGGTCTGTCTAGAGAATAGTGATATCAGGGCTAGAGTGGTAGCTCAGCGGTTAAGAGTGCTTGCTGCTCTCCTACCCAAATTGAGTGTTCACAACCACCTGCCCTCCAGCTTCAGGGGATATAACACCCTCTTCTGGACTCCATGGGCACCTGAACTCATGTGCACATACCCTCATTCCAACACACACATATACACATAAAATAAAATAAAAATCTTAAAAAAAAAAAGAATGGTGGTTAAGTATAAGAGTCCTGAGAAAACTAGAGGAATTCAGAGTGATGGAGGTCCTGGCGAAAAGAGTCTTCTTCCTGGAATCAGATTGGAAAAGGGATGAGTACAAACACAGGTGGCTTTCTTTTCTCTGGAACCTGAGGTGACACAGGCTACTGCAGTGAGAGGACATGAGACGGAGTTGATCCACAGTCTTAGAATATGACATGGAAAGGTGTGAAACACTTGTTTCAGATAGCATTAGGAGACTAGTTGACTATGGAAACCAATTGCATTCTAGGATAGAGGGTCCATTTGTGGTTGGCAAACAAAATTTCATTATAATAGCAAATCTGTGTGTATATGTATATATACTTGGGTGCCTGGTTCCACTAGTTGCTCAGGTGGAAGCTCAGAGAAGGCAATTAGTTGGACTTCTGTGGGTTAGAATTTAGCCAAATAGGTGCTGTGGGAGACCAGACGTACAGCAGTTGTGGATTTTTGCAACGGATTGTGATGATGACATCTGTTTGAGCAAAAGGGAAGTGAAAGCAAGGAGAACTCAGTGGATAGTAAGTAGAGGGATTAATGGGCCAGAGGTTCCCATGAGGTCAAAAACAATTACCGGGAGGATAATGAGCAAGTTAATTGGAAGGAATGATAGGTCAGAGTGGGATATTTGAATTAGAGGTTTGTTAGTTAGATGATAGAGTTTCTAGGATGAAAAGTCCAGGTATTATTGACACAGTCCCACTAGGGAGCCAGGCAGTAGTGGCTGAGGTAGAGTGGGAAGGCCCCTGGATGAGGAAGTTGAAGGTGTTAACTGTTTTTCAGCACCAACTTTAAAGGGAGACTAACTAATGACAGGAGTTTGAGTGGCGGTAAACTCTTAAATGTCAGGCATTGAACCCTGAATTCCAAGGTTCTAGTAGAGTGGTGGCCACACAGAGGAAAGGAAAGAAAATGGTATAGCCCAATGGATGAACCTCAGAACAGAAAGGGGTTTTCCTGAGGAAAGAGGAGAGGGGGTAGTCTAGAGGGGATAGTGCATTCCATCATGTTTAAGGCAGGATGGTGGTGCCTGCCTATAGACCCAGCTGCAGGGGAAGCTGAGGCAAGAAGACCACATGAGACCAGGAGATCAAAGCCAATCTGGACAACATAGACTCAGTCTCATAATTGCATCATGTGTGAGAGAATGTAATAGCCTCCTTCAAGAGGACTGTGGGGGAAGCAGTCATCTTGAAAACCAGCCAGTTTGCATATGGCACTCATTTTTTAATCTGGTTGTATGTTAAAATCACTTGGCAAGTATTTAAACACTACCAGTGCAATCAAGTATAATGCTGTGTGCCTGTAGTCCCAGTACTTGGAAGATTGAGGCAAAAGGATTGCATGTTCCAGACTAGCCTAGGCTACATAGTGAGATCTTCTCAAAAAAAAAAATGCCAGTTTCTCGGCTTCATCCCCAGAGATTCTGGTTTCATTGTCCTGGGGTGGGGCCTACATACATATGTCAATATGTTCTAAAAGTACCTCTGGGGCTGGAAAGATAGCTCAGTTGATAAAATGCTTGCTCTACAAGCATGAGGGCCTAAGGTCCATCACCAGAACCAATGTTAAAAAAGCCAGGTGTAGTGGCAAGCATGTGTGTATTCCCATCACTAGGTAGGCAGAGACAGTAGTTTCTTCAGGCTTACTGGTCAGCCAACCTAGCCTACCCAGTGAGCCTCAGACCAATGAAAAGACCCTGTGTCAAAAAAAAAACCAAAATGGATGTCTCCTGAGACAAGATACCAGAGAGATTGATCTCTGGCTTCCACACACATGTGCACACACATACATGCATCCACACAATAATAAAGTTGCCTTGGTAATGTAATGTAACTGTAGTTGAGAACTACTGAGAAACACAGGGAGTGTTCAGATGAAGTGAAGGATATAGGAATATTGCTGACCACAGAGGGCTGGGTGTTCGGACAGGGTAGAAGGAAGAGAAGACAAGATTGGATCATGGGATAATCTGCTGTATTTTGTAACCAACAGGATAAGAGAATATCCATTGTTATTTTCCAATTTCTGGGTTCTTCTGGCCATAAAATAGGTCAGGTCTGTATTTGCTAAAATGTATCATTCAAGAATTGTGGGGAAGTGGCGAGGTGAGATGGCACCTGCCTTTATATTCCAGCTCTTGGGAGACAGAGGCAAGTGGATCTCTGTGAATTTAAGGCCAGCTTGGTCTATATATTGAGTTCCAGGCCAGCCAGGGCTACAAAGTGAGACATTATCTCAAAAACAAAACAAAACAAACAAACAAACAAAAATAAGCTACAAAATTAGAAGAAGAGGAAAAGAGCTATGGGAAAAAGAGAATGTATTATTCTTCTAAATTTGTATCAGATAGAAATTGCTTCATTTTACCTATTCTGGTTATAAATTTTCTGAGAAGTGGAGGACTTATCATATCCTAATGTCTTTCCCAGACTCTTTAAGGCCACTTCTAATTGACACTTTAGCTCTCCACTTTGTTCGTCTCCATGCAGTAGATCCCCATTAAGAATCTTATCTCTAGTCCTCTGGATTGTTGTTCATTTTTCTCCAATTTTATCTCTTTTATTCTTCTGATAAGTAATTTTATTTTTTATAAAAAATACTGCATTCTATGAAGATAGAAACAAAGCAAAGAGAACAAAAACAGAGTCAAAGCTTGAGTACTAGATTTCCAATGTAAGAAACTAGAATTTTAATTTCATTTTCTCCTTTCTTTGTATTTACAAGTGTGGGAAAGTCCATTTCAGTAGCCATTTATTAAATGCCTTCTGGCCATGAAGTCTGACCTTATTGTCACCAGTAGAGTGATCAACTAGCCCAGGACTTTCTCTATACTGGCATGAAAAGTCTTGAGTCATACATAGGAATCCCCTCAGTCCCAGACAACTCTGAGACTATTGGTTACCCTAGATTATGGAAAGCATGGGGTAATGTGTATATGTATCCTGCCTCTTGACTTTAAGGAGCTTTTAGTTTTACAGGCATGGGTAATCAATATGTGTAGTCAACCAATTGGAATGAGAATATAAATAAATAATAGGAGATATATATAAACTCTGACTGGCCTGGAACTCAGAGATCCACCTGCCTCTGCCTCCTGATTAGAGCTACCACACCCAACTCAGGATCACCATATTGAACCTGTTGATTCAGATGATAATTATAGAACATCAGCAAACTGGAGAAAGTATATTATACCCATAAAAAAACTAGCCCCTTGGTAAATTTGCTTCTAATTCTACTATTTCCCAATTGACTATACTTGAACCAAACCACTGTTGGACATAGAACATTATATTGCTTTTACAAGGTTATTCAAAATTACATTTTTCCACTTGCAATAATGAGGTGTGGGTATGTCTTTTCAGAATACTTCACATCAATCCCACTGTTTTTAATTAGTTTGTAAATTTAATTTACTCTGAAACTAACTATGTTACTTCCTTTATTCCCTTAATGCTTCAGACACTGTGTGATCTGGATTTGAAATGGTAGGAATTTCCAGCTCTGGGATAGGAAGAGGGTGATTGATGAATTTATCTTTTGCTAGAACTTAGAAATACCTGAATTGACATCCAAGCGATCAGGACATATGAAACTATGATTTAGTATGTCTATTGCTAGGCTAATTTGTTCATTGGCAGTTCATCAGCATTGTGAGTACCGTCTTCCTCTAGGGTTTCCTCTCTGCTTCATCCCCTCTGCCACCACCACACCAGGTCCCTTATTCTTGGACATATGCTGCTTGTTAACAGTCTGGAATATTTGTGATCTGGACCTCCTACTGACTTGATAATTTGAGAATGTGATCCTAATAAAACATTGTATCCCATAGCTGGATATGCGTGGATTTAATTCTTTTCAAAGGTGGTTGCAAAATCCGGGTACAAGGGGACTGGACCAGAGAGCGCCGCTTTGAAATTCCTGATGAAGAACACTGTTTGAAGTTCCTCTCAGAGGTCTTTTCAGCTCAGGAAGGTAAGTCATGACTAAATGATTTTCTGTCCGCTGTTTTAATGGGAGTAAACTACTGACCTGCTGATTCAGAAGCAAATAGACATTAGCAAAGTCTTTCACTCTTTATGCACTGATAACTGAATTTTATTCCTTCATGAATGAACCCAGAGAGAGAGAGAGAGAGAGAGAGAGAGAGAGAGAGAGAGAGAGAGTAGAGAACATGTCTACCAGCTTTAAGGAGAAGGTTAGTGCTATTGTATGTAGTTTACTGCAGATTATAATCACCCACCCCCCTTTCTTATCCCAGATGACTCCAGAGCTGTCCACATTTCCTTAGGTTCTTTTATCCTTTCAAGAATTGTGCTGACCCTCCATTTAAGGAGTTTGAATAAATGAATAGTTTGGGGTTATAGTTCGGACACTGTCTCTCCAGTTTCTGACCTGAGGTTTATCTTTTCTAGCTCAGTCACAACTTCTCCTTCCTGAACAGAAAGACTCATCCAGCTGGTACCAGAAATTAGACACTAAAGAGAAACCTGCTTATTCGGGTATTGCAAAGATTCTCTTATCCCTGTTTGCTATGATCATTTTAGAGTCAGTACATTGTATTAAGCTAGATGAATTGATTATGTGGATTAATGCCAACATCAAACATAATCTCCTGTGGAGTGGTTTTATTGACTCCATGGCTATGGATTATACTTACTCCCAATCCTTTCTATGGTATAGTAGCTCTTTAAGGACCAGCTTAGCAAAAATGACAAAAAGTCCATAGTCCACAGCTAGACAGCCTAGGTTTGAATCTCAAGTCTGCAGCTTTCTAGTTATGTCATCTTGTTCAAGTGACTCAACAGCTCTGAACTTCTATTTCCTTCTCCGTGGAGTGGGAAGATGTTTAATAGTACCTACCTTGTGAGGTTATTGTGATGACTAAAGAAGACAAATGATATAAACCCTCCTGTAAATGCTAGCAGTTATTATTCAAGTTCTAGACTAATGAATAAAAACTTCTAGTGTTCCACTTAGTGTGTCAGTGCTGCCAGGATGAATGTGATTCTTTCGATAAACTAAGTAGTGACTACCCTTATGGTACCCTTTTGTTCAGTTATGATCCTACCATGAGCAAATAACAGCCTTGTCTGTCCTGGCTATGTTGGAGGTTAGCTTCATCCCCACTTTGACTTTGGGTCTTGTATCCTTCAGGGCTTCTTGGATTTGAGGATAACTTTTCAACTATGAATTTGGATAAGAAAATGAATGTACAAAATCACCCCACAGGGATTCACCGGGAACCCCCACCCCCACCTCCTTCAGTGAACAGAATGTAAGTCCTGTGTTGCAACCTACTTCCTCCCTGTAGGAGGCTTGCATTTTAGGAAATTTGACTTTTGAATAACCGCTTTATTTGCTAGGCTTACACGGGAAAAAGAAGCTTCAAACAAAGAACAGCCCAAAGTGACCAACACCATGCGGAAGCTGTTCGTACCAAATACCCAATCTGGGCAGCGGGAGGGTCTGATCAAACATATCCTGGCAAAGCGAGAAAAAGAATATGTCAATATTCAGTCTTTCAGGTTCGTCTGTTTTTGCTCACTGAGTCTGAATATTTAGGTATAATGGACAATGGCCTTTTGATTTGTCAAGCATTATCTCAGGTAAGAATCAAAGCATGATGAAAGGGAATGGTCATCTGACTCAGGCTCCTTTCTCCACTGGTCAAAACCATGTATCTCCAAAATAATGGAGAAGCTATGGTTTCCCTTCAATTTCCAAACTACTAATAATAGCATGTCTACTAATGTTTTTATCTAAGAGGACCAATTCAAACTGAAATATAATAGAAAATTTCCCATTAACACATTCTATAAACAAGTATGTGTTTCTGTCTAGCCTGCCAAACCTTAGTTCAACCAATATTTTAAAAATTTAAATCTACAATTACTATCATGTATTACTACCATGTATTACTACTACTTGCTTTGGTAATTGATTAAACTGAGCAAGTTTCACTCAGTTCTTTTGACTGCAAGACCTGTCTTGGATTCTTTATTTTCATTTCACCTTTATTCATTAATATCCCCTTTTATAGACTTGGTACATGTGGTATATAGGGGGTGTGATGAGGCATGGCGTGTATCCCCAATGTGTGAAACAACAGCACTTCTTTTTGTCATTCATGAACAGAATGTACCTTTCTAATCCAAGACTCCAGTCCCATCTGTTATCCTTATATGCATCATTCAATCTATTTCAGTCATAGCTGTATCCTGATACTAAAATGTGCAACTCCTCATATTCTGCACAATGCTTATATGTAAACAATTAAGACAGTCATGAGTTCCCTTATGTTTTCCCCCTTAATACAGTATCTGCATCATCAAAATTTACTAAACAGGTGTCCTCATAATATTTCAAGAAGTGAGGGTTTGGGGCCAGCATGAAGATCTCTATTTCCCATCCAAAAGCTCTCCCTTAAGTATGAATTTGCATGGCATTTAATTGAACAGAAATGTGGTAGAACATTTAACTTTATGTGTCTTTTTAAAAATACATAGTTCTTTTTTATGGATTCACTTGATGTAAAATGTAAAGAAAAATAAACTCATGCCTTTATTTCCACATGCAAGAGATTTCTTTCTTCCGTATCTGCAAAACACTTCGAAGAGTTATGTCAGTATATCATGAAGATACCCTTCCATAGAAGTGGCAAAAGCAGCATTCTGTTTGTTCATATTTGATCTTTCTTTTCAAATTAATTTTTTTTACTGTTATGTATTAGATTTTTTGTTGGAACTTGGAATGTGAATGGCCAGTCTCCAGATAGCGGGTTAGAACCTTGGCTGAACTGTGATCCAAATCCTCCTGATATTTACTGCATTGGGTAAAGAACACTTCTGGATCTTACTTTTTGTTATGTATTTGGTATTAGTTTAACATGACTTTAGCTTCCCTTCTATTTACTTTTTTGTATATGTGTGTTTGTATTTATGTGTGTGCATATGTGTGAAGGCACTCATGCATGTGAAGGCCAGAGGTTGAAGTCAGGTGTTTGCTAAGTTGGTCTCTTCCTTATTTTCTTTTAGGTTTTTTTTTAGTTTCATACATGCATATAATGAATTTCAGTCATTTTCACTCCTTAATCACTTCTCTCATCCCCTTCCTCTCCTGCTGACACACTTCTTCCTCCCAATACATCCCCTCCTACTTTCACGTCTTCTTTTTGTGTATGACCCACTGAGTTTGATTAGAATTACCTGCATAAGTGCAAGTGGAAGGTTATCAACTGGAGCACAGACAACTTTTCAATAACTGTACCACTGAAGAAAAAGACATCCCCTCCCCCATTAACTACCAGTCGTCTCTCAGGAAGGTTTGGGGCCTCATGGGACCCTCCCCATCCATGATGAAATGTTAAAGGGCCCAGTCATGCAAAAGTCTTGTACAAGTAACCACAGATGCCATGTGGATGCAGGGTCTATATCACATCCAGAAGCTGCACAGGCCCCTCATCCTCTGGCTCCATAGATTCGTCACCACCCACTTCCACATGTTCCCTGAGGCTTGGGGAGGGGGGGCGAGTATAGATGTCTCACAGTGGGCAGAGCACGCCACTATCACTAATCCTCAGCACTTTGGCCAGTTATGAGTTCCTGCAATAACTGCCATCCATTCCAATAAGAAGCTTCTCTGATGAAGGTTGTCTACCTTATTTTTTGAGACAGGGTCTCTTACTGAACATGGATCTTGCCTATTCAGCTATATTGGCTGACTGTGAGCCTCACGGATCCTTCTCTCTTCTTCCTTAGTTCTGAGAATACAGGCACATGCCCTCCACACCCATTTTGTGCGTGTGTGTGTGTGTGTGTGTGTGTGTGTTGTTGTTGTTATTTGTTGTTATTGTTGTTGTTGTTGTTCTTTGTTGTTCTTTGTTGTTGCTTTGGTTTGGGTTTTTTTGAGACAGGGTCTTCCTGTAGTCTCAGTTGGCCTGGAACTCACTGTAAAGACCAGGCTGGCCTCCATCTTCCAGATGACGTCTGCCTGCCTCTGCCCCGAGTGCTAGGATTAAAGACATGGCTGCCACTCCTGGCTGTTTTTTGTTTTTCAATATAGGTGCTGGTGATTGAACTCAGGTCCTCATGCTTTTTGGGCAAGTGCTTTACTGACTGAGCCATCTCCCCAGCCCTGTTTTTCTCTAAAGCCTATTTGGTGAAAACTTAGCTGTGGGCTGTATGTGAGGGTTAACCTGTGGGTCAATAGGAAGCATGTATGAATCCCATAGGAAATTATGCTCATCGTAGAAACTGAGACTTGAGATCAGTTCTAACAGTGACTATTCATAGGTCATAAGATAAAAGTTCTGCTATTATCCCTATGAGAGTTTCCATTGTTGTTGCTTATATTTGCATAGCTTATGATGAGTATACTGGTAGAGATTCTTTTGAAAAACTGTCCTTGCTGATAACCTAGGTCACAGAGCAATTTTACAAAATTTATATCATGTCTCAGCAAATGGGAAAGGAGGTAGCCAAAGATAATTGTGGTCCATATATAGCTCCTGCGTCCTTTTTCCCCCTCTCAGATTCCAAGAGCTAGACTTGAGCACAGAAGCCTTTTTCTACTTTGAATCTGTAAAAGAGCAAGAATGGTCCATGGCTGTGGAGAGAGGTTTGCCTTCTAAAGCCAAGTACAAGAAAGTAAGCTGTGCTTTATTCTTTTTTTCCAGTATATGACTAAGTAGAACTCACTGAGAGTTATTCCATTATCTGAACCTCTTCCAAAATAATTGATTAATCACATTCTTCCCTATATAAAATACTGGGCTATAAGATACTAATCTCTCAGTTATTTCTGAGGAAAAAAATTTCCTTAAGATTTATGATCCTATATTTTCATCACTTAGCTTTTAGGAAAAAAAATTTATTGTTCTTGCAATAATAATTAAGCCACAATAATTACATATCGGCTAACTGATCTGTCTATTCCATAAAAGTTAGAGATTGTCCACTGAAATGGCCAGAATTAAATGCTTTAAAAAAAAAGAGCAATATGGGGACTAGAGAGATGGCTCAGCAGTTAAGAGCACTTGCAGATGACCCAGCATTGTTCTTCAGCACCCACATTGCAGCTCCAACAACCATTCATAACTCCAGGTGGTCCAACACCCTCATCTGGCCTTCTCAGGCACTGCATGACTCAGATACACTTACATGTAGTCAAAACACTCATACCCATAAAATAAAAATAAATAAAATTTTAAAGAGAAAAGCAATATGAATCATGTGGGATACTTAGACTATGCTTCAGAGTCAGAACAAGAATAGAAGTGTTGCGGGATTTAAACAAATTGTAAACTTTGTTATAAGTCATGAATAAAGTTGATTTTAGTAAAGTGATTTAATTTGTTGATCTTTAGAAGACATGTTGTAGAGACATTTAGTTCCTAGAAGAATTATTCTTGTTGTTGAGTTGCCATTGTAAGCTCTCTAAAAGGAGGAATCCAATTTTATCCTATGTCTTTGAACAGTTTATGCAGATAATGTAATTCCTGAAGATGTTATTGCTCCTTAGTTCAAGTTCACAAGTTAAATATAATCAAAACTAAAAGGATCACTGTTTATACATTTAAATTTCTTAGACAATGAGAAATCAGAAAATAGGAAGGGGAGATAAAAGGAAAATCTGGGATAGTGTTTTTTTCTTTATTATTTAAACTTTTAATTCACTCTTAGTACAAAGTATTTTAAAAAATAAATCTAAGACTAGGGATGTGGCTTAGGTAGAGTAGTTGTCTAACATGCTCAAGGTCCTGTGTTTGATACTCAACACTAAAAAAGAGATGCAAAGCCAGAGAAAAATGAGTCACCTCATTGTCCTTCAAAGCTTTTGACTCTTATTATTAGTCAAAGCAAGATTAGATTTTTCCACACAGAATTTTAGTTTCCACTTTAGGGGGTCCAATAGGAAAGAAGAGGATTTGGATTCAGATTTGGACATTAGTATATCATTTTGATAGACCAGTTAGTTCTAGGAAGTTAGCTGTGTAGCAGACAGTGACACTCACATTACCCTTTGTAATTGCCTGGAACTCATAGGTGCAACTAGTCCGCTTGGTGGGGATGATGCTTCTTATATTTGCCAGAAAGGATCAGTGTCGGTATATCCGTGATATTGCTACAGAAACTGTTGGAACTGGAATCATGGGGAAAATGGTGAGTTACATTGGAAATTTACTTGATTATTGTTTATATCCATGTGAAATTCAGTTGCTACTTGTGTGTACTAACTGGGTGATTACTCTTGCTAACAGGGTAACAAAGGTGGGGTGGCTGTGAGATTTGTATTTCATAACACTACTTTCTGCATCGTCAATTCCCACCTGGCTGCCCATGTGGAAGAGTTTGAAAGAAGAAATCAAGATTATAAGGACATCTGTGCAAGAATGAGTTTTGAGGTCCCAAATCAGACCCTCCCACAACTAAACATCATGAAGCATGAGTGAGTGGTTAACTCTTCATGGCCTTTGAACAGGTGGTATAAAAGTGATTAAATGTGGTGAGAAGCTATAGAGCTGTGAAAAGCAAAGGATTACTATTTTTGGATTGGGATCACAAAGAAAAGATAATTGTTTAGAAATAGCAGGTTCATCAAGGCAGAGAAATTAGATTTGACATCAGAAAATAAGGTCAGTTGTATTAATGGAGCTTCTAAAATAATGCTGGAAGAATCTTCAAATTAGAGCCAATTGTTTATAAAAATTGAAATAAAGGGCTGGAGAGATGGCTCAGTGGTTAAGAGCACTGGCTATTCTTCCAGAAGACCTAGGTTTGAATCCCAGCACCCACATGACGACTAACCAGCTGTCCATAACTCCAGTTCCAGGGGATCCGACACCCTCTTCTGTCCTCCACTGGCATTGCACGACACAGGTGCACTTACCTACATGCAAGCATAACACTCGTACACATAAAATAAAAATAAATCAAAAATTTTTTAATTGAAATAAAAGTGTTCACTATATGTATGATAAAATTAACAGTCATGCCGGGCATGGCAGCACATGACTTAAATCCCAGCACTCGAGAGGCAGAGGCAGGCAGATCTCTGTGAGTTCAAGGCCAGCCAGGTCTACATAGCAAGTTCTAGGCCAGCTGGGGCAACAAAGAGACCCTGCCTCAAAAAGACAAAAAAAAAATTAACAATCATATGCTTTAAAATCCTTTATTTCTTATCTTTTACTTCCCCCATTCAGTCCTTCTCTCCAAAGGAGACTCTTTAACATTTGGGTATTTATCCCTCTAGATCTGTAGTATCTAACCTGGCAGCCAGTAGCTGACTAATGGGTATTTGAGGGTGACTAGTCCAAACTGAGATGTCTATAAGCAAAAGCTATATTGGATTTCAAAAACCTCTTGGAGAAAATGTAGGATACCTCAATTTTTAAAATATTAATCACATTTTGAAATAATCTGAACATATTGGGTTAAATAAAATTCATTATTTTTACTTTTATATTTTAGATGCAGCCACTAGAAAAATTAAAATAATGTTGTGACATGTATTGTTTCATTGATTGGTGCTCTTCTAGATGCTTCTCTGTACATATACAAACACACATACTTGTTGTATGAGAACATATTGTCTTATTTATCTCTTTCCAAGTTTGTATCTGCAGATCTACATTATTCTGACTGTAATTATTAAAAACAGGGATGGCAGAGATAGGTCTGTAAAAAGATGGAAATTCGTAATGATAGAACAGAAATCCATTGAGGAATGAATTGGGGGTGATAGAAAATGATAATCTATAAAGAAATAAATACAGGTCTCTGAAGTTCTGAGTGATTTAAAATAAATACTGTGAGGTGAGGATTAGTGGTAAATCAAAAGACGATAATTTAAGAATATTAGAATCTGTAAGAGATTAAGGGAACTGGGGCTGGAGAGATGGCTCAGCGGTTAAAAACATTGGCTGTTCTTGCAGAAGACCCAGGTTCGAACCCCAGCACCCACATAGCAGCTAACAACTATCCATAACTCCAGTCCCAGGGGATCCAACAGCCTCTTCTGTCCTCCGCACAGGCATTGCATGACCCTAAAAAGAGATTAAAGGAATTGAGGAAAGACTAGGGAAAGAGAGTGGTACTGGAGAGTTTCCATATTGTCTCAACAATTAGGATCATATAGAATTTTTCCATGGTGATAAAGTCAAGGCCTTGAAATTTATGCTCATGAAATTGCCCCAGCAATTCCAGAAATTTATTTCCCCAGGATTCCAAAAGTTTCCTGTTGTCTTTGAGAGCGGTAAAGTTTCTCATTGGGAGCTTGAAATGACTCCCAGTGGATGCATTTCAATGTAGTAATTTCTGGGTCTCCTCAGCACATCTCAAGGCCTGACACTAATTGGAGACTAAGGGTCCCAAGGCATGCCAGTTGCTTTTTTCCTGGATCTTGGACAGCTGAACTTGAATAGGGGTAGATAAGTTGGCTACACTGGAGAGCCATGGATTTAATTCTCCTAGTGGGCCCTGTCTGTCATTCAGACCATGCAAACCTTAACAGCCTGCAGAACCTCAGGGCTCTGAGGAGGCAGAAAGCATTCAGATTCTTCTCGCCTAGAAACCTGGCAGTCAGCCAGGCAAAATTTTGAAGCCAGGCCAGCAAGTAAACTGCATACTTCTCAGTCCATTAACTCCTTAGCTTCTGAAGCCCACATGTATACTATATTTCCCCATTTTTATTCTCTTTTGTATAGGGTGCCTATTTTCCCATCTATCCTCTAATCCATTCTTTGTCTTAGGGGTTGATAGTACTTCCCCAGAAGAGTTAATTACAGCTTTAAACCCCTTGTCAGATAGTGATAAATGAATCCTTATTAGTAATCTATCCAGTTTCTTCCCTCCATTCTTCTATTGATTTTCATGCTAATTACTGATATTCTAATCTGCACTAATCTGTCTCTCGGTTCTCAGTGTTGTCATTTGGTTGGGAGACTTGAACTATAGACTTTGCATGCCTGATGCCAATGAGGTGAAAAGTCTTATTAACAAGAATGACCTTCAGAAGCTCTTGAAATTCGACCAGGTAAGTGAAGTTTCAATGGCAGAGACTGTTAAAATTATGAAATAGACACATGATTGGCATATCTTATTCATGCTAGGAAGAGATGGGAAGTTCATACTCTCTTACAAAATACTGTGGCTAGGGATGTATTGAGTATATGCAAGATTTGTAATGCATTAATTAAGTGCTTTGGTGAGGAAGATAATGTTGGTGATAAAAAGTAAATATAACATTTAGTAAGTTGTTATCAAGAAAGCAGATTTTTATGCTTGGGCTAGAGAATGGGTGGAGTTAATTGGAGAACACTTCCTGGAGGAAGTGGGCCTTCAGCTATGTTGATGTGGTTTGGCAGATAGAACAGGGAAAATTGTTCTAAGATAACTTGGCAGGCTGAGCCACAGCCTGGAGGTAAAACAGGGGGGCCCTCGAGGGAGACTGGGAAGCTAAGAAAAGACATTTGTTGGGGATGAATAATCTAATGGGAACTGATTGATAAGTTAGAGTGAACTGGTGTTTAGCTGTTGATGTTAAGACCAGTGGAAAAGGCTGGGAAAATGACTCAGTGGATAAAGTGATTGCTGTACAAGCATGAGGACTTGAGTTGGGATCCCTAACACCCACATAAAAAGCCAAGCATTGGCATCTGTATCCCCAGCTCTGGGGGGTGGAGACAGGTAGATCCTGGAGGCTTGCTGGCTAGCTTAGCCCAAACAGTGAGCTGATTCCATGAGAGATCCTGTCTCAATGAGGTGGAGGGGCTGGAGAGATGGCTCAGTGGCTAAGAGCACTGGCTGCTCTTGCAGACAACCCAGGTTTCATTCCCAGCAATCACATGGTGTCTAATGACCATCTGTAACTCCAGTTCCAAGGGATCCAATGCTGTCTTCTGACCTTCAAGGGCATTGAATGCATGGGTACACTTACTTACATGCAGGGAAAACACTCATGCACATAAAATAAAAATAAATAATTAAAAAAAAATAAAGTGGAGAAGCAATTGAAGAAAACATCCTGACATCACCTTCTGGCCGCCACACATTCTAGCACAGACAAGTTTCTCTCTCTCTCTCTCTCTCTCTCTCTCTCAACAACTGTGGAAAAAGCATTGATTATATAACATTAAGACAAACTCTGAATAGGGCATGGTGGCATAAGCCTTTAATCCCAGCACTCAGGAGGCAGAAGCAGGCATATCTCTGTGAGATCGATGCCAGCCTAGTCTGCATAGTAAGTTCCAGGCCAGCTATGACTGTAGGGAGACCCTGTCACACACAAAACAAAAAACAACAACAAAAAGAGACAAACTGATATTCAGGAAGCCAGTCGCTATGTATGTAAGGCAGTAATATTGGTCTCCAGACCTGGTAATTTTTATTTTCACATGTTTATTTTTCTTTTTGAATTAAAATGTCAAAATGAAGCCTAGTCTGACCTGGAACTAGCTGTCTGACTTATGGCTGGCCTTGAACTTGTGATCTTCCTGCCTCTACTTCTTTAGTTCTTAGATTATAGGCATGTACCTGTAATCTTGCTCTTGAGTTTTTATTTCACCATATAGATGCTGACCAATAAAAGTGAATGCTTGCTTATTTTATTTCTCTGATTAACACATTAATTGTACACAGTTATGGTTTGTAATGTGACATATCAGCACATGTATGCAGAGGACAGTAATCAGAACCAGCTTCCCAGAGCCGAGGATGTAGAGGACACTTTCGTAGCCTGTGCAGCAGTGCTCTGGGTTCCATCTAAGCACCATAAAAACCCTCCAGCTTCCCTTTATGCATCCTAGCCCCTCCATCACAGTTTCCAGTAATTACTATTCTACATTCAGGCTTGCATTTTTGACTTTTATATCTGAGGGAAATTATGACATTTGCTTTCTGTGTCTGATTTATTTCATTTAACATTAATTATCTCTATTCCACCCATTTTGCTGCAAATGACAGGATTTTATTCTTGTTTGTGGCCAAATAATATTCCACTGTGTATATATACCACACTTTTTTATTCCAGTCATCTGTTAATGGGTACCTTTGTTGACCCCATATCTTAGCTATTTTGATGAATATTGGCACAATAAACATTGGCGTGCAGGTATCTGTTTGGTGTACTGATTCCACTTCCTTTGATTATGTACCCAGAACAGCATGAAAATGCCATGAAAGTAAATGCTTCTTAATGAGGAAAGACAGTGTAATGTTTTGACTTGATTCAAATGTCTTTAAATCCTTATAAGAAGTTTTTGACCTTTAGCCACAGTCAAAATTGAGGTGTTTTACAACAGAATCATTTTTAGAGTAAGCCTTTTTTGGCTGTCCACCTTCATAGTGAACTTAAATGGTTCATTTCTTTGCATTTTTTCCTCTTTACTGCCTCTAAAAAGGGTACAAGTGGGATAACTTTTGAGTCTTATGTAACTCTAGTAAAATATTTTTGCGAATATCTGATATTCAGGAAGCTAGTCCCTACATATGTAAGGCAGTATATTGGTCTCCAGACCTGGTAATTTTTATTTTTGCATGTTTATTTTTTAAAATAACTTACAGGGCTGGAGAAATGGCTAAGTGAGTAAAAGTACTCACTTCATGTTTGCTTTGTAAGCATGAAGACCTCAATATGAATCCTAGTACCCACATTAAAAGCCACACATGGCCACATGCAACTGTACTCCAGCATCATGGGCAGAGAGTAGGGAGGGTGGGGTTTGGGGTTGAGACAGGATGATCACAAGGGTTGGCTGGCCACTAACCTAGCTCCAGGTCCAATGAGAGACCCTGTCTCAAAAGAATAAAGCAGAGAGTGATAGAACAAGACACCTAATGTCCCCTCACACCTCTACCTATGCATACACAGACATACACACCTGCACATGCACATGCTTGTAAAACACACAGACACAGACACACACACACGCACACATACACGCACTACTCATAGGTATACATTGACTCGTTTTTAGATTTTATTTTTAATTATGTGTGTGTGTGTGAGTATGGGTTTGTGTATGTGAGAGCAGTGCCTGCAGAGGCCAGAAGAGGGTATCAGATCCTCTGGACCTAGAGGTAAAGGTAGTTGTAAGCTGGCCAACATCAGTGCTGGGAAATGAACTGGAACCTCTGGAAGATCAGCAGTTGCTCTTAACCACTGAGCCATCTCTACAGCCCACATTCACTTACAGTGTAGAAAAAAACTATACACACTAAAATTGGTCTTGGAAATTATAGTTTCAAGGTCTGTGGGCTTTTTGTCTTAAATTGTGCTAGATGGTTCCTGCCCAGTTCTAAGCAATGCAGAATTATTCTCAGTTCATGTTTCTATTTTGTTCTGGCCACAAAGAGCAATAGAAAAATTTAGCAATGTGTTAATACTGTTTTCTGAAGATGAGGTCAGATGTTATGGGGACACTGACATTGAATTTAAAAGGCAGAAAAATCTTACCTATGTATTCTCTCACAGTTGTAAGAGCTATAAAACTGAATACTTTGGAAGGGAACAGTAGCTAATCAGCCTAATCATCACTCATGTTAATACAATGTTATTGTGCTTATATGATGTTTCTTTCTATCTGTAGTTAAACATTCAGCGCACACAGAAAAAAGCTTTTGTTGACTTCAATGAAGGGGAAATCAAGTTTATCCCTACTTATAAGTATGACTCTAAAACTGACCGATGGGATTCCAGGTAAAGTGAAAACAGCCTTCTCACAGAAGAGCTTGAGACTTGTTCTTCCCTGCGTCCTTCTTGGTCCCTTCTAAAAGGCTAGGGATTTGTTTAGATTATTCCGTAAATAGAGACAAAAACCTATTCAGTACTATTACTGAAGGCTTTAATTGTTAAATATTCAAAGTAAGTGTATGTTAGCAGAGTATTAATTATATGTCAGGGCTGGTGGTATTTTATGAACTGCCTGCAATACCTTGTTCCTGTCACCTCTGTAGAGTGGCTTCGAGTTTTATTTTCCCAACCTTCCCCTTCTCTGTTGTCTATTGCTCTCTCCTCCCGTTTCTCCCAAACTGCTTCTCAGCTGTTTTCACTTCATACACCAGAAGGTGAAAACAAAGAGCCATAAGAAGTTTTTCTAGCATAATAATTCTTGGTCCTGAGAACACATTAGAATCCATTGGTGAGGGACTGGAGAGATGTTTCAAGGTTAAGAGCACATGCTGCTCTTTCAGAGAACCCAATTCCAGCTCCAGGGCATCTCACGCCCTCTTCTGGCCATCATGGTCACCTGCACACATGTGCATATTCACACACACACACACACACACACACACACACACACCTGCATACACATAATTTAATTTTTTTTATCTTAAAAAAAGAAATCCTGGGCTGGAGAGATGGCTCAGAAGTTACTGACTGCTCTTGCAGAGGACCTGGGTTCAATTCCCAGCACCCATATGGTGTCTAACAACCATTCATAACTCCAATTCCCAGGAATGTGGCACCTTCTTCTGACCTCCGTGTGTATTGTACAACACAGGTGCAGTTATATACATGCAGGCAGTATACTCATACACATTTAATAAAAAGAATAAATGAAATATTAAAAGTAATTTTTAAAAATTTTAAAAAGGATCCATTGATAAGCTTTTAGAAGTCCTGGTGTCTGGGACCCACACATGCTTCCCTGGAGAAGGCAGAATTACTCCCTTGGAGTCCTTTTGACTTCCTAATTTCCCCAGGAAAGTAGCCTTGCAGGAATTCCTTGGTAACTGCTTGTCCTTTACCTACTCTTTCTTTGTTTTCTATGGTTGCCTCGCTGGCTGAAAAACTTGAAAGACAAAGAGAATCCCTGGGCACACTCAGCTGCCTCAGACTCTGAGAGCTCTGGGGGGAGGGGTCTATGTTCCTGTGTTCCCAGGGAGCCAGTCAGCAAGTGGAAAGGCACACTGATGGGCCTTGTTTACTTTGCCTTGTTCCTCCCACCTACTGATAAGGAATATTTGGGTCACCTACTAGATCAGGTGTACAGGGGCATGCCTTATATTAATGAATGATGAATAGGTTTATCTTTCTCGATATTTTATGGCCTATTCTGTAAGCAGACTTGCATGCATACATGTTAGTTCCTCTCCTTCAGAAGAATCTAGATTTGTTCATGAAAGTCCAAGTTTAAAAGAGAACACTTTACTCTTCTCCGGAGATTAAACCCAGTCTATGAATACAGGATTGCAGTTTGGGACTCAATTAATCTATTTTACAGTGTACAGTACGATTAAGTTCATAGAGCAAAGGAACAGCAAATGTTAGAACAGAATCTTGACCTTATAAGGATATTTTACAAAGGTACTATTATATTTCCCCTGTGGTGACACTGTTGAAAATACAGACCTAAATTTAGGAAACCCGCTTATTCACTCATTAGATAATTATTTATTAGGCACATACTTTGTACAAGATACTTAGTGCATGGGGTTCAGTGGCAGACAGGCAGACACAGACAGTATCAATGCTTGCAGTGTAGGGAAGAAGATGGGGTCGTTCCAGAAGGGACATTTAAGAGAAGGGCCTAACCCAATTTCAAAACCAATGTGTATTATAACATTCTTGTGTACTGTGTTCTGTTTGTGACTTGTTTCTTTATTTACAGTGGGAAATGCCGGGTTCCAGCCTGGTGTGACCGAATTCTTTGGAGAGGAGCAAATATTAATCAACTTCATTACCGGAGTCACATGGAACTGAAAACCAGTGACCACAAACCTGTTAGCGCCCTATTCCATATTGGGGTAAATACTTCTTTGCTCATTTATTTTTGTGTTAAGTAGCTATTTCTGGAGCATTGTGTTGACACAACACAGGTTAGTAATCCAGCGAGCCATAAATGTTCTGTAAACAAATAAATATTTGCAGGTTTGAGAGGTTAGTGCCTTCAACCTTCCCAAATGTCCTTCTTAAATCTCTTCCTGTACCTGGCTTTTCACATACAGGTATCTTATGCCACATAGGCAAAGACTGATCAGAATATGATCAAACCTATGCATTACCTTAGGAGGTATAGTCACATCCCTTCTACATGGAAATCTTCCTTTTAAACAACATACGTTTTATGTTTTTCTTAAACTTGGTTCCATCCTGGGCTGACTTTATAGCTGGCTATTTAATGTTTTGCCTCTATTGTGAATAGTTTTTTTCCTATTGTATTTTTTAGCTGTGTTATTAGTGTGTAGATTATCTTACAATCTTCTAATTTACTACAGCCAGTATATTTCTAATATTTCTTGTGGGTTTTCCACACTTGTGGTCTTGTAACCTATCAGTATATAACTAGTATAGTGCTTAATAGGATGAACTTGATAGTCAACTGCTTGGATTTGCATTGCACGTGAGCCACCTTTAATTGTGAATGTACAATTGATTGGCTGTCCCTATGCTTCAGTCTCCTCCTCTACAGTATATCTACAATGTATACTCATATTGGTTTCTACTCATGGAGATTAATGAATTCATTCATGCGAAGGGCACAGTGTGACAGATTTTTTGTTGTGTATTTCAGTTTGGGAGTGGGTGCTGATATAGGTATCATCAGTGTGTCTTATCCAGGCTCCTCTTTTTTTGTTTCTTTAAAATTTTTATTTATTTTTATTTTATGTGTATGAGTGTTTTGACTGTATGTAAGTGCACCCATGTTGTACAATACCCACAGAGGCCAGAAGAGGGTGTCAGATCCCCTGGAACATGAGTTACTGATGGTAGTTACTCATGTGGTGCTAGGAACTGAACCTGGGTCCTCTGCAAGAGCAGCATGTGCTTTTAATCAGTGAGTCATCCTCCAGCCCCTCCTTTCTGCTTTTTTAAAGAAGAATGACTTTAGGGTATTTCCTTGAGAAATAAAATTAGGTCTTCATCTTAGAATATATCTTAAGTTTCTGCAAGGCAACCAATGATTTTGTTTTTTGTCTTTTTAGAAATTTTGTGTTGCAGAGTTGTAGTTTTTGATTGTGATGCTTGGGATCAAATACAGGATTTTGTGCCTGTCACTGAACTATACCCCTAACCCCCATTGTGAAATGTTAACATAATGGTGATACTAACCTTGTGTTTGATTCCTACCATTACATATAGCAGTCAGTAGCTTTGTGCAGGCAAAGTGTGCACATCATTTATTCCCCCATAACAATGCTCACCGAAATATTTCCCATTTCACAGATGAGCAGATGAAGAGCCAGGGAGTTTGAAAATGGCTTCTTTGAGAGGTTCAACTAGAAAGAAAGCTGAGATTCAAATCCTAAGTCTGATTAACTCCTAATTCTCTGCTCTTTCCACTATTCCAGAATGGCTTAGTAGTTCTAATGTACTTACTGACTAAATATGTCTTCAGAAACTGCTTTTAACCCATCTGATTGTACTTGCAGGATGTCTTCTTCATTTGAATCTTCTTAATCCATTTCAAGAGGATATCTCTTCTCAAACACTGGCTTCCGTGGTTTAATCCATATGCTTGGCTCTTTTGTTTATATTTCTTTTCTGAACCTTGAAATATTTTTAGTACTCCACACACATTAATCCTGAGCTCCCAGTGGGATATGATTAATTTTTTGAGGGTTCATTATATTCTGCTTTTCTGGTTTTTAATGATTGCAAATTGTATAATAATTTAAAAGAGCTTTTGGGGGGAGCAGGCTAGATGACTTAGTGGGTAAAAGTACTCTCCATTGAGCCTGATGATCTGAGTTTGATCCCTGAAATCCACATGCTAGAAGAAGAAAACTTACTCCTGCAAGTTGTCCTCAGACCTCCACAAGTGTGTCATGGCATGCATGCGTGCATGGATATGCATGGATACACACACACACACACACAGAGAGAGAGAGAGAGAGAGGTACAGGCACATGCACACACAAACACACACAAAATAAACATTAAAAATTAAAATTGATTTGTCTTTAAAATAAAGATCTAAGTGGAATTTACATATAAGGCTGATGTTCTTCAGTAACTGTCATGTCTGAGTTTCAAATTTGCCTACTTCCCAGCCAGGCCAACACCACTTATGAATATTTGTCTTTCTAAACTAGTATCATCCATTGAGCCTTACCTGGTGATGAAAATGTCCTGTATCTGTGCCACCCAGTTTAGTGGCTTCCACCTACAGGTGACTGTTGAACACTGGAAATGTAGACAATGCAGCTAAGAATCGAATTTTTAACTGTTTAACGTGTAGTAATTTAAATGTAAATGTCCCTGTGTGGCTAGTGACTACCATATTAGATGATATAGTTCTAGACTTCTGTATATGCCTTTCTGTTTACCCATAGACAAAATACTTTTGCATGTAGGTGTGTATATTGTAAATGGTCTCATACCATATGTATTAATCTGAAATTTGCTTATAATGTTTAATAGCTCTCAGAGAGCTGTCCATGTTACTACATCAAGATCTAACTCATTGTACTTTTTTTCTGAATTCCCAATGTTGGAAATTTTCTTTTCTAAAATGAATGTATCAGGTGGTAAAATTCTTTGGTTTTTCTCTGTGTTATTATCCTTGATGGCCATTAAATAGTGTTAATCCACCAAGAAAAGTTATGCTTTTCTTGAGTAACCACGTCATAGTTTGGACTCTTAGGCATGCCATGATTAGAGGCTTTAAAACCCTCATTATACTTGAACCACCATTGGCCCCAATGACTGTTAGCGAAGGAGCCAAATGTTGTACAGCCAGTAATTTCCGAAGAATTGCTGTGGGCTGCCTGAGAAAACTCAAGCTGAGTTTTCTGCCCCTGCATTTGGTTCTGTGGTCTATTGTACTGGTTCTCAAATTCTAGTGGAAATAACTAGTGTCTGAAGAACTTTGAGAAAAGTATGGAGATCTGAACCCCACCCCTCAAGATTGTGATTGGTAGGCTCGGGCACCTGTAATTTTAAACCTTAGCCAAGTTGATTCTGTTGCACACCTGGTCTTTTGAAAGGATCCATCCACATAGTGCTACAGAGCTCATCTCACCTTTGATTTTAGCTATGTCAATGAGCAACTTAGTTGATCTTCCATATCTTTTGTTTATTGAGTTTTTGTGAATTTCATACAATATATTTAAATCATATTTAGATTCACCTCCATTATCATTCCCTTACTACCTCCCGGCCAATTTCATGTACTGCATTATATATAATATACATATGTATTTATATATTATATATAATATACATACATATATATGCCTATAGAGTCAAATTTCTGTCCCTAAATGCCCTTCAGAGTGGGTCCATCAACTGGAGCTGGGTCAACCTACCAAGAGTCTCACCCTTACAACTGCCGTCTGTTACCAATAGTTCCTTGGTCAGGGTTGGGGTTTCTTACCCACCTCCCCATATCTATACTGGGATTTTGTCTGGCTTGAGCTACATGGGACTTGTACATACCATCACCATTGCTGTGAGTTCATATGAGTAACTGCCTAGCTGTCTGGAAGACTCTGTTTCCCTGTGGTCATTCACTACCTCTGGCTCTTGCAATCTTTCCACGCCCTCTTTCATATCTTGATTTTCTCAACTGTCAGACTGTTCCTTGCTTTTAAGCCTTTGCAGTTGTGAAAATACTTCTTTAATCCCAGCACTTGGGAGGCAGAAGCAGGTGGATCTCTGTGAGTTCAAGGCCAGCCTGGTCTACATAGTGAGTGCCAGGACAGCTGGAGTTACAGGGAGACCCTGTCTCAAAAAAAAAGTAAAGAAAAACTCACAAAATTTTGTGAAAGTGTAAAAGTCATCTTAACCTAACACTGTGTATAGTTTGGACCCTGGAAGGACTAAAGTGATCTATCCTCAGTACAGTTATGGCTCAAATATGTTTAATAAACAAAGCCCTCCCCTGTCTATTTGGCTCAGGTATTTTCAGCATCTGCTTTTAGAACCTTTGCTGTCTGTATACATGAATCTCCTTCAACATGGACTTTGCGAAATATTCTACCATGGAGAGGAAACTGAAGTCTCAACATAAAACTGATATATTCCTTATGCTAATTTGTGATATTAGTCTGTATGAAGTTGTAATATTTAAAAATTACAACTATATCAAAAAGTTGGAAATGCTGTGCCAACTGAAAGATTTCTTTTTTAATTTTTATTTTTTGTCTTTTTGAAGCAGGGTCTCCCTGTAGCCCCAGCTGTCCTAGAACTCACTATGTAGAGCAGGCTGGCCTTGAACTCACAGAGATCCGCCTGCCTCTGCCTCCCAAGTGCTGGGACTACAGGCATACACCACCACACCCGGATCTAATTTTTATTTTTTTATCTACTAGCACAAATGACTTGTTGGTTGTCATGGTTTTAGTCTATGATGTTTTGTGTTAGTCTTTTTCTAGAATGGCCGTAAGCTCCATTTACTAACACTGTACCTTGGCTGTTTGTTATCTGAATGATGCTCTGATTCCTGGCTGTGCCTAGTAACTAATGGATGTAAATACTTTAATCATATTTCTGCAGTTCCACTACTCTATTAAAAACAGCTATCAATATATTTTAACCCTATCATTTTATACAATGTAAGAAATCATTTTTACCACAATATTGTCATCCCACCAAATAATTTATCAATGGGGCAAGGAAATAGTCTTTTCAAAAATATACTGTTAACAAGTTTCTTTTTTTTTTTTTTTTTTTTTTTTTGAGACAGGGTCTCCCTGTAGCCCCAGCTGTCCTGGAACTCACTATGTAGACCAGGCTGGCCTTGAACTCACAGAGATCCGCCTGCCTCTGCCTCCCAAGTGCTAGGATTAAAGGCGTGTGCCTTCACGCTGGGCTAGCAAGTTTCTTAACTTAAAGATTTCACTTTTCCAGAAATTTAGCCAATTAATGTTACCTTTTCCTTAAGGTGTATGTTTCTATAATGCTTATAAATTTAGCTTGTTTGTTTAAGTGGCTTTTAAAATTTTGTTAGTGACACTTGGAGACAGACCAGTTGAGAGCACACAAGACTAAATAAAGATTATTTTCTTTCAGGTGAAAGTTGTGGATGAAGCAAGATACCAAAGTTTTTGAGATCATTGTTCATACCACACTTTATTGTAGATGATTTCTGTAACAACCCATTTTCAATTACTATATAGTCAAAGAGATAAGCTAGGAGTGTGCGGAACTGAAAATAATGTTCATTCTCTTTTAGGTGAAGGTTGTGGATGAACGGAGATACCGGAAGGTCTTTGAAGATATTGTGCGCATTATGGACAGGATGGAAAATGATTTCCTTCCTTCTTTAGAACTCAGTCAGAGGGAGGTGAGCAAAAATATATGGGCTCCTGTCTACTGTCTTTTGTAGGTAACACAAGGGAGACTGTGTTACTCAAGAAGATATCGCGGTTAAAATCATCTCTACTGGTGTCAGATTGCCTCTAGTCTAGTCCCAGCTTTGCCAAGTAGTAGATGCAGAGCCAAAAGAGGCACCTTACTTACCCTCTCAGACCTGCAGCTTCCTCTTCTGGATTAAGTGGCAATTGTAAGGGTTACATGAGTAAATACATGCTAAGCTCCTGGACAGCACCTGGCACCTTCTCAGTCCTCATATTTGCCACTGTTCTGAGGGAACAGAACTTGGTAACAGAATGAGCACCCTGGACCAAGATCATGTTACCCTTAGGATCCCATGAACAATCAGAATAGCTTAGATAACAATCAAGAGCCACCTATCACCTTCTCTGCTGGTGTTAGTTTAATAATGTATGAAAGTCGATGATGTGAAGTTGTCTCAGTCGGTAAATACATATGGCAGTTACGTAACTGGTTGATCATTACCTTATTCTTTATCCATATCATCTATGGAATACTCTAACTGACTTACTTCCCCTACTAGTGATGCATGTCTGTGTCTGTCTGTTATTCCCCAGTTTGTGTTTGACAACGTGAAGTTTCGGCAGCTACAAAAGGAGAAATTCCAGATCAGCAACAATGGACAGGTTCCCTGCCATTTTTCTTTCATCCCTAAACTTAATGACAGCCAATACTGCAAGCCATGGCTTCGAGCTGAACCTTTTGAGGGATACTTGGAGCCAAGTGAGTTTTCCCTTTACCCATGTATCCACTTGCCACAGACCACCTCACTAGGCTCCCACCACCTTGATTTAACTTCTTGTTTTCTAACCACATGTCTCTCACCTTTACTGTCATTGTATTGGTGATAGCACTGTTGTGTGTCCCATCTCTTCCCTGCTTGTTGCTTGGTGACTGCTTTTTAGAGGACATTCATTCTGTCAGTTCTACTCCTTTTGCTGGTCCACTGGAAGTTTCTGTGTTACAGTGTACCATCTCTTGCATTTCAGATGAGACTGTGGACATTTCTCTTGATGTATATGTCAGCAAAGACTCTGTGACCATCCTGAACTCAGGGGAAGATAAGATTGAAGATATACTTGTCCTTCACTTGGATAGAGGCAAAGATTACTTCTTGACCATCAGTGGGAATTACCTTCCAAGTTGCTTTGGGACCTCTTTAGAGGCTTTGTGTCGAATGAAAAGACCAATCCGAGAAGTTCCTGTCACCAAACTCATAGACTTGGTGAGAAGCATCCTAAGGCATAAACCTTCTTTACATATAATTTGCACAATTCGTCTTCATTATTTCTGTACTTTTGTTCTTCTTCTGGGGTCAGGGGAACTGACAAGTGATGTGGAAGAATGCCACTTTGTCCTATCACTACTTTGATTAACTTAAGCCTACGAGGGAAGAGGAGACAATAATCCATAGCTACCTCTTGTTGGGACTATAATAGATAATACTGTGCTTCCAAAGTAAGATTAAAGGTTCCCCTCTCAAAGCTCTAATGCTTATTTGTTAAGCTCATCATAACCTCAAGTCACTTCCATATAAATCAGTGTGTGCACTAAGTGTAGTAAGTGCACCATGCAGTATTATTCTCATTCTGCATATGAGGAATCTGAGGCCCAGAGGGATTCATCTGCCCATAGTCAAGTAAGTTAATGACAGATCGCTCACCCAGATTTTCTGACTTGTACTCCAGTATTCTCTCTACACTATATCAATTCACAGTAAAGCTTTGTTGCTTCTGAGAGCACAGACCTAGCTACAGTAGAACCTTCGAGAAATTGCATCATAGTCCCTAGTTCCCCTGTCCCCTGCCCCCCCGCAATTCACCTCTCACAACAGAATCTCAAGATGGAGAGCCTATCAATCTTCATTTTATTAACATCCCAGAAGATTTTTTTTATTCTTTTGAGACAAGGTTGTATGTGACCCAGGCTGGCCTCAGACTCATTGTGCAGCTAAGAATGACCTTAGACTTCTGATCCTCCAGCCTCCACCTCTCAAGTGTGCGATTCGAGGTTTGTGCCACCATGTCTGGTTTATGCATTGTTGGGGATCAAAGCCAGGGCTTCATGCATACTAGGCACATACTCTGCCTACTGAGCCACAACCCCGGGTTCCAGATGGCTATAATGTACACTGAGGCTTGATGTTTACTTATGTGACTGAAGAAAGGAAAAGAAAATTATTTCCTCCCTTTTCTATGTCAAAATAATATATCAATATTCATATGACAGAAAAGTATATTATTTTCAGTAAAAACTTGATTTATAATAAGTTCATCCTATTAAGAACTTTTTCTGTAAATGCAACTGTTCTTGAATTAATATGTAGGATGGGACTACAAAATTTTATTCTTTTTTTCCCAAAGAAAATGAAGTTCAACAATAACTGAACATTATCATTTGTGTAAGTATTTACTTTGGTCTTTTGGCCCAGCCAGAGCAAGTGACTGTATCATCCAGCAGGGTGGGTTAATCCAGGGAGCAGACTGCTGGCTTGTCTGAGTGTGATCTGTTCCACTGCTGTGCAGTTGTACCTGAGACTCAGATAGCAGATTAAAGCACTTAGCATTCTATTTCTTCCCCTGAAGCTCTGATTGAGGGTTTCACCTTTGTTTGAAAGAAAATAATTTTCTTTCTAACAGAAATTCATATCCTGCCATTCTGAGATTTCTCTGAATTGTTTTTCTTTTCCCACCATACTCTTGTTTCTCAAATTTAGTGTTTCACCTTTTAGAATACATTTAATGTGATTTTTTCTACCTCCATCCTTTCGTCTCAAACACTGCTTCCTAGCATTCTTTGCTCCTAGTTTTTATGAAAACCATAAAATGTGTGAAAAAAAAATCGAAGAAAAATACAGTGAACTCCCACATGCTTTAGATGCACACGATTTGTCATACCATTTTAAATTAAGTGGTAGTGTATCAGATATTCAACACTAAACACTTCAGCCTATATCTCTTAGGAAAAAGGACAAACTTGTACATACATGCAACACCATTATTGCACTTGGAGGAAACAGTCATCTGTAGTACATCTAATGTCTAATTTATATTCATATTTTTCCAATTGTGCCAGTAATTTCTTTATAGCTTTAAAAAAAACATGCAATCTTGGTTCATGCAGAATACCTGGTAAGGTCTTTGTAGTATCTTTCCAAGTACAGCAATTCTCCATTGCTTTCTTTAGTGTCATTTGCTTTTTAAGAGTCCAGTACAAGGGTCTATCATTTCCTCAATTTTTATAGCTACAACTTCTTGGTATTTTTTAACTTATCTTTACGTACTCTCTCTTCACCTTTGATTTCCTTTAAAGTAGGCCATAGCTTATTTTTGTTAAAGTCTATAGCAGCATTATAGCATTCTTTGCATATTTTTCCATATTCTGTGACTAGTCAAAAGGGGCTCAACCAGGTTTAAAAGGTCTTATTCTATATAAAATGTATTGTCCAGCAATTCTACTGCATTTATCCATAAATAGAAAGTAGCTAAAACCCATCAGAGGAATCAATGGCTCCATAGAAAGTCCTGTTCCTTCTTTAGTGCATAATTGACTCAAGGTTAAAAAAAAATAGAACCTTGGAGAATTGCTGAGTCTGTATTAATTTTATTATTTTGTAGTATTTAGAGTCTTCATTCTTTTAATAGTTTGTTACATTTCAGATTATTTTTAAATTTTATTTTATGTATACGAGTGCCCACAGATGTCAGAAGAGAGCATCAGATTTCCTTGGAACTGGAGTTATAGATGGTTGTTAACCCCCCATGTGGGTGCTGGGAATCAAACCCAGGTCCTCTGCAAGAGCAGAGGCTCTTAACTGCTGAGCTAACTCTCCAGGCCACATTTCAGTATTGTTAAATTACTATAGCTCATTGATGAAGTTCTCCATATTGTTGTGAGGCAATAGACGGGAATATAAAATCATCAGTGCCCCATTCTGAGCACCTTTCCACTTGTTTCAAAACTCTGAAATATTTCTTGAGGTCTCATATTCATTCATGCTTTTTCAAGACCCAACAGGATATTTCAAACCCCACAAGTCAGTGACATTAATATTGAAACATGTCTTCTACTGTCTTATGTGCTGTAAAATCATGGTGAATGCAGAAATGAGTTCAGTGCATAGTCTGTGTGTCCATGTACTCTTTCAGAAAGATTCTTGTGTTATGCTTTCTTCCTACCACTGGCACAAGTCCTTTTCTTTCTTCTAAGTATCCTCAATAACAGTAACTCTACAACTCCTAGAATAGTTAAGATTAGCATAAGAGGGAGACAGATGACAATTATTTGCTATTATAATTATTTTTATTTTATTTTTAATTCTTTTCCATACTTAAGATCCATCTTTCTACTTTATGAAATAACATGTTAACTAGCAAATAATTAGCAATATTTATGTAGTACATACTGAATATAAAGTAGTTTGGAGTTTATGTGGCTTTCTCTAATTTATTGATCATGAAAGTATACTTGCATGTACAGTATAGCTACATTCTAAACCATACTGAATAGAAAGTTTAGAGATAATTTGAACATTAATGATTTCTATTGACTAATGTCCGCTATATTTGGTAAGTCAATATTTGAGGAAATGAGTGTTATAAAGAATGTATTAACAATTGAATTCTTTCCTGCACAGTTTCTCAGGTCCTTATACACTATAAAAGCTTATTGATTGACCAGGTAATCTCAGTAAAATCAATCTCAGAATCAGCCTATTTTTACCTTAATGGATATTTGATGTTTATAACACTAATGTGATCTAGAAATAAGTTCAGTACATAAGAATAAAGTTAGAAAAGTGATTTGGGGTTCATCATAGATGTTTCCTCCGATACACAAATACATGTTTCTTAAGTACTCTGAGTCAATTCAGAGTACTTAAGAAACATGTATTTGTGTATCGGAGGAATAGGCTCTTCCAGGAGCAAGGGACATCTTGAGTAAAGGATGCAAAGTGAAAGGGAAAAGAACATATGTGGAGAATTATAAGATTTTCCTGAAAGGAGTGAAGGGGAAAGAGATGTGTGCGTGTGTGTGTGTGTGTGTGTGTGTGTGTGTGTGTACACATGTGTGCATGTGGAGGCCTGAGGTTAATGTCCAGAATCATCCTCCATGGCTCTTTCACCTCATTCATTGGGGCAGGGTCTCTCAGTGAAACCCAAATCTTGACGATAATGCTAGTTTTGCTAGCCAGCTTGCTCTGAGGATCCCCTGTCTCTGCCTTCCCAGACTGGAATGATAGGTGGGTCATCACACCCACCCAGCATTTACAGGGTTCGTGGAATCTGAACTGTAGTCATCATGCCTGCACAGTTCTTTTAATTCTTTCAGAGTTTTCTCTTTTATTCATTCTTCATTTTGGGGGTACTGGGGCTGGAACCCAAGGCTTCATTCCTGCTAAACAAGCATTCTACCATTGAGCAGCACAGCCTGACGACCCACTAACTTAAAATACATTTTTTCCTTGAATTGGATAGATGGCTCTGCAGTTAAGGACACATACTGCTCTTAGAGAGGACCTGAGTTCTGTTCCCAGCACCTATACTCAGATATCTCACAACCACCTGTAGCTGTAGCTCCAGGGGATCCAACTCTCTCTTCTAGCTCTGAAGACCCCTGCACACACATGAATACACATAAATAAAAATTGTTGGGGGCTGGAGAGATGGCTCAGTGGTTAAGAACACTGGCTGTTTTTGCAGAAGACCCAGGTTCGAATTCCAGCACCCACATGGCAGTTAATAACTGTCCGTAAATCCAGTTCCAGGGCATCTGATGGCCTCTTCTGTCCTCTACAGGCATTGCACGACATGGGTACACTTACATATATGCAGGCAATATATGCATACACATAAAAAAGTAAATTGCTGGAAAAGTATTTACCCATACTAATTATTAAAATTAATTAATTTTATTTTGTCTCTGTGTGTGCTTACACCATAGTACATGTGTGGAGGTCAGAGGACAACTCTTGGAAATTGGTTCTCTCCTGTCATCTTGTGGTACCCAGGGATTGAACTCAGTCTACATGTGACCACCTCTCTCCACTCAGCCATCTCCCTGGCCCCATATTAGTTTTAATTTTTTTTATTTTATTTATTATTGTTATTTTATGTGTATACATGTATTGCCTGCATGTAGGTAAGTGCACCTCTGTCATGCAATGCCCACGGAGGTCAGAAGAGGCTGTCGGATCCCCTGGGACTGGAGTTACGGACAGTTGTTAGCTGCCATGTAGGTGCTGGGATTCGAACCTGGCTTTTCTGCAAGAACAACCAGTGTTCTTAACTGCTGAGCCAGTTTTAAATTTTTTAATATTTATTTATTCATTGTGTGTGTGTGTGTGTGTGTGTGTGTGTGTGTGTACGTGTACGCATCATGGTACATGTGTGGAGGTCAGAGGACAGTTTTGTGGTGTTAGTTCTCTCCTTCCACCATGTGGGTTCTGAGCATTTAACTCAGCTTGACAAGCTTGGCAGCAAGCACCATTACCTGCTGAGCCATCTCACATGCCCTCATATTAGTTTTAAGGTGTTTCTTCTCTCCTGCTTGGACTATCTTGATAGCCTTTTAATGTTTGCCATTACTTCTGTTTCTGCATTTCATTTTCTCCCACTCCAGTCTGTCAGATTGATCGTTGTATAATAGTGCTTTGGTGGAGGTGATCATTTCCTTGCTTAAAGGTAGTGATCAGTTCCCCCATGCCTGCTGAACACAATCCAAATTCCTTAACTTGTTATTTAGTGTCATTTGTTCCTCCCCGTTTTTCTGAACGTTCTCTAGTTATCTCACCTTAAGCTCCCCACAAACCACATGACAAAGTTCTTCTTAATCTCACCTTGTGCTTTAACTTTTCTGGCCTTTGTATATTTCTGCCTCCTCTACAGTTTTTAAGAGCATTGATGTCAGTATGTCATCCAGACTATCCCTGAACTCCTGAGTACCAATGCTCCTCCTGAGGAGCTGGCATGACAGGCTGCCCACTGTGTCTGGCTTGCTTCCATTTGTGATATCCCTTCTGATTTCTGTCCTTCAAAAGCCTGTGAATTGAGTGCTGAGACGTGTGGCTTGGTAGTAGAAAGTTTGCCTAGCATGCACAAGACCATGGGTCCTAACTCCAGTACTGGAAAAAAAGTTTTCTGTAGCTCTTTTAAGGGCTAGTAGCCATTTATTTGAAACTTGTATATATGAATTACAACAATTTCAGGCCATAAATTATGAGACTAAGGAGTATCCTGATTCAGTTGGAAACTATGGTCAGGGACCAACCACATCTTTCTTCTGAATGTTTCTTTATTTGCCAACTGCCCTCCTCCAAAGGTATTTAGCACCCTGCCTTGCACTGGCAAATGGTCCCCACCCACAGGAACTTCTTTCAGGGCCTGCTTTGACAGGAGAGTATGAAAAAATTCTGCCTAGTTTTCCTTGTCATATCATGTGTCATGTATTCAATTATAGGAAAAATATATCGTCTGTCAGATTTATTAACAAGTGTTCCTAAATTCAATAAATGATTATAATCCAAAGTTTTAGTAAATGAAATGTTGGGCACTCCGAATTAACTTCACATTTAAAAGTGTTGTATTTATAATGATATAACAGTATATACCCTATGAGTACTATTACTATTATTCTGACTACTTAATTTCACGTGGTATTTAGCTCTTGGTAAACTCACAAATGTATGTTTAATTCATATGTATCTAACAATACTAAAAGTCCTAATGTCCATATATAAGAACAGCTTGGGGAAATGGGTTCAGGATTACCACTTGGAATGTTGGGAACACATATTTCCCCCCTATCCCCAATTCCAGGGCTGCATACATCTATCTAAGAGGAAGATTGTGATTTCTTATACTTATCAGACCTAAAACGTGATCTGTACTTGATCTCTTGGTGGTCCATAGTGGGATTAGGAAGGACCCACTTGGGAGTCTCTGTGAATGTATATGCCACTCCCCGCTGGTTTTACATGGCTTCACTGTCCCTATGAGGAAAATATTATTTTGCCTGTTTCAGAGATGAAGAAACTGAGCCAATATGAAGTTTGGTAAATTGCCTGAAGTCTCCACAGAATCAGTAAGAGTCAGGATTTGTACCCAGGCCTGCCTAGATCAATGCCTATACTCTTTGCATTAACCATGCTGCCTTATAAGTAGGGTTTCTCAATGTCCTTAGCCAACTATAGAAAATACACTCTCACAGCTTTCCCCTACCTCTCCTTCCAGGAATCAATTATGTTGTTCTTTTTGAGTTGCCTAGGGGTTGTAGTGATAATGACTGGAATTAGTCAGACCTGGGTTTCTTTCAATCATGAGTCTGTCACTTACTACATAAGTACGACATTGGGTAAATAATTTCACCTCTCAAAGCCTCAGTTTCTTCATCTGTAAAATGGGAATAATACTTCACTCTTATGTGCAAATAAAGTGGCATTGTATATAAACACTTTGCACAGGGGGCAGGCAGATAAGCCTCCAGTGGAGGTGATCATCACTGCTGCTGTCACTCTCGTTGGGTTGTAATGACAGCAGTAATGGTAGGGAAGATTAAGAGTGCTGTTTCCCTTGCTTCTTTTTCTTTTATACCCACTGAGAAAACAAGAATAGGGAAACTGATAGATCTCCTGATCCAGAAAGCTCTGGGGCGAACCTCATTACCATTTCAGAAGAACCTCCAGCTCTGGGGAGTCTAGAGGTCTGTGAGGAGGTAGGTGGGTATGGGGAGATGGAAAGGACTCTTGGACCCTGCTCAGGAGGCTAGCTAGGATGAGGAGAACAGTGGAAAGGAAAGTCTGCTTCTGAATATCCACTGTCAGGCCCACAGCCAAGTTCTTGTACTGAGGTGGCATTATGGTGAGGTAAGAACTGCACTACAGCAGATAAACAGGAAGAGGCATTAGTGGGCATTTAACTGAGATCTCAGACAGCTGCCAGAGGGCGTAAAAATCTAGGCCTACACAAGGATGTTTCTTGAGTGATAATCTCAGGGAATGGCTTAACAATTTAATATGCATGATAAAGAACTTTGCATATGGAGAATGTATTCCATTTTCAATGATCATCATTTGAAGGATCAAAGCTTTTAAAGGCATTTATGTCTAATACTGAGCTGTTTCTAATAATTCCGTGAATTAACTCTAATCATTGTCTATCTGCCTATGACTTTTCTCCTGCTCTGCTCTCAGGAAGAAGACAGCTTCCTAGAAAAGGTAATTCAATCCACGGGTGCTTATGAAGGTTTCCTTGGGCTTGATTAACACATAACTGTGGTCCCTGGAACTTGTCCCTAGGCATTCCCATGTCTGTTACCTCTGATGCAGTGAGAATCCCCTAATACCATACTGTCCTGCTGGGTGTCTACAAGTATACTTGAAATACAAGAAAGATGTGTATACATCCTGTCAAGTTATTGATGCTAAGTACATAAAAGAAATACACCTCAAGGGTCCAGATGTTTTTAAAATAAAGTCTCATGTATCACAGGTTGGTCTCAAACTCACTATGTAGCATGGATGACCTTGACTTCTGATCCTCCTGCCTCCACCTCCCCAGTGCTGGCATTACAGTACTCCTGGTTTTATGTGGTGCTAGGGAATCAAACTCAGAGCCTTGTGCATACCGGATAAGCACTGTACCAACTGAGCTATAGCCCCAGCTTCTAGATGTTTTTGTGGTACAGGGAATAGAACCCAGGGCCTTACACGTGCTAGGCAAATATACTACCACTGACTACACCCCTAGCCAGATTTTCATTTTTTAATTACCAGGCAAGTGCTCTACCACTAAGCTACATCATAGACCCAGATCTGTCTTGATGTATTTCATGTGAAAGTTCATGAGTTGGAAGGTGCTATCTAACTGCCCCCATTTCCAAAGATAGTAAAACCAAACAAGCCCATTTCTGTTTCATTAAGAGTGATTTGGAGGCTGGGGAGATGGCTGTCAGAAAAGTACTTGCTCAAAAGCATAAGGACCTGAATTTAGATCCCCAGCACCCACATTTAAAAAATGGATGCAGTGGCACACATCTGTAACCCCAGTGCTGGGAGCAGAGTAAGAGGTAGGTCCCTGGAGTGTACTAGCTAGCCAAGTGTAGCCAAATCGATGATTCCATGTTCCATGAGAGAGCCTGTCTCAAAAATTTTTGGAGAGGATCTTGAGGAAAGACACCCAGTGTCACGCTCTGGCTTCCATATACATATATGCACACACAGGTACCAGCACTGACATGTTCATAATACACATAAATGTACCCCCCACAAACACCAAAAGAGTTATTTTGTGTCCTTAATAATAATAGAAGTTATTAATTATTCAGAATATTCAAGTATAGTCAAGAAATAGAGCATAAGGCAGAATTGTGGCACTAAATAGGATTATAAGAGATCATCTAATCCAGCCTTCTTCAGACATAGACAGGTATTTTCTGCATTCTAATAGACAAGATGCCCAAGGCCCAGAAAGGTGAAAATGCTGTGGAAGTCTCATTGCTCCAAAGCACAGAGGTGTGCAGTGTGGGCACTGTTTCCTAAATGTCCAGTGACTTGCTCCCACTGCAGTGCCTTACGACTTCTCTCTCCTCAAGTAGAGATGCCAGGCTCCACTCAGGACCACCAAACTCAGGTGCATGAGCTTGACTGATGTTCTACAGCACCTTACTCCAGTACCTGACAAAACTTCATCCTCTCCATTTGGTGGCGTTAAATGCATTTTGAGGGCGGAGATGCTTTAGTTATTATCATTAAGATCAACCAGACACAAAATGTGTCTTGTTGAAAGAAGGCAAAGTGCCTTAGTTTCCCTTTGAATATCAGAGTTCACTATAATGGGTGGAACTTTGTTGAGAAAAGTACTGTTTCCCGATTTTCTTACTGTATTCCTCTGTAGACTTCAGAGACACAAGCAGGACATTTTGTATTATCACACATAAATTTGGCAATGGATAGTAGATAGTATTTATAACCTACTGACATTTTATTAACCTTTTAAGACACTGAGATTTGAGACAGTTCTGCTTCCCAGCTCCTCTCTGTTAAGGGCAGTCCATGTTCTGTCTATTCACCTTAGACAGTGCCTTGTGTTTCCTTATGCCTCAGTACAGGAAAAACTTCAGTTGGATGTCAGATATTTTTGAGAGTACATGAGCCATTGCTGAATAATTTATATATAGTAAGTTTTGAGGCATCTGGTAAAGAATCTGTACATGTGTTATGTTTGATCCAGAAAGTTAGCAGAATGTATTATGAAGTGTTTGGGCTCAGATATGGGGTAGATGCCTGATATATATATATATATATATATATATATATATATATATATATCCCTCAAATGAAGTCAGTGGGTGAGCCACTCATAGAAGTTATGGCAGCTATACAGAATGAATATCAAGAGATAGCATCCCAGGGAAAGAAGGGAAATAGAGTAAATAGAAAAAAAAAAGAGAGTAAATGTGAAAAATCTATGTTGCTATGTTGAGAGCATTGCATTCCTCCTTCTCTTTATTCCCTTAAGGAGGCACAGCAACTTTGAACAATCATCAGTGCTTATTAAAGAGCATACTAAGAAGAGACCTCAGTGTTGCTGTAGTGTATGTGGTCTCTGCAAATATAGACAAATGTTTATTTTCTTTCCCTTAAAGTTACATGGTTGGAGGTAATGGATGAGACAGGCAGTTACATAATGTTGGGCAATTTCTGAAAGTTGGCCATATATAGTATATGACCTGGAGGTGAGGGAATGAAGAGAATATCAAAATATGAGCATGGTTTTCTCCACTGGAATTTTCTGAAGGCTCTCTTCAGATATTCTTTAGCCTGTTTTTAGATAATTTTTCATTTAATTTATACTTGAGTACATAAACTAAGAAAGAAGGATGATTTCTTTTTGAGTGTTGGGAGACAATTGTTTGTTTTCTACCTGTTTTTCAAGTTTGAATTTAGGTATTTGTGTAGTTTATGTCACTACCAGACTTTTGTCTTACATTCTTTCAGAAGAATCTAACAATGGAAAGGTAGGTCCAAGGAACAAGGGTTCCTAGAAATATTTGCTGAGCTGTTGAAATTTCTAGAAGGAGACCCTTGACTTTTCATGATATTTCTAGCTCTTCAGTTACCATATTCCATTTTATTACTTTTGGATCTTGAGGCTTATGATTAGGACCCTAAGATTAGAACTTTCATCAGTCCAGAAGTATCCATGTATGTGAATCAATGTGGAAAGTTGTCTTTAATTCCTGAGAATCAAAACAGTTTCTTTAAAGAAACAATGAAAATTACCAATGGTATCAAGTGGTAAGACCTGAAGAGTTAGTTTAAAGTACACTGATACCTAAGTGTAAACATGATCTCTCAGAGTACCATACTGACAATTGTGATTTAATGGTCCAGCCACAGATAGTATGTGTAGACACAACTGTGGCTGTATTGTGTTCATGCAGTGCCAGTTCTCAGTCACCCTTGAAGGGATGTACAATGCAGAACATAACCACAGGATGCACACCATAAGCTCAAATGAAAGGATTGGTGGTTCAATGAGTACAGATTTTCCCTGTGAGAAAAATGTAAAAGCTTAAAAGACAGAGATCCTATTGTACCCATACAACCAGATTTTAAAGATTTAAGTCTTTATTCTAAGGTCCTTTGATTCTCATCCCTTTTCATCTGTTAGGAGAAATCCCTTCTGCAGATGGTTCCCTTGGATGAAGGTGCCAGTGAGCGACCCCTTCAGGTCCCCAAGGAGATCTGGCTTCTAGTAGATCACTTATTCAGATATGCCTGTCACCAGGTAAGTAAGAGAAAGCCTTCTCTGCAACTTTAGAATGTGTGTGAGTCCTATAGGAAGTATAATATTTCACATCAGTATAATGCTTTTAATTTTACCAAGCTCCCTGCAGCCTCACTGTCAGACCTCTGAAGCATGTAAGCTAACAGGTACCTAAGGCCACGTTCTGAATCTGGTAGCCAAGCTGGGCCCAGAACTGAGAATGCCTGTGGCTTGTTTATGTACTTTACCCTAGACAACTGAGTGCCCCAGTCTAATACTTATTTTAGCTGTCCTATATCAGATTACAGATTTTGAAATCCAAAGGTAACTTCAAGCCTTTATTTCTTTAATGTACTTCTTTTAAGTCCGATACTAAACCACTAGCTACCTCTAATTCATTCCCTTTAAAAATCAGAACTTTCTTGGTCCCACTTGAAGGCTAATGTTCTTAGATATATGGAAGACCCATAGGACTTGACAGCAAGTTTTAGCATGATGTGCCATGTACTCCTTTCCTAGCATTCAGTCTTGCCCATGTTTGAACGTCTTTATGCTGATGCTGTGTGCACTCTGCCCTGTTGTCCAGAGGCTCTCAATGGAACACCTGTTTATCTGATCTGGGCATCTATTCTCCTACCTTATCAGGTAGAGGTTGAAACTATTGAAGGCTGTTTTCTTGTTTGAAATAATGTATCACGTGGATTATAGAGCCGATAGAGGAAAACAATGCATCATCCACACCTCCAGCCCTAACCATTGATAACATGTGCATGTTTTTCTTCCTGCTGTTCTCCTGGTCCCTGGGAAATCTTCAGAACCTAAGGGGTGATTATCTTGCCATGTTCCTTCATTCTCTCTTCTTTGGCAGGAGGACCTGTTCCAAACCCCTGGAATGCAGGAGGAGTTACAGCAGATCATTGACTGCCTGGACACCAGCATTCCTGAGACCATCCGTATCCTTTCTGCCCAAGACTTGGGAAGGTACACAGATACTTGAACAAAGTCTTGTTCCCACCTAGATTTGATGTGTGGGTTTCTAGATTGATTTTGTCATTGTCTTATTAGAAGATAACCACTAACTGTGCAGTCGTTTTCTCAAGACTTTTCAGGAGCTTTTGGTCTCTGTGTCACAGCTCTGACTGAGAGGAAACAGAGGATAGGTAACAGCTTTTAATGAGCATACACCATAGGAGCCACAGCACCAATACTGTTTTCCTTCAGCAAGTTGGTCCCTCCTGCTATCCCTTCCTGCCTATGTGTTATCACTAGGGCAGGAAGAAAGATGAGAAACACAGGCAGCTTGTTTCTAGGACCCGTCTAGTGCCAAGTGTCATTATGCAGGCTTGTGCCCCCTGAGTCTAAAGTTGGGTGAACTCTCCCAAGGGACTTTGGCTAATTAATTCTGTACCAATTTAGCTGTAGAGTACCTGGTCAAGTCCCAGGTAGAGCCAGTATATTCTGAATGAGAAGAGATAAACCATCCTTTCAGAGGCTTGAGGAAGGGAGCCTGTCAGGTCTCTGTGTAGCCTTTCCCCGGAGTCATTTCCCCTTGACTTAAGGTAATTCAGCTGGCAGTAACCACTCTGTGGCTGAAGCATTGCTCATTTTCCTGGAAGCCCTGCCAGAGCCAGTCATCTGTTATGAGCTGTATCAGCGATGTCTAGACTCTGCTCATGATCCTCGGATCTGTCGACAGGTGAGTTTTACTGCTCTGAGGATGTGCTTAACATAGGTTTTCATCTAGAGAGATCATCATATACAGCAGGCTGTATGGTAGGATGAGTGTGGATCTGTTGGTCATCACAGGGCAGTGCTTGCTGCCAAGCCTGATGACCCAAAATTGATCCCTGGAATCCATAGTGAAAGGAAAGAACCAATTCCTACAAGGTGTCCTCTGACTTCCGCACATGTGCCCCCACCCCCTGACACACACACACCAAATAAATGATTGATTAATTAAAGTTGAGACCCTTGAATTTTGGGTTGTGTTATTTCCTGTTATATTTGACATCTTTTCTAGTTGGCCTGTTTCTGTTGACAGAAATCTTAGTGGAATGAATACCTGAAGTCTGAGGCAAGACTGGCAAAGCTCATTGTATGTGCAGTTCTAGTTGTCATTACCAGGAAGAGTGGGTGACAATTGGGAGCCCTCCCCACCCTTTCCCTCCTTCCTCCTGCTCCCCCTCCCCCTCTTCTGCCTCCTTATCCTCTTTTTCCTCCATCCTCTTCTTCCTCCTTGATGAGTTTTTAATCTTGAAACATTTTGGTCCACAATAGCCAACACTACCTATGAATCATTGTATCAGTGAGTACTGGGGAGGAAGTCCCCAACAGTGCCCAGTGACACTGTAAAGAAAACCACTTAGGTTGACAGATGCCTTTGCAAACTACCAGGAGAAAAGGGAAAAGAACAGATGAGCACCCACCTTCTTATGAGGCATTGAGTATGAGTCTGTGGACTGCATGGATTTGAGTAGAGAGGGACCAAACAATACTCACTTAAGAGTTATAGTTTGGCCGGGTGTGGTGATGCACACCTTTAATCCCAGGACAGGCAGGCAGAAGCAGGCGGATCTCTGTGAGTTCAAGGCCAGCTTGGTCTACGTAGTGAGTTCCAGGACAGCTAGGGCTACAGGGAGACCCTGTCTCAAAAAGACAAAAAAAAAAAAAGCGTTTGTAGCTGAGCATGGTGGCGCACACCTTTAATCCCAGGACAGGCAAGCCTGGTCTACATAATGGGTTCCAGGCCAGCTGGGGCTACAGAGAGACCCTGTCTCAAAACAAACAAAAAAATAGTTATAATTTGACAGACATTATGTTGACCATGAGTAAGTTTTCAAGGGCAGTGACAGACAATTAGGACCTATAAAGGTTGGACAGCAAATTACTTTTATGGCAGCTATAAATTCTTATTCCCTTCTATCTATTTTGCTTACCACCCATTCTTCTTCTTAAAAACAGGTAATTTCCCAGCTTCCGAGATGCCATAGAAATGTTTTCCGTTACTTGATGGCATTCCTCCGAGAACTCTTAAAATTCTCTGACTATAACAACGTCAGCGCCAACATGATCGGTAAGAGTACTCCATAAGAAAGTCTGTGCAGGAGTGTTCGTGGAGGGTAATCTTTATGCATTGTGCCTTATTCCTTATTCCGTTTTCAGAAACATGGCAGTCACTTCCCTCCTACAGACCTTGTCCCCTGCACCCCCCCAACCCTGTGGCCTTAGTCAAGTCACTATCTGACAAAGGGTTTCCCCTCTTTCTCCCATCTTCTAGCTACCCTCTTCACTAGCCTTCTCCTAAGGCCTCCACCAAACCTCATGGCAAGACAGACTCCAAGTGACCGCCAGCGTGCCATCCAGTTCCTTCTCGGCTTTCTGCTTGGAAATGATGAAGACTAAGTCTTTTCCTATCTGAGACTCTAGACGAAGACTATCTTGGGCTCCAAGTATTTCAGAATGAATTGCAAGGTCATGACACAGAAAGGGTCTATTACAGAATCTCAAGTTCTGTTAATAGTACAAAAACAGAGTCTCCTAATCCGTCCTTTACCATATCCTACACAGCAAAATACTTTTAGATATATATTGCCAAGCCAAAGTTACCATATTTTGATGTTTTTTGTGTTTTCTCTTTGTAAAGCAAAGAGGTCGGTATTTACACTCCTTTACCTAGGGATGTGTTTTTTGCCCTGCTACCTAGTTTTCATGATTGTCCTTAGTACCCTAGGCCTAGATTCTGAGATGCTCCAATTCTCGGCCTTACAAGCACTACTTGCTGTAGCTCAGACTTGTCTCTAGTCCTTTGTGTAATGCACTTTGGATCCATCCTCTCCCCATGTCACTCCTCTACACTCTTCCACTCAGTCCATCACTTTAAAGGAAGCCTGGATGAGGCTAGTGACTCCTTGGGTATCCTCAACAGTGAGCTCACTGTCTAGATGTGATTGTTACATGCATTTGTGCATTTCTACTACAAAGGTATCTGTGTGTCACTGTAACATTGACCTTCTCATGGATCCACACTCGCTGGAACCGTATCCTCTTGTTTCAGATCATGTTTAGTTACATAACTTTAGGAACTGTGGAGATGCCATCCCATTGATGTGGGAGAATCACAGTCGAAAGGGAACCACTTTGAGTCTTTCAGGAGTGAAAATGTTCATGCTTGACAAGTCCTGCTTCCTACTCTCCTTTTCCTGGTAATATCCATATTTGGCATGAGGAGCAGTCCTAGATGTTAGGGAACTCACCTCCCACTGGAAATCCACTTCCAGAGTAACACTTGCATCATGGTCAAAAAAGGAGTCTCTGCACCTCAAGTGAGGCCCTGTGGAGCTATTGCTCCTCCCCAGCCTGGGTACTTTAGGTTAAGCCTCACAACCGTTTTTTCTATCTTCTGAAGAATCAGAGGACAGACGTCACCCCCTCTCTCACAGGACTGACTCTGGGCTCCACATCTGGCTCCTTCAAGGAAAGAATTTAGAGACTTTTCTTGGCTCCTAATCACAGTATCCTGTGCTGTATAAGAGACTGGCCAGTGGGACCAGCCACACACATTACCTCTTCCACCTGAAATGACCCTGCGAGCTTTGCATTTTAGTCAAGCTTTGTGGGACAGACTTTTTTTTTTCAGTGAATCTGTTAATTGGCAAACAAGCCACCAGCTACTGACTGCAAAACTGCCTGGTGAAATTGTCTTGCCTCTGGTTTTCTTTCATTGAAACCAACCCAAGTTGACCTATTCTTGCCTATTAATATTGGATGCAAGGAACTCATACAGCTCTGTATACAGTCTTGGGCACAGATTCCATTACTCTTCTAGCACATCCAAGGAGAAAGGCAGGAAATCATCCACCATCGAATGGTGTTCCCATCTCTTCAAAACTGAGTTATTTGGAGAAGAAAAGGTATGTATCCTGCAAATACTGGTTAAACACTTTCCTGGTTAGGAATTAGAAAATAGGAGTCAAATTATTGGTGCCAGCTAGCTGAAGATCTGATAAGTCAGAGGCCAATTATTGCACTTGGTTAATGGAAGACTTTTGAACAGAAGAGTTTTGTCATATCCATTAGGCCAGAAAGTAATCACAGAAAGAGGCAGATGATAGGAGCTGGGGCAATGTGGTACCACAGAGGAATGCTTCCCCTGGTCCCATTTTCTAAGATCTTGCCAACTTGGGGTGTTTGGGTGACCAAGGATGTGGTGGTTAGTAAGGGCTCTGTGCAGCATGCATGTAGTGTCCTTCCTTCCTCAGACCAGAGCACCAAGTTGCTTCACTGCCTCAACCTTTTAACTTTTTTCCAGCTTGGCCTGGGATGGAGATATATATATGGTTGAGGGTTTTAGACAATCTCTAGGTGGTGGGGGGTACAAGACAGATCAAGTGGAAGAAATCTGTTTCCCTACCATGCCTATCCCAGCACGCCAACCTCTAATTCCTATTCTTCCAAGGTACTTTTTCATAGTTCCTCTGAATTAAGGAAGGGTTTCAGATCCAACTGGTAAGGAAGTACTCTGCATCTGGTGTTTTAGGGAAGAAATGGTTCAAATCTATGGGGTGACATTGCATTAGTCTCCCTTTCACTGTTTTCTGATTCTTAACCTGTAGTTCTTTATTTCCGCAAAATGTCTTGGTCACTGAGCAAAGCTGCTAGTGGGATTCTGTATTTTGTGTCATCTTTTTTATCATAATTTATTGCAATTTTTGAATAAATATATGTTGTGTGAAAAATCAGTGTGATATTAGTCAGAAAAAAACTGGAGGAGAACGGGCTGGAGAGATGGCTCAGTGGTTAAGAGCACTGATTGTTCTTGCGGAAGACCCGGGTTCAAATCCCAGCACCCACATGGCAGCTAGCAACTGTCTGTAACTCCAGTTCCAGGGGATCCGATGGCCTCTTCTGTCCTCCACAGGCATTGCACTTACTGACTTACTGACATGCAGGCAATGTACTCAAAAACATAAAATAAAAATAAAAAATAAAAAAAAAACTGGAGGAGGGAGACTTCTGTCACGAGTGTCACTTGACTTTGCCACAATCCCTACCAACTTATACCTATACCTGTTATCACACATTTCACAGAGAAATACCATTTCAAGTTATTGTGCTGGGGCTGTATCTCAGTGATAAAGTACTTACCTAGTGTGTATGAAGCCTTGGGTTTGATCCTTAGCACCAGCACCACAAAAGTTTATTTTCCTGGACTGGTGAGATGGCTTGACGGGTATAGACACTTGCTACCAAGGCTGATGAACTGAGTTAGATCCCTGGAACTCATTCTGTATTCGTTACTAATCTGTTGTTTTAATAAAAACACTATGACTAGAGCCACATATAGAAGGAAGAGTTTATTTGGCTTATGGTTCCAGAGGGAGAATCCATGATGGCCAGGGAGGCGTGGTTGCAGGAGGCCAGAGTAGAAAGCTAAGCGATCACCTCTTCAAGCAGGTACAGGAAGCTGAGCAATTCTGGAGTCCAGCAAGGCTTAATAACTCAGAAGGCCAGTGATGTACTTCCTCTAGCATGGCCATACCTCCCAAAGCACCACGAACTGGGGACCAAGTGTTGGCGCCTATGGGGAAGACACATTCAAGCCACCACACTGGTCTCACTTGAGTTTGCTGCAATCCCTATCAACTATACCTGTATCTCTTATCACCAATCTTTTAGAGAAAGGTCATTTAAAATTATTATGCTAGGTCTGCAACTCAGTGGGCAAAGTGCTTAACTAGCATGCAAGAAGCCTTGGGTTTAATGCTCAGCACCAGCACTATTAAAATGTATTTTCCTGGACTGGTGAGATGTCTCAATAGGTAAAGGCACTTGCTGCCAAGACTGATGACCCAAGTTAGATCCCTAGAACCTACATGGTAGAAGGAGAGAACTGACCTTTGAAGTTGTCCTCTGATCTTTACACATGCGTCATACATGTCTGTCCCCCACGATACATGAGAAAGAAAAATTGGGTCTGGAGAGATGGCTCAACAGTTAAGAGCATTTGCTGCTCTTTCAAAGCCCTCAAAGTTTGGTTCCCAGCAACCATATTGGTTTGCTCTCAGCTGCCTGTAACTCGAGCATTAGGTCCTCTTCAGGCACCTGTACACCCATGACATACACACACACACACACACACACACACACACACACACACACAAATAATTACTTCCAAAAAGAATCAAGGAGACAGGACTATGGAGATATGTGGCTCAGTTGGTTAAAGTGCTTACTGCTTAAACATGAGGAAGATCCACCTGCCTCTGCCTCCCAAGTGCTGGGATTAAAGGCGTGCGCCACCAGGCCCGGCTATGATAAATATTTTTTAAAACGTAAAAAGAAGATGCATTTTCCCTGAGAGATGAGAAGCCATATATGTTCAGTGACTCATAAAGATGTCATGTGCTTTCATAGGACAACAAGTACCCTGATTTTAAACCTAAGGGTTCAGGCAACAGTGAGTATATGAGAAGAAATTTTTCTTTTTCAGAGGTGAGGTGTGATGTGAAATGAAATCTCACTATGTTGCTGAGACTGGTCTTGAACTCTTAGACTCAAGCAACTCTCCTGACCTAGCCTCCCTTGGGACCACAGACACATACCACCTTTTTTATGTGTATGAGTGTTTTCCCTACACGTATGTAAGTGCACCCATGTTGTACATGCCTACAGCAGTCAGAAGAGAGCATCAGAGTCCCCCAGAACTGGAGTTACAGATGATTGTTAGCCCCCAAGTGGGTGCTGGGAATTGAACCCAGGTCCTCTGATAGAGTAGCCAGTGCTCTTAACTGCTGAGCCATCTCTCCAGCCTGCACACACTACTTTTGCCTGGTCAAATATTAATTTTTTGTGCATATAAATGTCACAGTAGGCCACATCCATGATCCCTCAAGCTCCAGAGTTATGGCAAGCCCTAGCATACACATTTCAGGGGAACCTCATTCTTTTCGACAGCCTAGGTGGATTAGACATGACTCCTAAAGAGTCTGTTTTCATATATTCCACTTTAGAACCTTTGAAAACCTTAATGGCTCTTGGGGTGATGTAGTGCATACATTTAATACTTGGGGGGATGGAATGAGCTTTCTAGTACTTTGAGAGGATGTGCCTGATCTGAGCAAGGCACCTCTGTACCCTGGCCCATCTCCATCATGAATTTGTGGATTCTGATTTCATTACCCCTGAGACTGAGGCAGCCTCAGCAGGAGGTTTCTTCCCAACCAGGGCCCTCCTCCTGTTCCCTCCCACTGTGAGCCTGCCTGTGATATGTGCAGACTCAGTGTTGTCAGGATGTTTTTTTCTAGCTCGACCCAAAGGCTTGGCAGAAGAATGTGAGTCCTTTCAAAAGATTTCCTCTCTGGGAATGGTGACTGACACCCAGCACTTTCTATGGAGCAAGAGTCAATGTGGTATATGTGACACAGTAACTGTCCTTGCTTGAGGTTACAGAGAAAACTGCATCCCCCACCTGCCCTAATTCTCTTGTGTTGTAGGGGCCCCAATTGGGGCCTTTTTGATTCAAGACAAGTTGAAGAACAGGCTCTTGATGTGACTTAATAATCCATAGCCACACACTGTTTCTATTGAGCCACAAAATCTTGAGAGAATCATAGTAATGATTTGATCCAATGTCATTATGCAAATGGAGAGTTTCAGAAAGAATAATGATTGGCTTAAAGTCACATGGTTAGGGACACAGTATGGCATAGTGGGGAAGAAAAGGGGCTTAAGCTTTACAATTTAATGTAGTTCAATGAACACTATTCATGTCTTAACCTGTACTCACCAGTTAACATTTGGCCACAGTTGCCTTATCTCAGAGAGGCCTGATGTTCAATCTAGTTCCTGCCACTTCCTTATTGTGTATGACTTTGGGTTACTTAACCTGTCGTTTCCCTGCCTATAATGAAATAGGTATAGTATTGACTTTATATGATGGAATTACATCAGTCTCATCACTTCCTTGTAAAAAATCCCTGAAGGACTTCTCAGTACATTTAGAACAATATCCCAATTTTCTCATGACCTGAAAAACCTGGCATTTTTAAGTGGAAAGTGAATTAAGCTGCCAGCATAGTACATGGCACACAGAAGCTCCTGTGTCGATTCCCTGCTCCTCCCAAAGTTCTGTGCTAGCACACTGACTTTAGGTTTCTTATTTAATGCTAGTAACCTTGTCAGATAGACAAGAACCTGCTGCTATTCACCCTATTAAATGCCCCTTCTTACCCCCTACTGTGAGGCATGCCACTTGACCAACACTTATACTTCTGTGTTTCAGAGTTTACCCACAGACTATTTTATGTATATTTTTATTGAATTTTTGTGCAATTCATACAATAAATCTTAATCATATTTAGATACCCCTCCCCCAACTGCACCCCCTATAGCCCCACCACCAGGTTTCCTGTATTCTGTCATATGTATTAAGGCCTATTGAGTCAAGCTTTTGTACCCAGATGTCCCTCTATGCAAGTTCATCCCTTAGATAGAGTCTTGTACAGACATGGTGTTACATGCCTATAATTCCAGCATTTGAGAGTCAGAAGCAGGCCAGCCTGGTCCACACAGCAAGTTCCAGACCAGCTGGGGCTATAGGGAGACCCTGTCTCAAAAAGACCAAAAATTTAATTAAAAATTGAAAATATAAAAATAGAAATTTGTGTGTGTGTATGTGTTTGTGTGTGCATGTGTGTGTGGTATGTGTGTGCAGGTTCACACCTGCCACACTACACATGTAGAGTTCAGGAGACAACTTTGGGGAGTCACTTCTCTCCTTGCACTGTTGGATCCGGGGATTGAGCTCAGGTCCTCAGGCTTGCATAGGAAGCACTTTTTACCTGCTGAGCCATCACACTGACCCCCATAAACGTTTTTGAAAGTAGGAGTGATATATATTTAAAGCATGATTAAATAACAAGCCAATTGTGTTTGTACATCTGTAAGTTCAATGCTTGCTTGGGAGGCTGAAGCATGAGGACCTGGAGTTAGAGACCAGCCTGGATTACATACTGAGTTCAAGGCTAGTCTGTCCTGTGTAAGAAGGCCCTGTCTTGATTTAAAAGAAAGAAGAAGAGGAAGAGGAAGAGGAAGAGGAAGAGGAAGAGGAAGAAGAAGAAGAAGAAGAAGAAGAAGAAGAAGAAGAAGAAGAAGAAGAAGAAGAAGAAGAAGAAGAAGAAAGAAGAAGGAGAAGAAAGAAGAAGAAAACTGCCCTCACACCAGTGTGCAGCACACTGGCTGCTCTGCCCATTCCTCCCTCCTGGCCTCCCTTTTGTTTTCCTGTGGAACTTTACCTTTTGCTTCTATTACTCCGTTTTGTGGTAAATACCTTCTTTGAGCCTTTGCTCCCCAGGCCTTCTCTGACTCCTCACCTAAATTGATGCTTACCCAGCCAGCACTACCTTCTCTCTCCTCTCCTGAGGAAACTATTCCCATTCTTCTAGCTCCCTTGGTAAAAAAGAGCCTTGCTTGTTGGGTAATCATAGTTCTGAGCTGTTCACTGCCCCATCTGCAGTTTAGATGAGTTGTTCTCAAGCCTGACCCTCAATTCAGTCAGCTACAGTCATGCTTCTCAAAGGGGTCCTCAATCCAGCAGCATCAGCAGTACCTGGAAACTGCTCTAATGGCACAATGGCCAGAGTGTCAAAAATACCGATGCCCAAGGCCCCACTTAAGACTCTTGAATGAGATTTTCCTCATTAGGTCTTAGGCATCAGAATATTTTTAAACCCCCTTAGGACAATGTTTCTCAAACCGAGCATCATAGTCACTTAAGCTTAAGAACTGCCTGGAGTACTGGGACTCACCTCTATGGTTTCAGAGTAAGCCTAAGGGCATAGATATTTTAGTCCATATTCAGTTGCTTTAACAGAATACTTGCTACTTGGTAATTTAGAAGAAATAAGTGTTTATTTTCAGTGACAGTTGTGGAGGTTGGAGAGCCCAGGAGCATGCCACTGGCATTCTCTTGGCTTCCAGTATGGGCCTCCTGGTGTTTCAGTTCATGGCAGGAAGCACCAGGGCAACAGGACAAGTTTGGAAGTGAAGAAATTGGACTTAACTCACTATAGATAATCTATTCCCAATAAGAAAGGCATAGTCAGATGTGGTGGTGCACGCCTTTAATCCCAGCACTTGGGAGGCACAGGCAAGCAGATCTTTGTGAGTTCCAGGCCAGCCTGATCTATATAGGGAGTTCCAGGACAGCTGGGGCTACAAGGAGACCCTGTCTCAAAAAAAAAAAAAATCACCGGGCGTGGTGGATCTCTGTGAGTTCAAGGCCAGCCTCGTCTACATAGGGAGTTCCAGGACAGCTGGGGCTACAGGAAGACCCTGTCTCAAAAAAGACAAAAAAAAGGAAGGCATTAGCCAGTTCATGAAGGCTCTGCCCTTATAATCCTAACCCTTCCCATTAGGCCCCACCTTCCAACACTGCTACAGTGAGTGTAGCCTCAACATGAGTTTTGCTGGAGACTCAAAACTATATTTAAAGCCTAGCAAGGGGGAATAGTTGAGCATTTATATTTCTCACAACTTCTTAGGTATTCTAGCTTCATTTCTCTTGCCATGATAAAATATCCTAAGAAAAAGTAACTTAGTTCACAGTTCTAGTTTGCAGTTCATCTCTGTAGTGAAGTCACAGTGGCAGAAGCTTGAGGCAGTAGGTCACATCACATCCACACACAGTAAAGTGAAGAAAGAAACAAGTGCGTGTATGCTTTGATGCTTACTTGTGCTCCACTTCATTTTTCCATGCATAAACAATTCAGGACTCCTTGCCTAGGGAATGATGCTACCCACAGTGGACTGGGTTTTCCCAAATCAGTTAACTGAATTAAGACAATCCCCTACCACAGGCATACCCACAGGCCAAACCAATGTAGTGAGTCACTCATTCAGATTCTCTTCCAAGGTGATTCTAGGTTGTGTCAAGTTGACAAATGTAACCATCATACCATGTAAGACAGGCTGCTGCACCAGAGCCCACACAGAAACACTGGTTGACTATTGACCTTCATAATACAATTACCATTACTTATTTCTAACTTGCCTTGTCTACCTTAAGTATCTAGGTTACCCTTAGTCTGTTACTTTCCTACCTCACCTCCTATCATCCCTGATGATGTAGATGCCTACATTAAAAGCAGTTGTTTCAGAGGCCCTGAGACCTAGACCTCTACCCCCCACCATGTGCCCTTTTTTAAAAACATTGTCATACTTTGTAGCCCAGGCCAGTGTCATACTTAGGGGCAATCCTTCCTTAGCCTCCTGAGAGTTGGGATTATAGATGTGTGCCACCATGTTTGACTCATCTCTTTTCTTGAAGTCATCTACGCAGAGCAGAGCCTTCCTACAAGCTAACCCATGTTCCACTCTGTGGAACTAGATCTCTTAATAAAACACTTACACTTCTTCATGCCCCTTGACCCTCTTCTTCATACAAACTGTACCGACATTTTTCTGAACAGTTTTACTCTGCTTGTTCTTTCATGACATCTTATTATTTCCCATGGGCTTAAATACCAACTCCAGTGATCAAGACTCTAAATGTGTATTTCCTGCTTACCTCTATGTTTTTTGCCTAATGTGAGATTAGTTAGCTGACATCTCTCTTTGAGTATCTCACAGGTGTCTCAAGCTTCACATATCCAAAACAGACTTTTGTCTCTGATCCATTTACTTCCCACTTGACTCTGATCCTCTGTCAGTCATCCCTCAGCTGTAATAATGTTAATGCCCTCCATCCAATGGCTTAGGCCTATGTATCTAGGTTACCCTTAGTCTGTTCCTTTCCTACCACCTCCACCCCAGCTTCAGTGCCACACATTCCCCTTTCTCATCATCCCCACTGCTAATACACTAGTCCAGGCCTCCATAATCCCATGCATGGACTGTTGTCATAGCCTCCTACTTGGTCATCATCTTTCTAACTTTGCTTCCTGAAAGGTAGCAAATCCATTTTACAGCAGGCAGCATGACTTAAGGGCATCAGTCTTTTCATTTCCCATAAATGTAAAGATCACACTAGGTTAGATCTACAAACAAAACTTAATTTTTTCCAGGGTCCGCCAGGTCTTGCATTTGGTGAATGCCAAGTGTTCATGAGCACAAGAGTCACTTGTAGACATAGTTCAAAAGCAGGTTCCCAGGCCTCAGTCTCAGAATTCTGATTTGGTAGGACTAAGATGACACACAGAAGTCAACACTATAAAATACTCAAGAGCATTTGATTCAGGATTATGTGGACCACACTTTGAAGAATTCTACCCTGAAGAATATCCATCTACCAATAACCTTTCCCCACCATTACCACTATATACTACCACTGTTCTTTCCCCATCCAGATGAGCTGAGAATTTGATACAGAAAAATTGCCTCCCTACCTCACGCTTCAGAATTCCACAGATTCACATATCCCCAGGTCCATTGAGATATAATTGACAAATCAGGTTTGCTTTTTTTTAAGACAGGGTATCTCAGTAGCCCCAACTGACCTAGAATTCACTATATAGACCATGCTGGCCTCAAACTCACACTCACATAGATCTGCCTGACTCCGCTTCCAAAATGCTGGGATTAAAGGCATATGCCACCATGCTCTGCTAACAAATCAGTTTTTGTATATTTAGTCCATTTTGTGTTGCTATAACCAATGACCTGAGGCTGGGTACTTATCTAGAGAGGAAATTTGTTTAGTGTTTGAATGTCTCACAGCATGGTACAGGAATCTGCTTAGCTTTGATAAGGGACTTCTGGCTACTTCACAATAGAGCGAATGACATCACAGCAGGAGCACTGCAAGAGGAAGAGATCACATGGTAATACAGAAAGCAAGAGATTTTTTCCGGGGCTAGCCACTCTCTTTTTATAACAACCCACGTATAAGAACTAATTCAAGTTCCTTAAGAACTACATTAATCCCTTCCAAAGACAGCATCTCCAGTGATCAGTAGGTTCTATCTCTTTAATATTCCTCAATATTGTCAACATAATGGACCAAGCTTTGAGCCCATGAACTTTGGGAGGGAGCACTCTCAAAATATACCCAAACCATAGTGATCCACATCTTAAAGAAAAAGCAACAGTAGTACTTCAAAACAAATCATCATGAGGATGAACTCAGTTAATTTATCTTCAAGGCTTTGAACAGTCCCTGGTGCATAGGTGCTCAATAAATAGCAGCTAATATAATTACCTTAAAGTCTTCCATTGCCTTCCAAACTCAAACCCCTCTTCTGCTATCCTTCGGCTTTCAGTAGGTGACTCTGCCCTTTGTGAAAAATGTCAAAGACATCTGTCAGGAACAGCTTTCTCAAAGCCCTTCCTGCACATCAAAACATCTCTAGCTTCACTTCATCTCTCCTTTCTTACCTGTCTAAGAAATAAACAGTGCTTTTCCTTGCCAAGGCCAACTCTTCCACCTATACTTTTGAAGTTTTCTCAATCCATTCCTGCCAGAATTTCCCCTATCAAACATGACACCTCCCTCTTGTATCTTCAATATCATCACTAATTTTATTATTGTTATTATTATTCCTATTATTATCACTATTATTATTATTATTATTATTGAGCCCTGACTGGCCTGGACTCTATGTAGACCAGACCAGCCTTGAACTCAGAGATCCACTTGCCTCTGCTTCCCAAGTGCTGGAATAAAAACCATACACCACTGCACCCAGCCTCAGTAATTCACTTTTGCTAAGTCTTTCTGGGTTGCCTCCTAGGTGCCTGTTCCTGTTCTAGGTGCTAGAGAAAGAAACAAGACAAAGTCCACACTCTCATGGTGCTTTAATTACCAGGATGGAGCAGGATGGAGTAGACAAACATACAAACAAATAGTACCCAAAGTAACTATAGATCATCACATGTACTGTGGAGAGAATACTACAGGATGACAGCCAGAGGACACAGCAGGAGGACATGGTCGGGGAAGGTTGCAAATGTAATCCTGATCTTTTGAGATCTCAGGAAGTCAAAAGATACTGTATCTTGATTTGAATGGTGTTTATACAATACATACCACAGAATCCAGACATTCAGGATCTTGCCAAGATTACATTCCAACACTGGGAAGGAGAACTATAAAGGCCCTAAGGCAGAACAGCCTGCGATGACCTGATAACAGCCAGGCAGAATACAATGACAAGGAGGTTGGGCTGGACAAGTGGTGGGAAAGACTGCATCATGGAGAACCTGAGAAGCTGGGGGCAAGAGCTCCATTTTATTTCACATGCAATAAGAATCTATGAATGTCTCTTGCCAGAATTCTAGCAATCGTTAATCCCAGGTGCTAGCCTATTAAAATACACTTAATAATACCTTTAGCCTTGACAATGGTCCTATAAAGTACCACTTTTTCCCCATTTCCACAGGTGAGGAAACTGAAGCTCAAAGAGACTAGATATAGCTTGCTACTCTGCTAATGACTGAATAAAATATGATCCCAGAGCCCAAACTGTGCTGTAAACACAATTCTTATCTTCCCCAATGGGATGAGAGTGAATGTTGGTATACTTGATTTTCTTTCTATAATAAAATACTTGAAAGGATTAATTTATTCAAGAAAGAGCTTATTTAGCTCCTGCTTTTGGTGGTTTGGTCTATGATCGAGTGGCCCCATTTCTTCAGGATTCTAGTGGGTGTACAAGATGGCAATGATGGGAATTGCATGATGGAGCAAAGCCTCTAAACCACGAAAAAAGGAAAAGATAGGGGTCCCACAATCCTTTCAAGCGCATGCCCCCCAGTGACCCAAGGACCTCGTAGTAGGTCCCACCTCCCAAAAGTTCCACCACCTCTGATAGTGTGCTTTTTAACTGTGGAGTTATTTTATTTACCTCAAGACAGACACGGGACAGTGACAGACCAAAGAACTGATTGCATCTAAGATAAGTTCAGTGAACCAGTGCATTTATTGGGGTTAATTACAGGAGCATGGGTGACTCACAGGCAGCTGCATCAACAGAAAGCCCCAACCTAGCATGAATGGTGACTCAGGAAGGCTGCATCTATCAAGTCTCCTATCCCAGTCAAACTTCCGCCTCCTATGTACACTCTGCCAGATGTGTGCCACTGAGGCAGGATTACATGCAACTGGGGAGGGACAGGAAGAATCAATCAAGTGTTTGGAATCTCAGGTGAGGGTCTGATGACTCCCCTACACACACACATACTCTTTCTATGAGGAAATGTTAATAGACCCAATTTCATGAAGATCTCACACAGGTAATCACTATGATTTCAAGTCGCTATGATTTCAAGACACCAATAGTCATGTCATGTCTGGGAGACAGTTTCACAACACCTTCCCAATGCTACCACCCTGAGAACGAAGCTCTTGCCACATGGGCCTTTGAAAAACATTCAATATCCAAACCATTGCAGTAGAGAGGCCCCTTGAATTCCCTGTCCCTTCTAGCAACCTCCCCACAGTCACATCAGCTTGAAACCCAGGTGGCAGCTGAAATACAATCTAGTTTAGACCTTAACCAGCTTCTCCTGGCATCTTTGTGTCTCTCTCAAACCCAGACCTAAGCTTTTGCCTATTTCAGGCCCCTGCCCACTTTTAATCCTTTGCCAATTAGAATTTAACAAGTATTTATCAAACATTAACCACAGGCCACTGTGTAAAGTTCTGAAGGAAACTGAAATGGGTAAGACGAGATAAGACAAATCCGTGGACACATTTTAAAGAAGGAAATGGCCTCATATTTGTCTTATCTCCAAGTCCTACCCATTTCAGTTTCCTTCAGAACCTTTCAGGGAGAACTTGTCTCAAAAAGATCTAAAAGAAAAAGAAAGAAGGAGAAAATGAAAAAGAAAAAAAAGAGGGAAATGGCAAAATACATAAGGGAAAAACAGAATAAAATGACAGAAGAGGGTTGAAGGAGGATGGATGCCAGAAAGGAAATAGAAGGCAGCAAGGGGTGGGAGGAAGAAAGAGGGGAAGATGGGGTGGGGGGAGGAAAAGTTAGAATGAGATCCTAGGAAAGGGGCCGAAGGTCAGGATGTTTAGAGTTTCCCAGTATCCCCGAACTCCTTGCACTTGACCACATCCCCTGCTCCACAGAATCCAAGCCTTCATTGCCTCAGTAGCTCCCATTCTCTTCCTTGCTGTTCATCCTACATGTCACTGCACTTCTTTGAAGTCACTTCCCTACTCAAAAGCCCTCTTGCACCCCTCATTCCCACTGACCACAGAGGTTCTAATGCTTCAGCCTGGCATTCAAAGCCCTCCTTAGTTTCTTCTACCCACTTCTGTGGCAGACTCTCCCACTCTCAAAATTCTGGTCCCCCCCATTGCATAAACTCACAGGTACCCTTCCCTAGCCCAGCCTGTGGCAGTCACTTGGCCCCCTCTAACTCCCATCTCTCTGCCCGTGCAAGCCCTAGCAAACCTATATCACCTCCTCCAGAAGTCCTTCCTCGCAACTCCTCCCTCTCCTGAGCTAGTACCTCCCCTTCATGCCACTATTTTCAAACACTGCTCTCTAAAAGATACTGATGCCCCTTTGAGACTGGAAGCCACAGAGAATGGGAACTGTACTGAGCATATTTGAGGTTTCCCACAGAGCCTTCCAAAGGACAAGCGCTCAATAGTATTTGGCGAAACAAAATTGTCCTTGAAAATACATGAAGACATAGATCTGTATGCCATAAGTGTTCCTAAGCATATACATATTATCATATATATAATAGTTCATTAAATTGGGCAGGGGGGGCCATGGGGTAGGTGTGGACAGGGGAGAAGATCTAAATACCATCAAATATGTGTCATATGAAAATCACGAAACTTCAGTTAAAAATACAAAAAAACGGGCTGGAGAGATAGCTCAGCAGTTAAGAACACTGGCTGTTCTTGCAGAAGACCTGGGTTCAAATCCCAGCACCCATATGGCAGCTAACAACTGTCTGTAACTCCAGTCCCAGGGGATCCGACACCCTCTTCTAACCTCTGTGGGCATTGCACAACACGGGTGCACTTACCCACATACAGGCAATACACACATACACATAAGTAAAAATAATAAATTTAAAAAATGCAAAAAACTGTGTATACAATTAATTATTCATTGTGAGTTCTATTAACATCTGAGAAACTTGCTTCTATGTCTGTGAGAGGGTGAAAGATTAGTGAATTACATTAATGTAGTCAAAGAAGATAATTGTTTTCAACAGCCATACAGAACTGTCATTTCTTTTGTATGCAACAAAAACAACTGTGTTGAATTTTCTGTTTTTACATTTTTAATTTTTTATTGCACTTATTTGTGTGCGTGTGTGTGTGTGTGTGTGTGTGTGTATGTGTTTGTGTATGCATGCCATAGCATGAATGAGGTGGTCAGAGGATAATTTATGGGAGTCAGTTCTGTCCTTCCGCCATGTGGATCCCCAGAGATCCAGTTCAGGTTGTCAGGCTTGGTGGCAAACTTTTACCCACTGAACCAACTTGCTGGTCCCTGAATTTGCTTTTTAAAATGTTATTCTCAGAGCTGGAGAGATGGCTTAGCGGTTAAGAACACTGACTGTTCTTACAGAAAACCCGGGTTCAAATCCCAGCACCCACATGGCAGCTAACAACTGTTTGTAACTCCAGTTCCATGGGATATGAAAGCCTCGTCTGTCCTGTGTGGACATTGCACAACACAAGTGCACTTACCTACATGCAGGCAATACACACATACACATAAAATAAAAATAATAAATAAAATATTTTTTAAAAAGTTATTCTCCGAATGCCTCAAAAAATTAAAAACAGAATTACCATTTGATCCAGCAATCATACTTCTTTGTGTATATATCGAAAATAATGTAAGGTCTTGAGGACATATTTCTACACTCAGGTTCAAAGCAGCATGAGTCCCAATAGCCAGATAGTAGAAGCAGCTCAATCACCCATTTACAATGGAGGAATGAATAACATGTGGTATATACAAATAATTGAATGTTCTTCACTCTTTAAAAGAAAGGCTATACTGATATTACTACACAAATGAACCTTGAGGACATTATGGTGAGTCCTCAAAGGACTCAGACAGTCACAAAAAAGACAAATTCTGAATGATTCCACTAACAGAGAATACCTGGAGTAGTCAAATTCATAGAGACAGAAAGTAGAATTGAAGTTACGAGGGATCGGCAGCAGGGTCCATAGGCAGTTGATTTGTGGGTAGAAAATTTCAGTGTTGAAAAACAAAAAAATTCTGAAGATATATTACACCTCAGTATGGTTATGCATGACATTGTTGAATTCTATACTTTAAAAGAGGCTACGATGGTATGTTGTATGTTTGAGGGGGATTTTCCCCCCCACAATTGAAACTTAAATAAAATTATAGTGATCCTCAGAAGGCAAGTCTAATCAAATCACCCCTCTGTTCCAAATCATCCAGTTGCTTCCTAGACTTATTGGGACCCACAAGGCCCTACTGACTGTCACTGACTCGAGTCTCCTCTCACACCGCCCCACCCTGCATCCTCTTGGCTTTAGCCATTTGTACTTCTTTTCATGGATGCTCTCTGGTCCCTCTAACCATTAAAAGCAACTCCTCCTAACCAAGATCTCTGTAACACAAATTCATTTTCCCTGGTCATCACCCAGCTTAGACTGGTCCCCTCACACCCTTTCCTCTCCTTCAGTTTGTAATTATACATTCACAATTTGATCAAAGTCATTCTCTCACCAGTCCATGGAGACAGAGACCATGTCTTTAGTTTTTCTTACTAACATATCTCCAACATCTTCCCTAATGCCTGGCCTGCCATAGGATTTATCATGGATTAGTACAGTGTTTCTAAAGGCCAGGGAATCAAGCATGTCTACAGTGTGTAAAAACTGTAAACGAGTGCCACCTTTCTGACACAATATGGCAATATTTGCTAGGGACTCATCTGAAAAATTAATCTCTTCTCGAATATATAAAGTACTCTAAGTATCAAAATAACAAATATTATGAAAGAATAAATAAGATGTTTTAAAAAGAATAATCTAACCTATAAATGGGCAAATTAATTGAATACACAATTCTCAAAAGGAGTACAAATGATTGATAAATACATGAAAAATGTTCACTGTCTTCAGCCATCAGGGAAATGCATATTTAAGATATTTGGGGGGCTGGAGAGATGGCTCAACAGTTCAGAGCACTGGCTGCTCTTCCAAAGGACAAGGGTTCAGTTCCTAGCAACCACATGGCAGCTAACAATCATCTAGTTCCAGCGGATCTGATGCCCTTTTCTGGCCTCTGTGTGCATTACATGCACATGATACATTTAAATACACGCAGGCAAAACATTCATACCCATAAATAAAAATAAATCTTAAAAAACTTAAGCTTTAATGGAAGAAGCCAGAGAAGTCTGCGTTCCGATTCCCTATTGTCAATTTGGGTAACCTCTTCAGGAGATGGTGTGATAAGAATAGGAGGTAGGATTTGGGTAGGCACTTAGGGTGAAAAGACCCCAAAGAAGAAAAGTAGCCAGTTTCTTGGCTAAAACTCAAAATGTCCTTGGGCCTCTTAGCAACATACTCTGTTCCAAAGGCCAAAAATGCCAAAATTATTTGGGAGCTCTTATCTAATCCCTAAAAGATTTTAGGGCTACCTCTTCAGAGGGGGGATGTTAAAGTAGCAAAAAAACCCATTAAAAAAAAAAGTACACGAAGTTGTTCAGGAAAAAGTGATGGGGAGATATGGGAGAAGTGGAAGGAGAGGGAGTGGGCGTGGATTTGGTCAAAACACCTTATATACATGTATGAAATTCTCAATAAAATTTTTTAAGTTAAAAAGTAACATATAACAACTGCTGGTAAAATATTGAAAAATGGAAACCATCAGACATTATTAATGGGAATATGAAATGGTATAGCCACATGGAAAGTTTAGTGGTTCCTTAATAACTAATGGAATTACTATATTTAAAAAATTAAGCTTTAAAATAAAGGGCTGGAGAGATGGCTCAGCAATTAAGAACTCTTGTTGCTCTTCCAGAGCAATGGAGTTCAATTCCCAGCAACCTCATCAGGTGATTCACCTGCAACTCCAGCTCTTAGGGATCTGAGGCCTCTGGTCTCTGCAGGCACTGGCACTCTTGTGTGCATACTCTCACACAGACACTCACATATACACATAATTAAAAATAAAAATAAGATCTTGAAAAACTCTTTTGAGGTATTCTTCAGTATGGAGTTTCCTCAAAAATCTAGAAATACAGCTACTCTATGATTCAGCTACACCAATCTTAGGTATATACCTGAAGGTATCTAGATCAGCATAGTCCAGAGATACTTACACAGACATGTTAATTGCAGCACTATTCACAGTAGCCAAAATATGGGCCTAGCCTAGCTGTCCATCAACAGATGAGTGGATAAGGAAAATGAAGTACATACACACAATGGCACTTTATTAGGCCATATAGAAAAAAATGAAATCACAGCATTTGCAAGAACATTGTATGTTTTCTCTCTTACGTAGAAACTAGATTATTTTAAAAATTTAAGAGAATGTGACTATTTGAGGGGATGGGAGATCAAAGGGAAGGGGATGGGAATAAGAGAGGGTGATTGGGTTGAATATAATTGAAACCATTGCATACATATATGGAAATCTCATGATGAAACCCATTGTGTTGCACAATTAGTATGTCTTAATAAAACAGTGGGAACCGTTACTCTGACCTGTTACAGTGGTCACCTTAGACCATGACACTGTAGACCATGATGACTGGAATTTACATGTAGGAAGGTTTAGAAGCTATTAAAAGGGAAGCTGGAAGATTTGTCTTGAAGCTGCACATTGCCTTTGCACAGCAATCAGAATTTTGCTTTAAATTACATGCATATTCACAGTGGCTTTGGAAGTGCTGCTGGAAATTACAGTAAATCTCCCCCAGCCACTCTTTGACGACAATCTCAGTGACTTTTTTTTTAAACTTTTACATTTCTCTGGTTTTCTAAAAGTTTTACAATGAGTATGTATTCCTTCTTATAATCAAAAAAGGGTTAAGGAAAACATTATTTCATGAAAGAAAGAAATGCCTGTGTGTTGGAATAAATGAACACTGTGCTTTGCTCAAGCATGGAGGCGACAGAAGGGGCCTTGCCAGCCCAGAGCACCAGCTCCCTCTCCCTCACGCTGCCGGGGGAACTTTCCTCCAGCTTTGACAAGGCAGACCACCAAGGTCCCATATTATCTGTATCCCCCTTAGAAAGAGCTCCATGGAGCATAAGTCTCCAAGACAAGTCGTCCCCCATGTAGTGTCCGCCCCTCTCACTGCCCCCCAACACCTTATCCCATTTTGCTGACATTGAGCCAGTCTTTCTTTAAGAGTGGCCCTAGTTTTGAAAATCATTTGCCGATCTCCGCTATAACCAGTAGGTGGCAGCAGAGGATGATTTTTCCTGGCTGTGAAACTGGTATTTAAAACTGCAGTTATTGTTCTTATCTAGGGATCGTTTCTTTCTGCTGTGGCTCAAAACGCCAACAAAACCAAAACTTTTTCTTTTTGAAACTAAATTGAAACTGCCTAAAGGCCATGTATATTTCAGACCTGTATTCCATAGAACACCAAGCCCAATTAACAGTTTCCTTTGTCAGTGCCCTTTAATGTTTCAGGTCATTTAGAAAGTACCTTGAAAGGTGGTGGTGAGTGGGATCGCTGTGAGACTGAGGCCAACCAGGGTCTACATAGTGAGTTCCAGGCCAGCTAGGGCTACAGGGAGATCCTGTCTCAAAAAAAAAAGAAAGAAAGAAAGAAGGAAGGAAGGAAGGAAGGAAGGAAGGAAGGAAGGAAGGAAGGAAGGAGAAAGAGAGAAAGGAAGAAAGAAAGAAAGAAAGAAAGAAAG